>NC_034184.2:69580498-69921998 GCF_002021735.2 Oncorhynchus kisutch | reverse complement strand
CTTCACTACATTCCTAAAGAAAATTTACATTTACCCTGTCACCCATTTACCCTGTCACCTAGCAAGACATTTACTTTTACTCAAGTATGACAATTGGATACTTTTTCCACCACTGCATACAGGACACTACAAGGTCAAATCTGTCGTTCTGCCCTTGAGCAAGGAAGTTAACCACTGTTCCCCGGACGCCGAAGACGTGGATGTCGATTAAGGCAGCCCCCCGCACCTCTGATTCAGAAGGGTTGGGTTAAACACGGAAGACACATTTCAGTTGAAGGCGTTCAGTTGTACAATTGACTAGGTATCACCTTTCCCTTTCCTATCATGTCCATCTCAGTAGATGAAGACCATTCACTTCCTTACAGTTTGAGGGGGAAAGTTTGTCAGCTGCATCCTCTTTAAATGTGTTTAATTAGAGAACATTGTAGCAGGTGTGTATTTCTGAAGTTATGGCACTCAGTCACTTCCAATGTCATCAAATGACTGGCTATTTTGAAAAGGTGTCATTTTCTAGTTAATGACACCATCTGACATGGTTCACTTTGTGGCTGTTCTAATGGAGTAAGAGCTAACAGCTTTTAAGAGTTTAGTTCCATACGGAACCAGTTTCACTGGACAAAAAAAAAAATCTGAAATTGTATCAATGTTTTTACTCTTGAACTGTAGAGACTGGGAACTGCCCATTGCTTTTCCACTACACTGCAGTTGTGGAATTTCTAAATATATTCTACCATAAATTTCCGCAACATCAGCCAGCCATTTTCTGTAAACCTTGGGAGACTACCTCTCAGACCATAGAATCGTTGAAACGTTGACGGGAGCGTTTGGCTTTTCATGACTTCATTATTTCTCTATCAATAAGGGTGAGAATCTAAAATGCATTAGGCTGAGAGGTGACCTGCGGTTTAAACGCAGGCCCATTGACCCGAACAGCAGAAGTAATTAATCATATTATGCTCATATCGAGCTTCTCGCAAACTCTGGCAGCCCATCGCCAACCATTCACTTTATGCACCAGGAGGCCACTCGCTCGATACTACTACCCCCACTTCTACCCCACCTCCCAGCTGGGAGATACACTTGATCAGCCGAGCGGACATCCTACTAATGGAAACGTAGAGGCGGTGTACACGACCCAGCAGAGATGGGACAGAGTCCGAGGAACGGGGAGAAGAAGAATCCCATTTCTCCACAGGTGGATAGGAGACATTGCAAATAGCAGTCTGGTTTTAGCAGCCTCAGCACACAGTCAATGGCTTTACCCTCTTCCAATGCCTTTTTTGGTCATCCCCAGCCAACGTCCATCCATCCACAGGGAGGGAGAAAACCAATTTAGCAGGCTCCATCTTACCATCATTTCAGCAGTCCCCTGTGATTACCTGGGAACTCTCGGATCAAAGTGGCCATATAATTCATTAGCCGGGTTCAAAGGGGCTAAATCACTTGTCGCTACTTTCCTCCAAGGCCATGGGGCAAAACCCAGAAATGTGGAAATCTAGATGGGCCATGTACCCCGGGAGGGCCAAAAGAGTACTGGCTTAGATACAATGAACCAATCAATGTAGGACTAGCAATAGAGGAAGCTAAGTGTTTGACATATAGACTGCAACACGCGTAGAAGCGGTCATTGAAACAGATTCAAGAGGGGGTGAAACCAGGCATCCCTGTTGTTACAGAGCAACTTCCTCTTCGTCTCAACGAAGCGATTAAACACAGCGGCCGTGTGATAGCAGAAGGATGAAGGAAGACGTGAATAGCGTAGCGCCAGGTAAGGGGGATGTGAAATCAGATGGAACGGCCTCCTGAGCGGGCCGCTAAGGAGACGTGAGGGATGGCAGGCAGTCTCCGTCCTCTCACTGCCGCCAAATGATGATGGATGAGACGTCCGAGCGACGGGGAGATTCACCACTACAAGATACGCCGCTTCCTCGTTCACAGTCTTCCAAGCTCGGTCAAACTAACTCACTTCCACGCCATAATTATACTACATCCGTCTGTCTTTACGGCCACAACGGCGCTCAATTAGGACGAGTCTAGACTCGTAAGCCTCACTGAGACAACGATGATTGCAGACAGTGAGGCGAGGGAGGTGGTATTGCGAGTATGTACTGTAGCACTGTGACAGAGTAACTAATTTTGTCACATAACACAGCTGTGCACTGCTGGCCAAGCGTACTGACAGTGAATGATTGAGCTATGCAGTGAAACATATTCTAAGCATGTTGTGAATTGGGGGAGCGTGGCGTGGAGGTACTGTATACCATGTGAGGGCAAGCAGCTGTGATCAGGCTTTGCACGGACAAGGGACAATATATTCAAGGTCCCGTTGCACTAAACGTTCATATGACAGATATTAATTGAGACTGATCATTCATGCAAGCTAGTAGACAATCACCATGATCCTGCTTTTACATTTCGCACTGTGCTGCAAAACTGTGCGTTCAACATCTGTTTAAGGAATCGACCCTACACCTCCTGCCAATAGATGCGACACACCCAGTAACTTTTTTGTGAGCTGACAAAAATAAGGGATGCCAGTCAGTCGCTTCCCTTACATTGGGGGTAATTAGAGCTTGTGGTTTAAATGTGGCTTGTGATTTTACTACTGTGGTGGTACAGCAGAGAGAGGGGAGGGTGGCTACTAGCCTACATTTATAGCCTGGCCTATGGAACCTCAGAGAGTGAATGAAAACCCTCTGGAGCCTCCGTTTGAGCCATAAAAACCATGCCAAGAGCCAAATGTGATCTTTTGCACTCACTGCACTATTCCATGCAAGTGGGTGAACGAGAACAAGAGTGATCGACGTAGATATTTTGACAATGCAGTTTGTCTGTGTAGGTGATGAACAGCTGAAGGAGGTTCAGTGAAGCTTAGACCTTACATCTGTTTAACTGAATAAGGGAGAAAGCGTGATACTTTTCAAAGTTCCTGTATGACACAGGACCTCCACCCTATGTATTTCAGGGTACTAGACAGAGAAGTCCAAGTCTTTACTAGTTATGTTGGAGAGTCAGAATGTTTGGTCTCCGCATAGCAACTCGTAGGTCAAACGGGAACCACTTGGATGCAGCCCAGTTAGATAGGGCTCACACGCCTTACTTGGTGCGTGTTGGCGAGGCCCTGCGTAGCTCTGCAGATAGAAATACACAGACTGGGCAGGCTCCATAGAGCTGATTTTATGCTCGGCTACTGGCATAAAAAGAGAGCGTAGGAAACAAGAGAAAAATATACAATTCTATCACACAGACTTGTGATGTGAAAGTATCTCTTGTAAGGGTGGGTGGGTCTGACTCACATGGAAAAGGAGACTAATTATCAGATTTGTTTTATTTTAATGAAAACAATAAATCCTGTTCCTAGCCCTGGCTCATTCATCCCAGACTTCCTGCAGATAAAAAAATGTGGACTTTCTCTCTCAGCTCCCCCCTCACATTCTGCCAAACCAACGCAAGTGGTGCCAGTTCAACGACCTCTGGAAATTGACAGATTCCTCAGCACAAGAGTGCAGTGTGCTGAACTTGAGTTCTCTACTTGCTGAACCCCTCAGTATTTGTACGGAGACTCGAAGGGGAGAGAAGCACAAATCCCACATGGTTCTCTTTATTCGACGTCACCCAACAGAAAAGGAATGCACAGCAAACAACATATCTGCATTCCTGACAGATGCACTGTACAGAGCAATCATAAAAAATGCTCAGATGCATATTTTCAAGATGACAAGGGGATTTGATCATTCTGTACAAATGAAAGCCAAAGAGGAAATTAGATAAGCATTTTGTCTCTATTTGGGCCCAAACATGTTTCCCAATTATACTGTCCGGTGGCAAGTAGCCTAACGGTTAAGAGTGTTGGGGAAGTAACCGAAAGGTTGGTCAAATCTGCCGTTCTGCCCTTGAACAACTGCAAGAACAACATGTATGTCGATTAAGGCGTTGGGTTAAAATGCACTAGACACATTTCAGTCCCATTTCCCTTTGCATTGTTTTCCGTGGGTTGCTATGGTTTCAGGACTTTCTCTCCAAAGGATTGAACAACTTTGTAATAGTATGTCAAATAAGATATTTTCAGGAAAATCTTTTTTACTTAAAAAGTATACTAAACAAAAAACATTTGTTGCAAAATTGAACAAAACCATACAACTCTAAGCACAAGGACAAGTTTTACAATTTCCACTGAACATTTTACAAGAAGAACTGAGGGAGATTTTATCATAAATCTTTAACCAAACATTGCATCTGCACAATTTTTCCAGTAAATGTACTTTTTGGGGGGTGCAAATTGATAAATGTAGTCATTGAGCATAGAGTTGTAAGGTTAGTGTGGTCAATGGTTTTTCTTTTAGCATACATTTTAAAAGGGAAAAATCTGAGTCTCAGTGTAATTCTATTACTGTGGAATTGCACTTCACCAAACCGTGGGGGTCAAAGCAATTAGGTTCCTGTAGCAACTCCATTCACTTGTAGCATTAAAGTTATTTTTCTATTAAAGAACATTTCTTAAGATACGATCTCATTCTGACCATTCCTTAACCCATAGCCTTCAAATAAAATAACTGGCTTTTTCAAAGAAAGACCTATAATTTACATTTTAAGCATAGTCAAAAGGGACATATGTAGGCTACAAAAATCTATAAGAAATACAACCATTCATGTCAACGCTACAGGGTAGAGTTTTGAATTGGATACATATTGGCACAATACAGGTTTCATTATTAATTTGATTCAGCTGCTACAAAGCAAAATATATTTCCACAAATGAATCATTCTAGTGGAGCGCACAGAGTCAACTTGCCTTTTGTCCACGATTTTACTAAAAAGGTACTGTAGGCTGCGTTTATAGACCCAGCCGAGGCCTCTAATAAAAACCCAACAACAAAAGGGGAAAACAGCAAATCAGCAGCAGACCCACGACTACAAAACCGCAGGCTGAACAAGACCTTGGCAGATGCATCCACTGCACAGTTGTGTTCCAGATGCTTTGTCTGTTGCACTTATCCGAGGTCCAGGGGCCTTTTCTCACTCCCTCTCGTTGTTTCTCGGCCACAAACGGGGCACAAAAACAAAAAAATCTACACGTACCACCAACGCTGCCCTGCTTCCCCATAGCTCTGACAGCAAGAGACATGATGGATGTTTATTTTTGTCTCAACTGATTCACTACGCCACCACGACTCAATATCGCAGAGGCTTGAAAGATGATTTATTCCTAGACCCGTTACCATTCGATTAGCCTGCGGGCGGCCAGACAGGGTCACACCGTTCTGAATGAAAGGAGAGCCTCTCCGTGGGATGTAGATGGAGGGGTGGGGTGGGGTGGGGGGGGGGTTGGGACAGCACCACACTGACTCCGCTCTTCAGCTTCCTGTTTTACAGAAAACTCAGCAGCAGACCCTTGCCAGCTCCGGCCGTCCAAACGAGGCTTTTTTAGTCAACAACCTAGTATCAAGCAAACCAGAGAGAGAGCGAGGGCCTCTCGCTGAAGCCACATTAAGACATGGCTCCATCTGCCTCGCCGCAGGTTCCAGAGGCCTAATTTGTCCAAACCTGGGAGGTTATCGTGCCAACAATTACTCCCAGGAATATGCCTCTCCAGAAGGGAAGAATTGTGTTTGATCTCCCAATCAGGGACGTAAACAACATTAAAAAGGGCTTTGTTGTTGGGTTTGGAGAGACAACATTTTATGTAAGAGACTGAGAATACTTCAAGGTTGAGTACATATGGAGACCTGCTGTTGAGCCAGATAGTACTTTGGGCCAATTTTACTACTGTCATAACATCTTGCAAATGGAAAAAACCTGGGTTCAGTTTGACACAGCACATTTTCTCATTGAACACTGAAAAAAGTCCAAAGACAGGAATGTACTCAAAATTTTCTTAGGAGGCCTCTGAGATTTCACTGGGGGTCTTTCACACAGTCAGATTTAGAAAGTAAAAATAAGAATAAAATGACAAAAAAAAAAATCTGTCAATACTAAGACGAGCCCAGGGAACCCTCCATGTAGTGAGACCAATAGTATAAGAGAGGCATGATATGAATGGCCAGAGGCATTTTGGCCATACCACACACACTAACCTCCATTTTCTACCAATGTTTTCACAAGGCAACCTTCAAAGGCCTAATTCATATTCACCAAGTCAAAAATAGAAGGGAGAAGATCAAGAGATACTTTCAGTTGGATGCATGGACAGCTGTGGTCAGAGAGAGTCGGAGGTGAAATATTTCTGGGGTTCTAGTCAGATCGGAGTGCCACGGCCAAAACAGCTCCTCTTGGTCAGGGTCCATGAGGCTTGGCTGGGCCTGTCCTCTGTGTGTAGAGATCTGCACGCAGTCCTGGCCCTGTAGCTGCCTTCCAAACATGGACTCCATTAAAGCACTGGCAGATCGCCTGGGTGTGGTCAGGCTTTTTCTCTCCATTCACATGAATGAGCAGGAAAGCAATGCACACAAAAAGGAAAAAGCCACCCATACATACAGTACATAAACAGTTTCTGGGGTTTAGCGACATCAGCTGTAGCAGTAAATAGTGGAAATCCCTCATATCCGTCATAATCCTAGCTGTGTGTTGAATTGGCAATATCTGTCACCTAGGCAGCCTGCTCTGCAGCTTGAGGAATCTGTCAAACCTGAGCTCGAGTCATCGGTGGCATTAATTAATTGCCATGTAGGAAGTTTGGAAGAAAAACAGTGTGGGGGGGGGGGGGGGGATTCATACACTGCACATCCACATAGCACAGATGACATAATGCAAACAGAACAGCGCATCTGCTTGCCAATTTACACCTCAAGACTCATTTAGCGTGTAAAGCTGTTGCTAGGAGTGCTGTGTTCTGCTCTAAGCCAATTTAAATAGGAATTGCTTGTTATCTGGGAGATGGCTAACTCCTTCAGAGTCGACCCATTTTCCTCTGATGAGACTGAGTGATGTGCTAACAAACCGCCCTTTATTCTTAAAAGACAACGGTGAGTAGCAGTCTAGTTTTACCCACTTCTGCATGTTAATAGATTCTCCCTGCGCTCAATCAGAGAGCTAAAGCTCAGGGCAACATCTTGCCTATCCAGGGGGATTATATAGACGGATTTATGAAGGGAAAAGCAGCTTTCGGTAGAAATATCATTATGGCTTCGAGAGTCGTCTTGTAAATTGATAGATTGGTGAAGTTAAATGTCGTAGCATTTTTTATCCCGATGAAAATACCAACACAACTCATTCTAGTGAGTAATCCTTTTTAGGAGAGTCATGTTGGTCTTACATATTGTATATTTTACACAGATTGGTTTAATGTACACCGCATCGTTTTCATACTGGTCTCATACACAGATTCATCTTCATTAAACCATTACAAAGCACCAAATAGAATACGCGAGGCTTTGACAGTGTTTATTATCATCGCACCTGTTATTAATGGGACTTGTATAATACTGAATTTACAGTAATACAGGTTTATGATATGAATAAAGTAATAGGAGTAATTTTGTGGCTTTGAAAGATGGTTTCATCAAATCAAATGTTATTAGTCATATGCACCGAAAACAACAGGTAATAGCATTACAGTGAAATGCTTACTTACGAGCCCCTAACCAACAATGCAGGTTTTTTTAAAATACTGATCAGAATAAGAAATAAGAAACAAGTAATTAAAGAGCAGCAGTAAAATAACAATAGCGAGACTATATACAGTGGGGTACCAGTACAGAGTCAATGTGCGGGGGCACCGGTTAGTTGAGGTAACATGTACATGTAGGTAGAGTTAGGCCTCTCGGACCTAGACTTGGCGCTCCTGTACCGCTTGCTGTGCGGTAGCAGAGAGAACAGTCTATGACTAGGGTGGCTGACAATTTTTAGGGCCTTCCTCTGACACCGCCTGGTATCGAGGTCCTAGATGGCAGGAAGCTCGGGCCCAGTGATGTACTGGACCGTTCGACTTTCGACTTTTGGTCGGATGCCGACCAGTTGCCATACCAGGCAGTGATGCAACCTGCTCTTGATGGTGCAGCTGTAGAACCTTTTGAGGATCTGAGGACCCATGCCAAATCTTTTCAGTCTCCTGAGGGGAATAGGTATTGTCGTGCCCTCTCCACGACTGTCTTGGTGTGCTTGGACCATGTTAGTTTTTTTGTGATGTGGACACCAAGGAACTTGAAGCTCTCAACCTGCTCTACTGCAGCCCCGTCGATGAGAATGGGGGTCTGCTCGGCCCTGTTTTTTCTGTAGTCCACAATCATCTTAGTCTTTATGGGGAATAACTCATGTATTCTGTAGGGTTGCAGTTTAACACTTGTGTGGGGGTCAGGGTTACAAGTAGGTTGCACAGCAGGGAGTAGGTCACGCACAGTTTATGTCTGCTATCCGAGCCATGAGGGAAGGACGCCAGAACATTCCGGAGTCACTCTACAAGGCACACACACACACAGTAACTATAAACATTTACACAAAACTTAACACGGGCTAATGTTGCATTGTGACCATGTATTTGGGATACAGCTGTAAGGTCAGTAGGTTGAGTAACTTGAAGAACGATCAGTCTTGACTCTGCTGTGCTGCTTCACAACTTAAAGAGTAGGCCTGTTTTCTACATCAAGATATGCATTAACATAACATTCTTCTCTTTGTTCATAACCAGAGACTGTGAATAACCATTTTAATACCCATCAAATAATCTAACATTAGCATAAGCTATGCAATCATTTATATGTGCAGAGGGCCAGAGGCCCATTAAAACAGTCTCCCACTGTCTCAGAGCAGTCTCTTCAATCAGCCTTTCTTTGTTCTTCCAATCTCTCTGAAGTCACTCCAGCTGTTACACACACACACACACACCACACACACACACACACACACACAGTGCCCTTCCTTGCCCTAACCCCAGGCAAGAGTCCTAAAGCCAGTCTACAGTTGGTCAGACGTAGTACACTGTCCAACCCCAACAGACACCCCAGTCCCCCTTCCTGAATGTCCCGGCTCCAATTGTAGCCTACCTCCCAGTGACGGCCTGGGGATTCCTGAGGGTTATCCAGCCCTGTGGGAGTTCGGCCCCTACAAATGCTGGCCCCATAAATCGTGCCGGGTGGGGGCCCCTGGCGGGAGGCTGCCTTTGGGCTTTTGGCAATGGCATGCCTGGTTGATTACTGGAAGGGCTGGGGGGAGACGCTGCACAGCAGGCTGTCTGTCTGGGTGGGAAGCATCACTTTCCCTCCATTTCCCCGGTCCCCTGGCCAAACTAATGACAGTTTCTGCCATATTGTCTCTTAACACTCGTCAATTAACAGCTAGCTCATAAACCAAAGTCACCATTCAGACCTGGGTGTTAAATGGGATTCTACGGTTGCAATTTCAATTAGTTTAGACTTTTCAGAAGGAAATTCCTCCCTCAGTGATCAGAATAACTTGGATTTAGTATGTGAGGGTAAAAGCTAATAAACCAAGCTCTCTGCAATGTAACTAATTAACTCAAGTAGATGTGTGTATGTGTGTGGGCAGGGGGGGGGGGGGGGGGGGGGTCTATCCAGCAACCTTCCGGTTACTGGCCCAACACTAACCACTGGGCTACCTGCCGATGATGAGGGACAACACTCTTTTTTTACATTTATTTTTTACCTTTATTTAACCAGGTAGGCTACTTGAGAACAAGTTCTCATTTACAACTGTGACCTGGCCAAGAAAAATCAAAGCAGTGCGACAAACAGAGTTACATATGGAATAAACAAACATACAGTCAATAACACAATAAAGAAAAAGTATATATACAGTGTGTGCAAATGAGGTAAGATAAGGGAGGTAGGCAATAAATAGGCCATAGTGGCGAAATAATTACAATGTAGCAATTAAACACTGGAGTGATATGTGCAAAAGATGAATATGCACGTAGAGATACTGGGGTGCAAAGGAGCAGAAAAATAAATAACAGTATGGGGATGAGGTAGTTGGATGGGCTATTTACAGATGGGCTATGTACAGGTGCAGTGATCTGTGAGCTGCTCTGACAGCTGGTGCTTAAAGTTAGTGAGGGAGATATGAGTCTCCAGCTTCAGTGATTTTCGCAATTCGTTACAGTCATTGGCAGCAGAGAACTGGAAGGAAAGGCGGCCAAATGAGGAACAGGCTTTTTGGGTGACCAGTGAAATATACCTGCTGAAGCGCGTATTACGGGTGGGTGCTGCTATGATGACCAGAGCTGAGATAAGGTGGGTCTTTACCTAGCAAAGACTTATAGATGACCTGGAGCCAGTGGGTTTGGCGACGAATATGAAGCGAGGGCCAGCCAACGAGAGCATACAGGTCGCAGTGGTGGGTAGTATATGGGGCTTTGGTGACAAAACGGATAGCACTGTGATAGACTGCATCCAATTTGCTGAGTAGAGTTTGAGGCTATTTTATAAATGACATTGCCGAAGTCAAGGATCGGCAGGATAGTCCGTTTTACAAGGGTATGTTTGGCAGCATGAGTGAAGCATGCTTTGTTGTGAAATAGGAAGCCAATTCTAGATTTCATTTTACAGTCTAACCAGACACCTAGGTATTTGTAGTTGTCCACATATTCTAAGTCAGAACATTCCAGAGTAGTGATGCTGGACAGGTGAGCAGGTGTGGGCAGCAATCGGTTGAAGAGCATGCATTTTGTTTTACTTGCATTTTAAGAACAGTTGGAGGCCACGGAAGGAGGGTTGTATGGCATTGAAGCTTGTCTGGAGGTTGGTTAGCACAGTGTCCAAATAAGGGCCAGAAGTATACAGAATGGTGTCGTCTGCATAGAGGTGGATCAGAGATTCCCTAGCAGCAAGAGCGACATCATTGATGTGTACAGAGAAGAGAGCCCACCTGAGAATTGAACCCCGTGGCACCCCCATAGAGACTGCCAGAGGTCCGGACAACAGGCCCTCCGATTTGAGAAACTGAACTCTATCAGAGAAGCATTTGGTGAACCAGGCAAGGCAGTCATTTGAGAAACCAAGGCTGTTGAGTCTGCCGATAAGAATGTGGTGATTGACCTTGGCCAGGTTGATGAATACAGCTACACAGTATTGTCTCTTATTGATGGCGGTTATGATATCATTAAGGACCTTGAGCGTGGCTGAGGTCCGCCTATGACTAGCTCGGAAACCAGATTGCATAGCGGAGAAGGTACGGTGGGATTAAAAATGTTCGGTGATCTGTTTGTTAACTTGGCTTTCGAAGACCTTAGAAAGGCAGGGTAGAATAGATATAGGTCTGTAGCAGTTGGGGTCTAGAGTGTCTCCCCCTTTGAAGAGGGGGATGACCGCGGCAGCTTTCCAATCTTTGGGGATCTCAGACGATACAAAAGAGGTTGAACAGACTAGTAATAGGGGTTGCAACAATTTCGGCTGACAATTTTTTTTAAAGAGGGTGCAGATTGTCTAGCCCGGCTGATTTGTAGGGGTCCAGATTTGGCAGCTCTTTCAGAACATCAGCTATCTGGATTTGGGTGAAGGAGAAATGGGGGAGGCTTGGGCAAGTTGCTGTGTGGGGTGCAGGGGTGGTGACCAGGGTAGGGGTGGCCAAGTGGAAAGCAAGGCCAGCCGTAGACAAATGCCATTGAAATTATTGTGGATTTATCGGTGGGTGACAGTGTTTCCTAGCCTCAGAGCAGTGGGCAGCTGGGAGGAGGTGCTCTTATTCTCCATGGACTTTACAGTGTCCCAGAACTTTGGGTTTGTGCTGCAGGATGCAAATTTCTGTTTGAAAAATCTAGCCTTTGCTTTCCTAACCAAGGAAGACTATGTAACACAAAAACCTAAAGATAACATTACGGACTTGCTAAAACTTTGATGAAATTGCTGAATCAGTAGATAAAGCGGTCTTCGTGTCACGATAGACCTGCAGCTTAACCAGTGAAAGAAACCGCAGTCACCAGATATACAAGGATTCAAGCCCTGTACATTCAACTGTGTCAATAACATGAAAAGGTAGAAAATCTAAATAGAGGGGTATTTTCTGTCTCGTAATGAAGCCTACCAGTCAGACTCTCTTTTAAATGTCAATGGACAAAAGGTTCTTTGTTGCGTTACCATGCATTTTATTCTCCTCTTGTTCCCTCGGATGCGCTGAAGATGCTGCATTGTTTTAATTTAAGGCATCTAGGAGGTAGGATCTGTAAAGATGCTTAGCAATAAATAAAAAATGTAAAGTGTCGGGCCACACAAAGGAGCCACTGTTCCGTTGAGTCATCCAGGTCTACATCACCATGGCTTTCTGAGATTAAAGGAGACACGCACAAAGAGAGAGAACATCTCTGTGTAGATTTCCATAAAGATCTTCAAATAGTCTGTCTGGAAGAGAAAACAAGGTCTCATCATAAGCATGGTGCATCAAGGCCTTCCAATTCAGTTGTTTTCTCTGGTTTCCGTGGTTTCAGATTGATGAAGTGTTTACACACCCATTGGACCAGGGGAGGGATACGAAGTGTGTTTCTGTTTCGTGTCTCCCACAGTTGGTTAAGCACTGATAGACTGGGGCTATGCAGCTAGAGGAACATCCAGATCTCTACCCACACTCCCACAAATGTCTCAACCCAACCACACCCGCCCTCCTCCTCTGGATCTGGGCCGGCTGCTACAAGTGTCAGGAGGCAAAGATTTCTCCCTTGGATTTCACACAAACTGACACATACACTTACTGATAACTATTACACAACTAGGGCTGCAAAATACCAGAAACCCCAGTTTTGGATTGGTGGATTCTCTCCCCCTGGTGGATTTCCTTCCCCTGAAAAAAACCTGGGAACTTTGTCAAAGTTTCTGGAATTTGAAACCCTTCAGAGAACTCTTCACACACTAGTATACACATGCTATTGTGTTCTAGAGTCTCCCTATTCACACAGACATCATTAAGGCATCCCAGAGTCAACTGAACACCACAGGGGCCTCTCACTGTGCAGATAACCAGATGGGGCCCTGCTGCAGCGTAACACTAGCTTCCTTGAACCGCTTTCCTCAGATCGCCTCCCCAAACATGCATGCTAGTCATTAGGTCATTTCTGGTCTTTATTCCTGATGTTCCCTTAGGGACTGAAACCTCCCCTCCTTCTGCATCCCTCCTTTCCATGCCTGCTTTCTGTTTCCTGGTGATACTGGGCTGGGGAAGAGCGGGAATGAAGGGAGAGGGGAAAGGGAGGAGCGGAAATCTGTGGGCTTGACAAAAAGGGGCCACGTCAGGAGTGTTTATCTACCAAACCAGACAGGGAGGGAGCCAGCAAAAGTCCAACGCTTATTAACACAAAATAAAACAGTTTCATAATAAAACACTGATGAGTCAAGCTGGGTTGGGGCTAAGGATTTGTACAATATCGGTCTATAATTTATGATGCATTAACAACCTCAAAAAACGAATATTGAATTACCAAAACATTTTTTTTTTAAACACTGATGGGTCACTAAATCATACGCTACTGCTGGGAAGCAAAAGGTCAATAAAACCTACAGACAAATTATGAAGATGTGATATCAACTGTAAATCATTGTAAACAGGACAAAGAGCCAATGCTATTACTTGAAGAATCCAAAAGTGCATTCCCAGACAGTAGACCTGGGTAGCCTATGAAGCGGAAATAATAAATGGAAGATATTCACAGCGGGGAGTACGGGGGACACTTAAAAACATCTGACAAGGATGCGAGCCAGGAGATGAATATGTACGAGGCATGTTTCCTGATTAAACGAGGCTCCGGCAGAAGTCATCGACTCAGGATTAAATGTACCCTAATCCCGATGATCTTTAAGGAAAAGCATCAATTTGACTTGAAGATTTGTGTTTTCATTTGTGGGCCCATCTGTGGCGCCAGCCTGTTTAGAGGCACAGGAGGTCGCTCTGTAAAAAAAAAGCCATTTATCTGCAACCCATAAACTATAAATCTGGGTATTTACTTCAATCTTCATTATTACGATATTCCCTTTACAAGACATTCTCTTCGTCGCAGGTCGTCTAGACCCTGGAGGCACAACAAGCAACGGAAGGAAAACAGTGTTTCCTGAAGCAAACCAAAACAGGCATACACAGATATGTACACAGCACAGACTCACTCCACAACAGGGTCATTACGTGCTAGCTCAACCTCGATATCTTCTCTCCCTTGCCCATTTATTCCCTCTCTTGATTTGTTGACACTCCAAGTGTATTGCTACACAGTGACCAATTACAGTGGACTGCTCCAATCACTATTAGCTCATTTCTACGGCATGAGATCACCCGCCTCATGTCGGAAAGCATTTTTTCCAGCGGAGGAGCGGCTCATGAGCCCAAGAGGGTGCTTACCACCTCCACTAACTCATCTCCATAAGCATAGCACCAGTGAGACATAATTGCATTATTTCTGGAGGAGCAGGCATCAACAACAAGAGGCCCTTTTTGTAATTAGCCGAGGTCATGTAGGCGCGGCGCTAGCCGAGTGTCGACCAGCGTTGACAGCTGATTGACTTTGACACGGCAATGGCCCCATGACACGCGTGCCCACCGGCTGTGAGCGAGTCCTGGGGGAGTTGGCTGCGAGGCGAGAGAGCAAGCGAGCGAGACACACAGAGAGAGAGAGAGAGAGAGAGAGAGAGAGAGAGAGAGAGAGAGAGAGAGAGAGAGAG
This sequence comes from Oncorhynchus kisutch, assembly GCF_002021735.2. Classification (NCBI taxonomy): domain Eukaryota; kingdom Metazoa; phylum Chordata; class Actinopteri; order Salmoniformes; family Salmonidae; genus Oncorhynchus; species Oncorhynchus kisutch. Next base: position 69,907,410 of record NC_034184.2, on the reverse strand, counting down.
AGAGAGAGAGAGAGAGAGAGAGAGAGAGAGCAGGAGGGAGGGAGAGCTGCAGGAAGCGGAGAGTGGATTGGAAGTGACAGTGAACGAGGGGGCAGAAGTGACAGTGAACGAGGGGGCAGAAGTGACGGACAGCCACATGCTCTTACAGTCACTTTCAGAAGGAGATGGACAGACAGTCAGACGTTTGCCAAGCCTTCAGACTTTTCCCTGGCATTTAGCTGGTGTCTGTCAGAAAGCCTCACTGACAATGAGTGGAGGTAAGAGTGAGGAGGGAAGACAGAAAAGTCAAATTCGCTTAGTGGAAATGCCTCAGTCCCTGACCTACAGCCCCATGCTATGAGAAAGGAGGAGGCTCTGCATTGAAAGCAGCAGACACACATCAGTATTGACTGACAGGGCCAGTCTCCAGAGCCATAGTATGCCTCAGCCCTTCATCTCAGCCCTCCTCTCTTCCCCCAATGTGACAGTCCGTCAGCTGGTCACTCCTGTCCCCCCTCTCGTTCCTCTTCCCCTCCTGCCCCCCCCTCTCTCTTTCTCCCTCATGTCCTCTCGCTCTCTCTCCCCTGCACAAAGCCACACTCTGTACCCCAGTCACACAATCAGTCAGGAAGTCAAAACGAGTGAGACTTGGCTGCCACTCTCAGTTTCTCTTCAGGCCAGTGGATGCATTCACTATTTTTTCAGCACAAAAAGGCGTTATCAGTAGGGAGTGAAATGGTAGTAGGGGAGGGTGAGTTATTCAAACCATTTCATGCAGAGCTTTTTATAGTCCCGTCTGTGTATTGTGACACACACATAGGACTGCCCACATACCCAACTCTCCGCCCTTAAATTTTTTTTCTCCACAGCTTTCACCAGACTCGTGTCCCTGCCAGCTGACACAGCTGAGAGGTAGAGTATGCAGGCAGGGGGTTCATGTTTCACTGTGTAACTAGTCTGATCCACTCCCACTACTGGAAGTTGGAACAGCCCTCCCCCACCCACTCCTCTCTCCTAGCCCACGGCCCAGCCACCCTCCACATTGATTTCTAGAAATGGAACATTGATTGTGGACGAGGTTCAGGAAATAGGGCCAGAACTCCACCCAGCCCAACTCACACAGGAAGATACTCAATCCCCCCGATCCGAGTCTCAACACAGCTTGCTGTGTGTGTGTGTGTATATGTGTCACAATCTATCCACAACCCTACCTGTAGTCTAAGCTCTCAAAATGAGCCACTTCAACAGCGGTCCAGAGTCTGTGCACTACAGTATAAGTGAGGGGGTGGGGGGTTGCATCTGTCTCTGTGTGTGTGTGTGTGTGTGTGTGTGTGTGTGTGTGTGTGTGTGTGTGTGTGTGTGTGTGTGTGTTTTACTGGTGACCCCCAGATTGCCAGGCCCCTGGGACAGCCCATCCAAGTCCACTAAACCTGGGCCCAGGTCAGCTGACAGTGTGAGTCTTCCTGGAGGGATAGGAGTCCTCAACCCCCACTCTCTCCTAGCTCCCCTCCACCACATATACTAGGCTCCTATTTACCAAGGAATGATCACAGCTTTAGAAATAAAGAGGAAAGTCTCAGATACGCCTGATGAAGACTTCAATCAGACACACACAGGGAAGACATGCTATGATATGGAGCAACCCCCCCCAACACACACACATTTCCAACCAACCCCCTTCCTCCATCTCTCTGATCCCTTTTGCTTTCAAGGGCAAGAGAGAAAAGACAAGACAAAGTTCACTTGGCAGTTTCTTTTTCCCCTCCTTTGGTATAGTTGAAGGGGAGAAACATGATCACCATAAATACACACTAATTGGTGGCTAATTTTGTTAGTTCTTGCCTGGCTGATTCACTGCCTCCGGGCAACTATGAATAATGTATTACAGTGACATGCAACTGAATGTGGCAACTGGGGAGAGAGAGCTAGCTAGCTACCAGGAACTGGATTCATTCTGCTCTCATGCCAACCCAGTCATTTCTGACTGGTATTAGAATAATATGCAAATGACCTATTTTGCCCAAACTCCATGTCCCTTCTCTTCTTCCTCCCCTTTTCTCCATTTTCCTTTGGGTTTGGCAGGCGCTCCCCTGCTCTAGTTGGCAATGATGAGACGGGACAGGGAGATGGGAGGGAGGGATGAAAGGAGTAAAGGAGGACAGGAGGCCTCAGAAGGCCGGTTGACATTTCACTGATACTTGTGTGAAGGAGATTAGGGAGGGAGTGCTCAGTGGAGCTGGTGGCTGGATGGTGGCTGGCTGGCTCAGGCAGACTGATCTCCCTCACAGGAGGGATTCACAGTGTGTTCTGTGCCATTGAGGAGACCCTCAGTGTAGAGTACAGAGATTCAGAGTATACGCCCTGCCATGGGCCACAATTTAGACTCGGCTACAGCACCCAAAGAATAATTCATACTAAAGAACTTAGTAAGAGTTGAGAATGTCTTATGGAATGTCTTATGCTGCTTTTTAAATAATGACAGTGATTTCAGAAAGTATTCAGACCCCTTGACTTTTTCCACATTTTGTGACATTACAGACTTATTCTAAAATGGATTAAATTGTCGCACTGTCAACTGGGGGACCTAATATAGACAGGTGTGTGCCTTTCCAAATCATGTCCAATCAATTGAATTTACCACAGGTGGATTCCAATCAAGTTGTAGAAACATCTCAAGGACGATTCATGAAAACAGGATGCACCCGAGCTTAATTTCAAGTCTCATAGCAAAGGGTTTTTAAAAAAATGTTTAACTTACACTTCTAAACACGATATCCCATAATGACAAAGTGGAAACATGTTAATTTACATAAGTATTCACACCCCTGAGCCAATACTTTGTAGAAGCTCCTTTGGCAGTGATTACATCTGTGAGTCTTTCTGGATAAGTGTCTAAGAGCTTTCCACACCTGGATTGTACAACATGTGCCCATTATTCTCTCTTTTTTTTTTTTACTCTTCAAACTCTGTAAAATTGGTTGTTGATCATTGCTAGATGATGATTTCTCAGGTTTTGCCATATACTATCAAGCATATTTAAAACTAACTTGGCTACTCAGGAACAGTCTCTGTCTTCTTGGTAAGCAATTCCAGTGTAGATTTGGCTTAAAAGATGAATTAATCTCCCAGTGTCAGTTGGAAAGCAGACTGAACCAGGTTTCCTCTAGGATTTTTTTTTTGCCAGTGCTTAGCGCCATTGTTTCTTTTTTATCCTGAAAAACTCCCCAGTCCATAACGATTACAAGCATACCCATAAGATGATGCATAACCATAACTTATGTGACTTGTTAAGCACATTCTTACTTCTGATCATATTTAGGCATGCCATACCAAATGGGATGAATACATTGACTCAGGATATTTCTGCTTTTCATTTTTAATTAATTTGTAAAATGTCAAAAATACATAATTCCACTGACATTATTGGGTATTGTGTGTAGGCCAGTGACAAGCAATCTCAATTTAACCCAATTTTAAATTCAGGCTGTAACAACAAAATGTGGAAAAAGTCAAATGGTGTGAATACTTTCTGATGGCACTGTATCTCCACACCGAGGTTGAAATAATAGTGAAATAGTGGAAATTATAATGCACTTTTAATGTAAAAGACTGTTTGGTGGGATAGAGTTTTGGCCTGCCTGGTGACATCACTAGATGTTAAATTAGTTAATAGACCAATAAGAGAGTTCCAAATCTCTCTGCCAATAACAACTCATTATTCAGTTTTCCCCTCCCCACTCAGACAGTCCTAGCAAAATTCTTGCTTGAAAAAATTATCTTCGCTGAGAAGCTATTTGTTTCATTTTTACAATTTATATTTAAAACAATCTCACTAAGGTACCTAATTGTTACCCAGAAATGATTTGATCTAGAGACAAAAACAGCTACATTGGACCTTTAATATCTTATTCCGTCTGGCTGTGCCATATGCTCCTATGTTTATGTATGCCATGTTAGTCCTAAGCCGTTTATTAGAGCAGAAAATGGGTGGTTTTGAGTTTGGGCAGTTAAGTGGTGCTCGCTGCGGTTTGGTACCAACACGGCCGTCATGATGAAAACTGGCCGCAGACCGGTCCTACCTCCCTTCATGTACCCTGTCAGGAGGACCTGGGCGGATGAGGAACGGCGGGAGAGAAAGAGCAATGGATGAGGAGGCCGTTAAAAGGAGGGAGAATGCAGTTAAATGGCAGTGAGCACCGCCCCAGTCAAGGTGTTTCTGCCGCCGTGTGGCGCTTGTCTCTCTTGATCGGTCAGTGTGGGCCGAGACGTGGCACCTTCGGGAAGACACCAGCGGCGTGGTTGCTGGTCCTCCTCAACCCCGCATTAGGCAACAGACCCCTGGGCCATGCGGTCTGTCCTCACCCATCAGCTCCGCTCCTCCACACACACACTCACTCTCCTGCTGCGCTATTCGCACAGTATCGCTGAAAGAACAGGAGAAGGAGGGAGAGAGGAACGGTGGATTGGTGGCCTTATGCCTGCCCTGCCCTGGCTGTTGCCTGGAGACAGAACCATCACAGAGAAATAGAATCCCTCCATCTGACAGGCCCCAGCCTGGTTTGGGGTGTTTTGGGTCATCAGAGTCCCATATCGTTTTTTCCTTAACTGGGGCCTTTTTGTGTTTGACGATTTAGAAGCACCAGTGGTGCTGACACAGAAAGGTGTTGAGAAGATGCCAGGGTAGATGTTACATCTGTTTATTAGACGGATTTGTTTAAAATCGCCAGTCTTGACAAAGAAAATTTGTTGACAGAATGTGTAGGATGAATCAATTAGTCTGTTTTAACCATATATATATATATATATATATATATACACACATTACATACATACAAGTTTTGGTCACGTAGAAATGTCCTTGTTTTTTGTACATTAAAATAACATCAAATTGATCAGAAACAGTGTAGACACAGTTAATGTTGTAAATGCCTATTGTAGCTGGAAACGGCTGACTTTTACTGGAATATCTACATCGGTGGAGAATCAGCAACCATCACTCCTGTGTTCCAATGGCATCTTGTGTTAGCTAATCAAAGTTGATCATTTTAAAAAGGTTAATTGAGCATTAGAAAACCCTTTTGCAATTAATGTTAGCACAGCTGAAAACGGTTGTGCTGATTAAAGAAGCAATAAAACTGGCCTTCTTTAGACTAGTTGAGTATCTGGAGCATCAGCATTTGTGGGTTCGATTACAGGCTCAAAATAGCCAGAAACAAAGACCTTTCTTCTGAAACTCGTCAAGTCTATTCTTGTTCTGAGAAATTAAGGCTTTTCCATGTGAGGAATTACCAAGAAACTGAAGAACTCGTACAACGCTGTGTACTACTCCCTTCACAGAACAGTGCAAACTGGCTCTAACCAGAATAGAAAGAAGAGTGGGAGGCCCTGGTGCACAACTGAGCAAGAGGACAAGTACATTAGTGTCTAGTGTGAGAAACAGATGCCGCACAAGTCCTCAAATGGCAGCTTCATTAAATAGTACCCTCAAAACACCAGTCTCAACATCAACAGGGAAGAGGCAACCCAGGATGCTGGCCTTCTAGGCAGAGTTGCAAAGAAAAAGGCACATCTCAGACTGGCCAATAAAAATAAAAGATTAAGATGGGCAAAAGAACAGACACTGGACAGAGATATGGCTTTTTCTTTGCAGGCATCTTGGCACTTCTCCACTATAAACATTTTTTTGGAAGCTATAGAAATGCATGTATTAATGTCTACATTGATTTTTTGTCAAGTATATTCTATTAGACACTTTAATGCAGGTAATAAAAATGAGTATTTACATTTTTAAAGAGTACTAATGTAACTGTCCCCACTACAACAAATAAATGCAATTCGGTCCTTGAAACCGTTTATTGAAATACTGTAGAATTCCATATGGCAGACTGCTCCTTCTAGGGAGTACCAAAATGGTGGCACGTGGCTTCAAAGCCTCTCAAAGCATCAGCAATGCAGGGTTGATATACACACAGTTGAAGTTGGAAGTTTGCATACACCGTCACCAAATACATTTAAACTCAGTTTTTCACAATTCCTGACATTTAATCCTAGTAAATATTCCCCGTCTTAGGTCAGTTAGGATCACCACCTCATTTTAACAATGTGAAATGTCAGAATAATAATATGATTCATTTGAGCTTGTATTTATTTCACCACATTCCCAGTGGGTCAGAAGATTACATACAATCAATTAGTATTTGGTAGCATTGCCTTTAAATTGTTTAACCTGGGTCAAACGCTTTGGGTAGCCTTCCACAAGCTTCCCACAATAAGTTGGGTGAATTTTGGCCCATTCCTCCTGACAGAGCTGGTGTAACTGAGTCAGGTTTGTAGGCCACCTTGCTCGCACACACTGTTTCAGTTCTGCACACAAATTATCTATAGGACTGAGGTCAGGGATTTGTGATGGCCACTCCAATACCTTGACTTTGTTAACCCTTAAGCCATTTTTCCACAACTTTGGAAGTATGCTTGGGGTCATTGTCCATTTGGAAGACCCATTTGTGAACACGCTTTAACTTCCTGACTGATGTCTTGAGATGTTGCTTCAATATATCCACATAATATTCCTACCTCATGATGCCATCTATTTTGTGAAGTGCACCAGGCCCTCTTGCAGCAAAGCACCCCCACAACATGATGTTGCCACCCCCGTGCTTCACGGTTGGGATGGTGTTCTTTGGCTTGCAAGCCTCCCCCTTTTTCCTCCAAACATAACGATGGTCATTATGGCCAAACAGTTCTATTTTTGTTTCATCAGACCAGAGGACATTTCTCCAAAAAGTACGATCTTTGTCCCCATGTGCAGTTGCAAACCATAGTCTGGCTGTTTTATGGCGGTTTTGGAGCAGTGGCTTCTTCCTTGCTGAGCGGCATTTCAGGTTATGTCGATATAGGACTCGTTTTACTGTGGATCTATACACTTTTGTACCCGTTTCATCCAGCATCTTCACAAGGTCCTTTGCTGTTGTTCTGGGATTGATTTGCACTTTTTGCACCAAAGTACGTTCATCTCTAGGAGACAGATTTTTTATTTTTTTATTTTTTTATTTCACCTTTATTTAACCAGGTAGGCTAGTTGAGAACAAGTTCTCATTTGCAACTGCGACCTGGCCAAGATAAAGCATAGCAGTGTGAGCAGACAACAAAGAGTTACACATGGAGTAAACAATTAACAAGTCAATAACACAGTAGAAACCAAAGGGGGAGTCTATATACAATGTGTGCAAAAGGCATGAGGAGGTAGGCAAATAATTACAATTTTGCAGATTAACACTGGAGTGATGAATGATCAGATGGTCATGTACAGGTAGAGATATTGGTGTGCAAAAGAGCAGAAAAGTAAATAAATAAAAACAGTATGGGGATGAGGTAGGTGAAAAAGGGTGGGCTATTTACCAATAGACTATGTACAGCTGCAGCGATCGGTTAGCTGCTCAGATAGCTGATGTTTGAAGTTGGTGAGGGAGATAAAAGTCTCCAACTTCAGCGATTTTTGCAATTCGTTCCAGTCACAGGCAGCAGAGTACTGGAACGAAAGGCGGCCAAATGAGGTGTTGGCTTTAGGGATGATCAGTGAGATACACCTGCTGGAGCGCGTGCTACGGATGGGTGTTGCCATCGTGACCAGTGAGCTGAGATAAGGCGGAGCTTTACCTAGCATGGACTTGTAGATGACCTGGAGCCAGTGGGTCTGGCGACGAATATGTAGCGAGGGCCAGCCGACTAGAGCATACAAGTCGCAGTGGTGGGTGGTATAAGGTGCTTTAGTGACGAAACGGATGGCACTGTGATAGACTGCATCCAGTTTGCTGAGTAGAGTGTTGGAAGCCATTTTGTAGATGACATCGCCGAAGTCGAGGATCGGTAGGATAGTCAGTTTTACTAGGGTAAGCTTGGCGGCGTGAGTGAAGGAGGCTTTGTTGCGGAATAGAAAGCCGACTCATGATTTGATTTTCGATTGGAGATGTTTGATATGAGTCTGGAAGGAGAGTTTGCAGTCTAGCCAGACACCTAGGTACTTATAGACGTCCACATATTCTAGGTCGGAACCATCCAGGGTGGTGATGCTAGTCGGGCATGCGGGTGCAGGCAGCGACCGGTTGAAAAGCATGCATTTGGTTTTACTAGCGTTTAAGAGCAGTTGGAGGCCACGGAAGGAGTGTTGTATGGCATTGAAGCTTGTTTGGAGGTTAGATAGCACAGTGTCCAAAGACGGGCCGAAGGTATATAGAATGGTGTCGTCTGCGTAGAGGTGGATCAGGGAATCGCCCGCAGCAAGAGCAACATCATTGATATACACAGAGAAAAGAGTCGGCCCGAGAATTGAACCCTGTGGCACCCCCATAGAGACTGCCAGAGGACCAGACAGCATGCCCTCCGATTTGACGCACTGAACTCTGTCTGCAAAGTAATTGGTGAACCAGGCAAGGCAGTCATCCGAAAAACCGAGGCTCCTGAGTCTGCCGATAAGAATATGGTGATTGACAGAGTCGAAAGCCTTGGCAAGGTCGATGAAGACGGCTGCACAGTACTGTCTTTTATCGATGGCGGTTATGATATCGTTGAGTACCTTGAGTGTGGCTGAGGTGCACCCATGACCAGCTCGGAAACCAGATTGCACAGCGGAGAAGGTGCGGTGGGATTCGAGATGGTCAGTGACCTGTTTGTTGACTTGGCCTTCGAAGACCTTAGATAGGCAGGGCAGGATGGATATAGGTCTGTAACAGTTTGGGTCCAGGGTGTCTCCCCCTTTGTAGAGGGGGATGACTGCGGCAGCTTTCCAATCCTTGGGGATCTCAGACGACATGAAAGAGAGGTTGAACAGGCTGGTAATAGGGGTTGCGACAAAGGTGGCAGATAGTTTCAGAAATAGAGGGTCCAGATTGTCAAGCCCAGCTGATTTGTACGGGTCCAGGTTTTGCAGCTCTTTCAGAACATCTGCTATCTGGATTTGGTTAAAGGAGAACCTGGAGAGGCTTGGGCGAGGAGCTGCGGGGGGGGGCGGAGCTGTTGGCCGAGGTTGAAGTAGCCAGGCGGAAGGCATGGCCAGCCGTTGAGAAATGCTTATTGAAGTTTTCGATAATCATGGATTTATCAGTGGTGACCGTGTTACCTAGCCTCAGTGCAGTGGGCAGCTGGGAGGAGGTGCTCTTGTTCTCCATGGACTTCACGGTGTCCCAGAACTTTTTGGAGTTGGAGCTACAGGATGCAAACTTCTGCCTGAAGAAGCTGGCCTTAGCTTTCCTGACTGACTGCGTGTATTGGTTCCGGACTTCCCTGAACAGTTGCATATCACGGGGACTATTCGATGCTATTGCAGTCCGCCACAGGATGTTTTTGTGCTGGTCGAGGGCAGTCAGGTCTGGGGTGAACCAAGGGCTGTATCTGTTCTTAGTTCTGCATTTTTTGAACGGAGCATGCTTATCTAAAATGGTGAGGAAGTTACTTTTAAAGAATGACCAGGCATCCTCAACCGACGGGATGAGGTCAATGTCCTTCCAGGATACCCGGGCCAGGTCGATTAGAAAGGCCTGCTCACAGAAGTGTTTTAGGGAGCGTTTGACAGTGATGAGGGGTGGTCGTTTGACTGCGGCTCCGTAGCGGATACAGGCAATGAGGCAGTGATCGCTGAGATCCTGGTTGAAGACAGCGGAGGTGTATTTGGAGGGCCAGTTGGTCAGGATGACGTCTATGAGGGTGCCCTTGTTTACAGAGTTAGGGTTGTACCTGGTGGGTTCCTTGATGATTTGTGTGAGATTGAGGGCATCTAGCTTAGATTGTAGGACTGGCGAGGTGTTAAGCATATCCCAGTTTAGGTCACCTAACAGAACAAACTCTGAAGCTAGATGGGGGGCGATCAATTCACAAATGGTGTCCAGGGCACAGCTGGGAGCTGAGGGGGGTCGGTAGCAGGCGGCAACCGTGAGAGACTTTTTTCTGGAGAGAGTAATTTTCAAAATTAGTAGTTCGAACTGTTTGGGTATGGACCTGGAAAGTATGACATTACTTTGCAGGCTATCTCTGCAGTAAACTGCAACTCCGCCCCCTTTGGCAGTTCTATCTTGACGGAAGATGTTATAGTTGGGTATGGAAATCTCTGAATTTTTGGTGGCCTTCCTGAGCCAGGATTCAGACACAGCAAGGACATCAGGGTTAGCAGAGTGTGCTAAAGCAGTGAGTAAAACAAACTTAGGGAGGAGGCTTCTGATGTTGACATGCATGAAACCAAGGCTTTTTCGATCACAGAAGTCAACAAATGAGGGTGCCTGGGGACATGCAGGGCCTGGGTTTACCTCCACATCACCCGCGGAACAGAGAAGGAGTAGTGTGAGGGTGCGGCTAAAGGCTATCAAAACTGGTCGCCTAGAGCGTTGGGGACAGAGAATAAGAGGAGCAGGTTTCTGGGCATGGTAGAATATATTCAGGGCATAATGCGCAGACAGGGGTATGGTGGGGTGCGGGTACAGCGGAGGTAAGCCCAGGCACTGGGTGATGATGAGGGAGGTTGTATCTCTGGACATGCTGGTAGTAATGGGTGAGGTCACCGCATGTGTGGGAGGTGGGACAAAGGAGTTATCAGGGGCGTGAAGAGTGGAACTAGGGGCTCCATTGTGAACTAAAACAATGATAACTAACCTGAACAACAGTATACAAGGCATATTGACATTTGAGAGAGACATACAGCGAGGCATACAGTAATCACAGGTGTTGAATTGGGAAAGCTAGCTAAAACAGTAGGTGAGACAACAGCTAATCAGCTAGCACAACAACAGCAGGTAAAATGGCGTAGACTAGGCAACGGGGCCAACAGATAGAACAAACAAGCAGAATGGAGTACCGTGATTAATGGACAGTCCAGCGTGCATCAGCTATGTAGCCAAGAGATCAGTGTCCAGGGGGCAGCGGTGGATGGGGCAGGGAAGCTGGCCTGGCGAGTGTTATCCAGGTAAAAAAAAAAAAACTAACAATGACTAAATAGCTTGTAGCTAGTTAGCTGGTTAGCTTCTGGAGGTTCTTGAGTGTGTTCTAAAAAAAAATTAAAAAATAATAGCGATTCCATATCACATTGGGTGAGGCAGGTTTCCGGAAGGTATAAACAAATTAAAAGTCAAAAGAGATAGAAAGTAAATATGGGTCCGGTGAGCGTTTGAGACGCGGCGATTCAGGCGGTTAGCAGGCCTGTGCTAACAAGCTAACAGTTTGTAGGCCCGGGCTAGACAAGGTAGCAGTTAGCGGGCCGGAGCTGGACAAGCTAGCAGTTAGCAGGCCGAATTAGCAAGCAGGGAGATAGCGAGGGCTAGAGAGTTAGCCTTTGGGGGACGTCGCGATGGGGTGAGTCTGTTTATTCCTCTTCATGCGATGACATCGGTAGACCGGTCGTGGGCCCGGGTATTGTAGCTCAGGAGTATGCTACGGTGGTAGCGCAGGTGCTACGGCCGGGCTAGCTTCAAGCTAAGTGGGTGGAAACGCTAGCCAGGAGTAATCCGAGGTTGCGGTTTAGCTAGATAGCTAGTTGCTGAAAAATCCAGCTGAAAGATGTTCCGTTTGCGGTGGGAATCCGGGGATGAAAAATAAATAGGTCCGTTGTGCTCTGGTTAAAGTCGCGTTGTACGAACAGGCAAGAGCTTTCCGAACTACAGGTTAGCTGATGACCGGTTAGCTGGAGACCGCTAGCATACCCGCTGGTTAGCTGGCTAGCTTCAGTTGAGGGGTCCCGAAGTAAATATAAATACTTTAGGAAAAATAGCTACATTGGGTGAGTCGGGTTGCAGGAGAGTATTTGGAAGCTTAGGGTTTAGCAAAATGTTTTCAAAGAGATATGTGGAGAAAATATGTAAAAAACGAAAAATAAACGATATATACAGGGACACGACAGGACAGGACGACCTACTGCTACGCCATCTTGGTATCAGAATACGTCTCCTTCCTGAGCGGTATGGCTGCTGCGTGGTCCCATGGTGTTTATACTTGCATACTATTGTTTGTACAGATGGATGTGGTACCTTCAGGCATTTGAGAGCAATTTCCAAAGATGAACCAGACTTGTGGATGTCTACAATTTCTTTTCTGAGGTCTTGGCTGACTTCTTTTGATTTCCCCATGATGTCAAGCAAAGAGGAACTGAGTTTGATGGTAGGCCTTGAAATACATCCACAGGTACACCTCCAATTGACTAAAATGATGTCAATTAGCCTATCAAAAGCTTCTAAAGCCATGACATCATTTTCTGTGCCTTTTAAAGGCACAGTCAACTTAGTGTATGTAAACTTCTGACCCACTGGAATTGTGATAGTGAGTTATAAGTGAAATAATCTATCTGTAAACAATTGTTGGAAAAATTACTTGTGTCGTGCACACAGTAGATGTTCAAACCAACTTGCCAAAACTATAGTTTGTTCACAAGAAATTTTGTGGAGTGGTTGAAAAACGAGTTTTAATGATTCCAACCATTATAGTGTATGTAAACTTCTGACTTCAACTGTATCATTGGTTTTTAACTCTTCAAATGTAAAAAAAAAAATCACAACATTCTAAAAGTAAACCCAAGAGCTCACTGACAAATTGCCAAAATAAAGCAAAACACTAACAAAGTGTATTAATAGGGTGTTGGGCCACCACGAGCCAGGACAGCTTCAATGCACCTTGGCATTGATTCTACAAGTGTCTGGAGCTCTATTGGAGGGATGTGACACCATTCAACATAAATTACAGGACTGGGGAGGTAGAATTAGAGTTAGAGTGTAATGTCAGCTCTTTCCTGTAAGAGGATCAGGCCGTGTGGCGGGCCATTGTTGCGGGGCTCCTCTGAGCTTGTCTTAAAGGGAGATAAGGAGGCGAGGGGCCTCCCATGTGTTTTTCACTTAATCTCTCCAAACGAAAGGTGGACCACCCCTTTAAGAATATTTATGATAAACTTTAAATCTGGCCCTGGCTTCTTAAGAATATCGAGATTAAGAGAGTTTCTGAAAATTGCTCCCCCCCCCCCCCCATCTCTGTTGATAGGAGATAATACTTGGGCGAAGCAGACTAAATCTAGAGGGTTTAATCCTGACCTGCTTTGTGAATGGGCTTTATGCTACACACCCAGAAGGATCAAAGGAAAATAGCTTCTCATGAATAGCGAACAATATAAAAAAATATATTTTAAATACACACCCATTCCCCGGGGGGGGGGGGAATTCTTAATCTTGACGTTTCCAAAGATTTGGGAAGACATGATGGCATGGAAATGTTAGTAACGAGAAAGATACAAAAAAATGTTTTATATTACAGCTGGCCAGTCAACCTAGAGACGGATGTGATTATTATTTTTTTTTTCATACCTCACACACACCTCTCATTGGAGAACGGTGGGTGGATTAAAAAGCGCTATTCAGTTTATAGGGAGCAGTCTGCTGGGACCATCTGACTCATTGGCCTACTTTGTCATAAACGCCTGGGGAACCTCCTCCCACGGGGAGATGTTCCCACCCCCTCCCTGCGCGTACCAAGCACTAGGTCCCTGCAGATTCAAGTACACTAGCGGCCTGGCGAGGGTTAATCAATACAACAAACAAATGAAGCCGAAGCTCCATAATTGACTCCATTGCGTTCATTCATTATTTAAAGCCTTTTGTGAAAGAAAATAAACTCAATTAAAACAACTGAGCCTTGGACAGCGTTAAGCCCCTTTTGGTTTAATGGTCTGCAGCAAATCTTGCCGTGGGATGGAGGGAGGCTGTGGTTTTAAAAGGGATTTCATGAATACGTTCATACAAGATGGAATAGTCATGCTCTCTCCCTCTTGAAATAGTGTTGTTTCTCTAAATGTTTCCTCTGCACATTCTTCACTGGTCAAACTGCACTCTTCGCCGTTCAGCCATCTTGCTCAGGGGTTGCTACAGCACTGGAGGGGGGGGTAGAAAGAGAATAAGAGAGAACAGGGAGAAGAACTTGAGTGAGAAAGACAAGACAAGAGACAGGAAGAGACTCTTTCTCCTGGCTCCTCTAAAGTCTTGAACTGCAGCAGCAGCACAGCACTAAATCATCATAAATCCCGGATTTTACCAGCTGAGGACTGCGGCAGGTCCTAATCGATATGAAATAAGATTCAGTGGGACTTGGGTGTCATGTTTTAGTGCCTCACTAGATTGTCAGTAAATCTCCCCACAGCCTTTCCTTGATAGCTTTTTTCCCATTCTGTCTCTCGCTCTCCTTTTCTCAAGTTCAGCAGTGCTTCACCCAATTAAGGTCACAAAGCAGAAAAATGTACAGTCACATAAAACAAGAGGTTTCAATATTTCTGTTGTAAGGAGGTATTGCACATATAAAACATCAAACTCCCAGCAGGCATTGCACAGTGGTGACTGACAGTAGCGACGGACACCAATAAAACCTTAAAAGTTGAACTAGTCTTACAGTTTAAATTCTACTGCGCCTCTATGAATAGTCAATGTTGTCATTCTATCAAATGGAATAGCAGATATAAAACAATAGGGAAATGTTTACGTCTGGGAGTGGAATCAGAACACCAAATGTGATTGTTAACCCCTCTGCTCTCCCACCCGGTGAGCTCATGGGCTGATGTGATCTCCGTTGCGGTTTGCCCTGACTTTGTTTCCTTTGGCCCGGCTTCCTGTGTCTCTCCCTGCCCTGGCCATGCCCTCAACCAGATCACACTGATCTCACCAGGGAACGCAGGATGGGCCAATCAGCAGGTGCACCTGTCCTCTCTCCCTGCTACTTCCTGTGTGGCTGGAAACTATGACAAGAGCAGCCAGAGTTGTCACAGGCACTGTCTCACACGAAAACACACATATCCCCCCTCCCGCAGGAGGAACGTATTTTAGTCTAGCCACGCAGCAGCAGCGACTGCTGTAAAATGGGTCTAACAAGCTGTGCTTCAATAGTCATGTACATATTCACACCACTCAACAGGGGAATGTTGGCTGACTGAATGTGTCACATGCGTGGCGCGTCAATACATATCCACTGTGACGCCAGAGGATGGATCTGAATGCCCCCGCTCTAAAGATCAAAAGGTGTGTGTGTATGTAGGGCATCTGACCCTGCCAGGCACACACCAGGTGGGAAAGCATTATGTGAATGTGCACACACACACACACACAGTCCAGAAAAGGTCATGGCTGACACCTCTGACTCCCCTGATGAAGACCGGGGTGCGGTGTGGAGTCTACAATCTCCCGCTTTGTTTGGAGGGGGAGAAAGCAGTGATATTCCCCTGCTGTAGCAGCTAGGAGAAGGTCATCACTAGCCTCCAGCAGGCAGAGGGAATGGGGGGGGGGGGGACAGACGCACTAAAGACCTCTACCCTGGCAGCACCGCAGCCCAAAGGTCTCCTCCCCCGTGGATCCACTGAGAACATGCCTGGTATCGTGAATATCGTTGGAACGGGGTTGGCCGGGGGTAAACAATGTTGTCGGACGACGGAGGCCCGTGTTGTGACAACCTCTGGGTCTTACGGGAGGTAAAGAAAGAGGGGGAAAGGAAAGAGACTGAGAGGGGTAAAAGGTTGGTACTCTTTGTGCCAGGGAAAAAAGGTTAAAGATATATAGAAGGAAAGAGCGCGGGAGGAGTGGTTGTGAAGTCAGAGTCGCTGGGGGGGGGCACCTGTATGACCGCACTTGCTCAAGCAGATAGGTAGAACAGAACAGCACCAGTTTCCGGCCTCAATAGTCCTCATAATCTTCTAGTGTTGCAGCACTTCATACTGCGACAGGAATAACAGACCTGTCCATTATTATATTCCCACAAACGGAAGGGCAAAATGAACTCACAAAACACTGCTCTTCTCGTCAGAGCCCTTTCTTTCTTCTGTGTGCAGCGGGCAGCATAAGTGCCATACTGTCATTCTCTCGATGCCACGCGTCCCCTTGGCAATTTATGTGTCAGGAAGACATGGTGGCCTGCAAAAATGTCTTCCACTGTGACTCAGAGATGGAGAGGGCGGGGCTGGGGTCGCGGGTGACAGCGGGCACAGGCCCCGTGAAAAAGCGGGGCATGTGCCTTAGGCAGCCTCTCGTCGACCTGCCCCTGCCATCCCACACAGAGCTCCATAAAGGGGGACAATTAGAGATGACGGGGTGTGGGGACTCAGGAAGTGGCAGTGCCATTGTCTGCTGCCACTCTATGTGGCATGGTGACAGCCTCTCCCAGGGTACCCGCCGGCCCCCTGGCAGCAATTAGACGTGGCACAGTTTCATTAAGGCGTCAGCGTATTCTCCCCGAAGACTCGCGCATCTGTTTTAAAAGCTACAGTCAGTGTAGTATATAATAGGAAAGCTATCTGTGGTTGGGAGATCTGAGTGGGAGAAGGAGTGTTCAGCTGCCTGCATCTAGACAGACATGGAGGAAAAGTTAAGGAAACTAACCAAAGTGATTGCATTTTCTGAGACGCAGACAGCATATCAGTGGCTTTTCAAGAGGTTATTTCAGGATACACAGATTCAGGGACGACATGATTACCAATTGCTCACCATCTACTTGTATGCCCAACAAGCTTATAAAATCATATATAATGTCTGTCTACCACCATAAACATTGATTATATAATCCTTCAAATTCTCTGAAGTGGTATTTCAAGGATTATTTTCCCTCATACTCAACATTCCAAAGTGTCAGGAGAGTGGGAAGATTACTACGTTTACACTGGAAGAAGAGAAACATCCATAGTCCTAATGCCACTGGGATCACATCAAGCCTAAGGTCTGTAGGAAAACACCCCTATCTCCCTGTGAGAAGGGGGAGGGGTTCTAAGGTCTGTAAGAAAACACACCCATCTCCCTGTGAGAAGGGGGAGGGGTTCTAAGGTCTGTAGGAAAACACACCCATCTCCCTGTGAGAAGGGGGAGGGGTTCTAAGGTCTGTAGGAAAACACACCCATCTCCCTGTGAGAAGGGGGAGGGGTTCTAAGGTCTGTAGGAAAACACACCCATCTCCCTGTGAGAAGGTCTGTAGAAGGTCTGTAGGGTTCTAAGGTCTGTAGGAAAACATGCCCATCTCCCTGTGAGAAGGGGGAGGGGTTCTAAGGTCTCATGACATTCGGGTGAAAGAGAGAGCAGGCTGCCTGGGCTTTTCCCCCCCACCACCCGGGAGCTTAAGAGCAGGATTTAGATGGAGGGGAAATGAAAGGCAAAAGAAGAAGAAAAAGAGGATTTTGATTCCTCCACTCCTTTACTAGAGCAGGAAGAAAGAGCCAGGTGGGGAGAGGAGAGCCTATCAGTGTCTAGGTCTTTGCACCTTGCTAAGAGCTTTAAAGCTGAAATACTGGATGTAACTTTTTGAGCAACCCGACCAAATGCACAGAAAAGTCACTTGAAAGCAAGTCTAAGAAGCAGTAGTTATGTTCTATGTGCGCTATTTCTACTCTACGTTTTGCAGCATTTTGCAGATATATATATATATATATTTCAGTGGTTCAGATGGTACAATGATTCTCTACACTCGTTTGGTTGTTTTGTCACAAACTGAAATTAGCCGAACTATTCGAATTTTAGCAAAAAGGGCCCAGTTTCCCAAGTGTTTTAACAATGCATCTTTCCTACAACGACCAAAGATGTAACATGTGTTTCCCAAAACATTACGCAGAAAGAACAGTTGCCAAGTGTATTGTTGGAGCATGTGTCAATACTGACAGGATCGAAAGAGAGTGAGTGCTGCTCTCAAATCAGCTCAACAGCTTTCCTTAACACTAGAAATATTTTACAATACTGATAACGGATCAGCTCCTAGAGATTAATAGCACCTACGGCTGCACATGTTGAGGGGCTTATTCTAATGCTTACCCAATAAAAATGCACTAAATCACAGATTTACGCACGTTAGGCTACACATGAAATATATTGAGACAAATTACGGACAGTAGCCTACAAGTAGCAAAACAGAACTCGATTGAACATGACTCATTCCAATATGATTGAAATAGGCCTATGGCCGACTGTTTATATCGTAATGCAGTCATCTCGGTTTTCATTTGAAGCATATTTTTTATACATTGGCAATTTTGTATTTGTCGTCAACTTTGTTCTCAAGTTGTGCCTCCTGAGTGGTGCAGCGATCTAAGGCACTGCATTGCATCGGTATGGCTGGCTTCCGGGTTAAGCGAGCAGTGTGTCAAGAAGCAGTGCGGTTTGGAAGGGTCGTGTTTTGGAGGACGCCAGCTCTCGACCTTCGCCTCTCCCGAGTCGGTACGGGAGTTGCAGCGATGAGACAAGACTAACTACCAATTGAATATCACGAAAAAAGGGGTAAAAAATGTTACAATTAGTTATCGACGGTCACAGAGACAGAATACCACACACACACACCATTCCACTGGAGGTAGCGGGGCTGCAGGTGGATGGAGGGGCACACAAGGTTATGGGGGGGTAAATGGTCCCAGGTAGATGTGGGGGGGGTGGGGGTTGTGCTGGGTGGAATGTGTTGTACTGCTGTATCCTGGTGTGAGAGGGGTGAGGGTGAGAATGAGGATTGAGGGGATGGGGGGGGGTTGGAGCAGAGGGTGGTTGAAATGTTTGTCACATTCCGCCAGAGGCCCCTGAATAATTTATGGGGCAGATTGTGTTTGAGTGTGCAGTGCATCGATATGTGCCTGCGTGTGTTTATTATAAGTGTTAATATGTACTGGTTTGTCTGTTGGCGCATTTCCATTCAGGATTTACCTCAGTGTCTTACCCAAAAAGATCAAACTTTTCTGTTCCTATTGGGGCAGCAGGTAGCCTAGTGGTTAGAGCGTTGGTTCAGTAACCGAAAGGTTCAAATCAAATCAAAATAAAATAAAATGTATTTGTCACATACACATGGTTAGCAGATGTTAATGCGAGTGTAGCGAAATGCTTGTGCTTCTAGTTCCGACAATGCAGTAATAACCAGCGAGTAATCTAACCTAACAATTCCACAACTATTACCTTATACACACAAGTGTAAAGGGATAAAAAATATGTACATAAAGATATATGAATGAGTGATGGTAGAGAATGGCATAGGCAAGATGCAGTAGATGGTATCGAGTACAGTATATACATATGAGATGAGTTATGTAGGGTATGTAAACAAAGTGGCATAGTTTAAAGTTCCTAGTGATACGTGTATTACATAAAGATGCAGTAGATTATATAGAGTACAGTATATACATATACATATGAGATGAGTAATGTAGGGTATGTAAACATTATATTAAGTGGCATTGTTTAAAGTGGCTAGTGATACATTTTTTACAGCAATTTCCATTATTAAAGTGGCTGGAGTTGAGTCAGTTGTTAGTGGTGGCTGTTTAACAGTCTGATGGCCTTGAGATAGAAGCTGTTTTTCAGTCTCTCGGTCCCTGCTTTAATGCACCTGTACTGACCTCGCCTTCTGGATGATAGCGGGGTGAACAGGCAGTGGCTTGGGTGGTTGGTGTCCTTGATGATCTTTATGGCCTTCCTGTGACATCGGGTGGTGTCGGTGTCCTGGAGGGCAGGTAGTTTGTCCCCGGTGATGCGTTGTGCCGACCTCACTACCCTAGCCTTACGGTTGTGGGCGGAGCAGTTGCCGTACCAGGCGGTGATACAGCCTGACAGGATGCTCTTGATTATGCATCTGTAGAAGTTTGTGAGTGCTTTTGGTGACAAGCCAAATGTCTTCAGCCTCCTGAGGTTGAAGAGGCACTGCTGCGCCTTCTTCACAACGCGGTCTGTGTGGGTGGACCAATTCAGTTTGTCTGTGATGTGTACGCCGAGGAACTTAAAACTTACTACCCTCTCCACTACTGTCCCGTCAATGTGGATAGGGGGGTGCTCCCTCTGCTGTTTCCTGAAGTCCACAATCATCTCCTTTGTTTTGTTGACGTTGAGTGTGAGGTTATTTTCCTGACACCACACTCCGAGGGCCCTCACCTCCTCCCTGTAGGCTGCCTCGTCGTTGTTGGCAATCAAGCCTACCTCTGTAGTGTCGTCCGCAAACTTGATTGAGTTGGAGGCGTGCATGGCCACGCAGTCGTGGGTGAACAGGGAGTACAGGAGAGGGCTCAGAACACACCCTTGTGGGGCCCCAGTGTTGAGGATCAGCAGGATGAAGATGTTGTTACCTACCCTCACCACCTGGGGGCGGCCCGTCAGGAAGTCCAGTACCCAGTTGCACAGGGCGGGGTCGAGACCCAGGGTCTCGAGCTTGTTGACGAGTTTGGAGGGTACTATGGTGTTAAATGCTGAGCTGTAGTTGATGAACAGCATTCTCACATAGGTATTGCTCTTGTCCAAATGGGTTAAGGCAGTGTGCAGTGTGGTTGCGAATGCGTCGTCTGTGGACCTATTGGGGCTGTAAGCAAATTGGAGTGGGTCTAGGGTGTCAGGTAGGGTGGAGGTGATATGGTCCTTGACTAGTCTCTCAAAGCACTTCATGATGACGGAAGTGAGTGCTACGGGGCGGTAGTCGTTTAGCTCAGTTACCTTAGCTTTCTTGGGAACAGGAACAATGGTGGCCCTCTTGAAAGATGTGGGAACAGCAGACTGGGATAAGGATTGATTGAATATGTCCGTAAACACACCAGCCAGCTGGTCTGCGCATGCTCTGAGGATGCGGCTGGGGATGCAGTCTGGGCCTGCAGCCTTGCGAGGGTTAACACGTTTAAATATTTTACTCACGTCGGCTGCAGTGAAGGAGAGTTTTGGTAGCAGGCCGTGTCAGTGGCACTGTATTGTCCTCAAAGCGAGCAAAAAAGTTATTTAGTCTGTCTGGGAGCAAGACATCCTGGTCCGCGACGGGGCTGGTTTTCTTTTTGTAATCAGTGATTGACTGTAGACCCTGCCACATACCTCGTGTCTGAGCCGTTGAATTGCGACACTACTTTGTCTCTGACGCTTAGCTTATTTGATTGCCTTGAGGAGGGAATAGCTACACTGTTTGTATTCGGTCATGTTTCCGGTCACCTTGCCCTGGTTAAAAGCAGTGGTTCAAGCCACGGTTTCTGGTTTGGGAATGTTTTAATCGTTGCTGTTGCTGTGGGTATAACATCGCCGATGGACTTTCTAATGAACTAGCTCACCGAATCAGCGTATTCGTCAATGTTGTTGTTGGACGCAATGCGGAACATATCCCAATCCACGTGATCGAAGCAGTCTTGAAGCGTGGAATCAGATTGGTCGGACCAGAGTTGAACAGACCTGGGTGCGGGAGCTTCTTGTTTTAGTCTCTGTCTGTAGGCTGGAAGCAACAAAATGGAGTCGTGGTCAGCTTTTCCGAAAGGAGGGCAGGGGAGGGCCTTATATGCGTCGCGGAAGTTAGAATAACAATGATCCAGGGTTTTACCAGCCCTGGTTGCACAATCGATATGCTGATAGAATTTAGGGAGTCTTGTTTTCAGATTAGCCTTGTTAAAATCCCCAGCTACAATGAATGCAGCCTCAGGATATGTGGTTTCCAGTTTACACAGAGTCAAATACAGTTCGTTCAGGGCCATCGATGTGTCTGCTTGGGTGGGAATATATACGGCTGTGATCATAATCGAAGAGAATTCCCTTGGTAGATAATGCGGTCGACATTTGATTGTGAGGAATTCTAAGTCAGGTGAACAGAAGGACTTTAGTTCCTTTATGTTGTTATGATCACAGCACGTCTCGTTAATCATAAGGCATACCCCCCCGCCCCTCTTCTTACCAGAAAGATGCTTGTTTCTGTTGGCGCGATGCATGAAGAAACCAGCTGGCTGCACCAACTCCGATAGCGTCTCTCAAGTGAGCCATGTTTCGGTGAAGCAAAGAACGTTACAGTCTCTGATGTCTCTCTGGAATGCTACCCTTGCTCGGATTTCATCAAACTTGTTGTCAAGAGACTGGACATTGGCGAGTAGTATGCTAGGGAGTGGTGCGCGATGTGCCCGTCTCCAGAGCCTGACCAGAAGACCGCTTCGTTTGACCCTTTAACGGCGTCGTTGTTTATCTTACCTGGATAATACTCCCCAGTCCAGCTTCCCTGCCCCATCCACCGCTGTCCCCTGGACACTGATCACTTGGCTACATAGCTGATGCATGCTGGACTGTCCATTAATCACGGTACTCCATTCTGCTTGTTTATGTTTTATCTGTCGGCCCCAGCTGCACTCAGGCTCTGTGTGTAGTTAATCCGACCCTCCCTGCCTAGTCATCGCCATTTTACCTGCTGTTGTTGTGCTAGCTGATTAGCTGTTGTTGTCTCACCTACTGTTTTAGCTACTGTTTTAGCTAGCTCTCCCAATTCAACACCTGTGATTACTGTATGCCTCGCTGTATGTCTCTCTCAAATGTCAATATGCCTTGTATACTGTTGTTCAGGTTAGTTATCATTGTTTTAGTTCACAATGGAGCCCCTAGTTCCACTCTTCATACCCCTGATAACTCCTTTGTCCCACCTCCCACACATGCGGTGACCTCACCCATTACAACCAGCATGTCCAGAGATACAACCTCTCTCATCATCACCCAGTGCCTGGGCTTACCTCCGCTGTACCCGCACCCCACCATACCCCTGTCTGCGCATTATGCCCTGAATATATTCTACCATGCCCAGAAATCTGCTCCTTTTATTCTCTGTCCCCAACGCTCTAGGCGACCAGTTTTGATAGCCTTTAGCCGCACCCTCATTCTACTCCTCCTCTGTTCCGCGGGTGATGTGGAGGTAAACCCAGGCCCTGCATGTCCCCAGGCACCCTCATTTGTTGACTTCTGTGATCGAAAAAGCCTTGGTTTCATGCATGTCAAAATCAGAAGCCTCCTCCCTAAGTTTGTTTTACTCACTGCTTTAGCACACTCTGCTAACCCTGATGTCCTTGCCGTGTCTGAATCCTGGCTCAGGAAGGCCACCAAAAATTCGGAGATTTCCATACCCAACTGTAACATTTTCCGTCAAGATAGAACTGCCAAAGGGGGAGGAGTTGCAGTTTACTGCAGAGAGAGCCTGCAAAGTAATGTCATTCTTTCCAGGTCCATACCCAAACAGTTCGAACTACTAATTTTGAAAATTACTCTCTCCAGAAATAAGTCTCTCACTGTTGCCGCCTGCTACCGACCCCCCTCAGCTCCCAGCTGTGCCCTGGACACCATTTGTGAATTGATCGCCCCCCATCTAGCTTCAGAGTGTGTTCTGTTAGGTGACCTAAACTGGGATATGCTTAACACCTCGGCAGTCCTACAATCTAAGCTAGATGCCCTCAATCTCGCACAAATCATCAAGGAACCCACCAGGTACAACCTTAAATCTGTAAACAAGGGCACCCTCATAGACGTCATCCTGACCAACTGGCCCTCCAAATACACCTCTGCTGTCTTCAACCAGGATCTCAGCGATCACTGCCTCATTGCCTGTATCCGCTACGGAGCCGCAGTCAAACGACCACCCCTCATCACTGTCAAACGCTCCCTAAAACACTTCTGTGAGCAGGCTTTTCTAATCGACCTGGCCCGGGTATCCTGGAAGGACATTGACCTCATCCCGTCAGTTGAGGATGCCTGGTCATTCTTTAAAAGTAACTTCCTCACCATTTTAGATAAGCATGCTCCGTTCAAAAAATGCAGAACTAAGAACAGCTACAGCCCTTGGTTCACCCCAGACCTGACTGCCCTCGGCCAGCACAAAAATATCCTGTGGCGGACTGCAATAGCATCGAATAGTCCCCGCGATATCCTACTGTTCAGGGAAGTCAGGAACCAATACACGCAGTCAGTCAGGAAAGCTAAGGCCAGCTTCTTCAGGCAGAAGTTTGCATCCTGTAGCTCCAACTCCAAACAGTTCTGGGACACTGAAGTCCATGGAGAACAAGAGCACCCCCTCCCAGCTGCCCACTGCACTGAGGCTAGGAAACACGGTCACCACCGATAAATCCATGATTATCGAAAACTTCAACAAGCATTTCTCAACAGCTGGCCATGCCTTCCGCCTGGCTACTCCATCCTCGGCCAACAGCTCCACCCCCCCCGCAGCTACTCGCCCAAGCCTCTCCAGGTTCTCCTTTACCCAAATCCCGATAGCAGATGTTCTGAAAGAGCTGCAAAACCTGGACCCGTACAAATCAGCTGGGCTTGACAATCTGGACCCTCTATTTCTGAAACTATCCACCGCCATTGTCGCAACCCCTATTACCAGCCTGTTCAACCTCTCTTTCATATCGTCTGAGATCCCCAAGGATTGGAAAGCTGCCGCAGTCATCCCCCTCTTCAAAGGGGGAGACACCCTGGACCCAAACTGTTACAGACCTATATCCATCCTGCCCTGCCTATCTAAGGTCTTCGAAAGCCAAGTCAACAAACAGGTCACTGACCATCTCGAATCCCACCGTACCTTCTCCGCTGTGCAATCGGGTTTCCGAGCCGGTCACGGGTGCACCTCAGCCACGCTCAAGGTACTAAACGATATCATAACCGGCATCGATAAAAGACAGTACTGTGCAGCCGTCTTCATCGACCTTGCCAAGGCTTTCGACTCTGTCAATCACCATATTCTTATCGGCAGACTCAGTAGCCTCGGTTTTTCGGATGACTGCCTTGCCTGGTTCACCAATTACTTTGCAGACAGAGTTCAGTGTGTCAAATCGGAGGGCATGCTGTCCGGTCCTCTGGCAGTCTCTATGGGGGTGCCACAGGGTTCAATTCTCGGGCCGACTCTTTTCTCTGTATATATCAATGATGTTGCTCTTGCTGCGGGCGATTCCCTGATCCACCTCTACGCAGACGACACCATTCTATATACTTCCAGCCCGTCCTTGGACACTGTGCTATCTAACCTCCAAACGAGCTTCAATGCCATACAACACTCCTTCCGTGGCCTCCAACTGCTCTTAAACACTAGTAAAACCAAATGCATGCTTTTCAACCGTTCGCTGCCTGCACCCGCGCGCTTGACCAGCATCACCACCCTGGATGGTTCCGACCTTGAATATGTGGACATCTATAAGTACCTAGGTGTCTGGCTAGACTGTAAACTCTCCTTCCAGACTCATATCAAACATCTCCAATCGAAAATCAAATCAAGAATCGGCTTTCTATTCCGCAACAAAGCCTCCTTCACTCACGCCGCCAAACTTACCCTAGTAAAACTGACTATCCTACCGATCCTCGACTTCGGTGATGTCATCTACAAAATTGCTTCCAACACTCTACTCAGCAAACTGGATGCAGTTCATCACAGTGCCATCCGTTTTGTCACTAAAGCACCTTATACCACCCACCACTGCGACTTGTATGCTCTAGTTGGCTGGCCCTCGCTACATATTCGTCGCCAGACCCACTGGCTCCAGGTCATCTACAAGTCCATGCTAGGTAAAGCTCCGCCTTATCTCAGTTCACTGGTCACGATGGCAACACCCATCCGTAGCACGCGCTCCAGCAGGTGTATCTCACTGATCATCCCTAAAGCCAACACCTCATTTGGCCGCCTTTCGTTCCAGTTCTCTGCTGCCTGTGACTGGAACGAATTGCAAAAATCGCTGAAGTTGGAGACTTTTATCTCCCTCACCAACTTCAAACATCTGCTGTCTTATCAGTTAACCGATCGCTGCAGCTGTACATAGTCTATCGGTAAATAGCCCACCCATTTTTACCTACCTCATCCCCATACTGTTTTTATTTATTTACTTTTCTGCTCTTTTGCACACCAATATCTCTACCTGTACATGACCATCTGATCATTCATCACTCCAGTGTTATTAATCTGCAAAATTGTAATTATTCGCCTACCTCCTCATGCCTTTTGCACACAATGTATATAGACTCCCCTTTTTTTTCTACTGTGTTATTGACTTGTTAATTGTTTACTCCATGTGTAACTCTGTGTTGTCTGTTCACACTGCTATGCTTTATCTTGGCCAGGTCGCAGTTGCAAATGAGAACTTGTTCTCAACTAGCCTACCTGGTTAAATAAAGGTGACATTTTTTTTTTTAAAGGTTCGCTGGCTGGGATCCGATCCATTGTCCTGGGTGGAAGGCAAAACACAGGATCCATTTCGGGGAAGTCATATTCCTGGTCGTAATGATGGTGAGTTGACGTTGCTCTTATATTCAGTAGTTCCTCCCGACTGTATGTAATGAAACCTAAGATTACCTGGGGTACCAATGAATGAAATAACAGGTAAAAAAAAAATAATACTGCATAGTTCCTTAGGAACGCGAAGCGAGGCGGCCATCTCTGTCGGCGCCTGAAGTCTTCGGTTGCTAGATCGAATCTGGCGTTCTACCCCTGAACAAGGTGTTAACTAACTGTTCCTAGGCCGTCATTGTAAATAAGAATTTGTTCTTAACTGACATGCCTAGTTAAATCAAATAAAAATACGCAGGCTGGCACCCGTTTCTCACTGGGCCATGGCTCCAGCGAACCATCTCTCACTTGGGGCCAAAGCCAGGCCACAGGTACTTTTCAGATGGCATTTACATAACAATGGCCAACTATGAACTTTAACACCTTCTCACAAAGCAACTTTTGATTATGCAGAGGTTGTTGCTTCTGCTCTTCACAAGTGGGGCAGTGGCTGTCATGAAATTTTGCCAGCCGGTAAATGTCATGCAAATAACTGCTGGTCTCACGGTATTCGACTTAATTAACATACACGTTTAGCATCTCCAGGCTTCCACGTAAAGCCTAAAAGCCACTGATACCTTTGAAACATCTACATTTTAAAATGTCTAATAAATCCATTAACTTTAGCCTACATCCTCACAATAAATCCATAATTTATTTTAGGCAGGTCTAAAGAAACTTTATGATATTAAGAAAATGTAGACTATTTCAGAAGAACAGAAAAGCATATTCAGAGTCATCCTTATGTTAGAATGCATGTGTTGCCACCTGAGGGTCACGCACTACTCAAAGCAAATTTAGAACTTGTGTTATTCAAAACATAAAATACCGTTAAAAAAAAAGGAAAATTGCGTGATATGATATTTTGGCCATATCGCCCAGAATTAGCTACTCAGAGTTATTTGGCTACTTCAGTTGTGATGCAAACCTTTTCAAAACATATAGGCTTATGGGATTGGCTACAGTACATGATGTATGTGACTATGATTTGAAAAAGCTGCATGCACTGTTTCTTGCCTTAGACTGCACACGCTGGGCATCATTCACCAGTGATAATATTCTCACTCAGACTATTCTCAATGTAATCTTGTTTTTACATATACTAAATAATGTGTGTGAAATTTGATTTGGATTTAGAATGGGCCCTTATCATGCACCTGTGGGGCAGGGGGAAAAGACATCCGTTTGCACTTGAATAGCGAATGGAGGGCGCTTTTCCAAACGGTTCATTGTCATGCCAGCCAGGTAGGCTACTCCGGTTGTAAAGCAAAGCAATGTCTTTAATATTAAGAAATCAATATAGTACTCCTAGCCTATTGAAAGCTGATGGGATCCTCTTTTTAATAGAGGCCATCAAAACACTGTTCTCTCACGCAATTGCATTGCCTATAGAAATGTTGCGCAACATGGGCTTATAGGAACACTTTTCATTCAATGCATCAACCAGCTACGAGCAGCTGGCTCTCATCTCCGTAACAGCACTATTCACAAGTCCTCACTGTCAGACATAGCTATGGAAGCAATGTCCCTAGTATAACATAAGGGTTGTATACACTAGTGTAACACCGGTGTTCCAGTTGAAAAGTAGCATATGTGTGCAATGCTTGGCAGAGCTCGGGAGCTTATACAGTATGAGGCGATTCCTGCTGTTTGATGTTGCCTCTCCTCTGGTGACTAAAGAGGGCTATAATGGCTGCCGGGGCAGGGGGGCGGGGGGACGAAAACTCAGTCTCTGGACTATTAGGCATGAAAGACCCCCCTATTCAGGCCCGGCACACTAAAACCCTCCGCGGGGGCCAGTGTGTGTGTGTGTGTGTGTGTGTGTGTGTGTGTGTGTGTGTGTGTGTGGAGGGGCTTCATACTTGAAGGCAACTTAAGAAATCTGACAACAAGCTCTCCGTTCGCACTAATCCATCTCCCTGGGTGAAGGGAATTATAGGTAAACACATGCCTTCATTATTTGCCTTGCTGCATCTCAACACTCGGCAGCACTCACTTCCACACACAATATTCCCCCATGCTAAAGGATTACGCCCAATCACCTCTGGATTGCTGCGCACTTAGCTCCGTAAAATGGTTAGAGAGGAGTCGTGGGGAAGAGAGGAGAGAGAGAGGGCTTATTAGGTCGCAGTGGTTTTAGTGAGTTAGCAAAAGCTAGCAACAACAAATCCTCAGTCTGTCCCCCTCATGCCCCCCCGTCTGGAAAGGCTGGGTTGGGAGCTGTCTGGGTTCAGATGGGCATCGGGTGAGGATGAGAGTTCACTGCCTGCTGGGTTCTCTTTGGGGGCTGCGGTGTCAACACTTCAGGCAAGGGGATGGTGGGGTGGGTGGGGTCAATGACCCAGTTTATGCACTTTATTACCAAGCCAGTGAAACATACCTACCCCTGGAATAGAGACAAGACATTGTCTCTGATACAGAATGTTGTTAATGCAGAACTCTCTGCTGGCGCTAAACTCTGAACAGATTTAGCTGTTGACACGCCAGGTTGCGAATCAGACCACTAGACCAACGCAACCCCCCCCCCCCCGATGACAAATACACTGAAAGGTGAGACGACACCTGTGAAAGCACAGTACCACATCTCTACCAAGACATCCATGAGAGGGGCTCCATGCTGGAGATCTCACCTCAGATGAGTTGACGTGTCACAGACTTGGCAGGGCTGGGTGTGAGGGGGTTAAGTTCTGAAGGAGCAGTAGTAGTTCTGAGATGGAACCCACCCCCCTACCAGCTCTGTCTCTGTTAATGCAGTGCCTCTGGAAAGGCCCGGGGCTCCATGGTTCTGTCTCCTGCCACCAGCCCTGCCTGCCTGTCTCTGCCTCCTAACCTATTCCCCTCGCTGACTGTCTATTGGCCTGCCTGCCTCACCATCTGCCAATCTCAATAGCAAAGCAGTCCATATAACCATCTAAGACCCCTCTGTCTCCCTGTCTGTCTTTCTGCGTACAAGGCTGTGCTACCCCGCCAGCCAGCGAGCCGCCAATCTCCCAGTTTGGCAGTAAAGAGTCAACCTACAATATGAACAGTTGTCGGTCTTAGTGAATCATCAGAGAGCATCCATCTCCTCTGATATTACTGCACAAAAGGCCAGAGAAAAACTTTCACAAGCTGTGTTTTTTCTGTCTGGGTATAGATGATTTGTTTTTCTGTTTAGTGTGAGGATTAGGGGGATTAGAAAGCAAAACTTGAGGAAGATTAAGAAAACAAAACAAGACTTTGGTATATCAGCCAAGCAATGCCACACAGTGTGTTTTTAGACCGATCTGAAAACCAAGCAGCAAGGATTTGGTCAAATTGGATTCAATTGGATTTTGGCCATTTGAGATTTGCCTCGTTTATCTTGTTTTGGGGGGGCTTATTTCGTGCTTCCGAGCTTTCTCAGTGAACCTCGTGGAGCTACCAGCGAGGTAATGCACTGGTGGCGGAGCTGGGTTGGTTATCATGGAGGCATAAACTTCTATTGGGGAAATCTGCTGGAAGAACAATGCTTTGTTGGGACTAGGTTGCCATCAATTTGTTGGGTCTAAGAAGGGAAAATCCAGAATCTTAAAATGTAAAACCCTTCCACAGGGTACTTTGTGTATCCCACTATAAGTTCTCCTATCCATCATTCTTTGTTTTCCTTGAGGGTGTACAGCTGGAACCCATATGGATATTTGGAAAAGCATTTTCATGCTAAAGTCTGCAGCTAGAGCACTGCTCCAATCCTGATTAGTAAGTGAAGTGTCTAAAAACACTAAAGCAAAAGTAAAGATCCCTTTTCAGGAAGATTGCCCATAGAGTGTCCATCAATCAATAGGAAGTTACAGCCTACCTTCCCATTTGTAACAGAAAACACATGCCATCTCTTCAAGAAACCTGGTCTGCTTTGGTTGTGCTCTTTGCCCAACTTCATAACTAGTTTAGCCCCTATAAGGCTCACACTGCTCTAATTTTAAGCGTTCTGTTAACCTCACTTAACATTGCACAACCCACTGGGGGCTTGTCGGACTCGGATGTTTCGTGAAAAATGTGCCCCTCACTTTCTCCCCCATCTAAACGGATGACATACATATAGAACCTCATCAATCAGCCTGGATGAAATATGGGGAAGTAAAGGAGGTGCTGCCGTCACCCCGGGGTAACCACTTCATTATTTCCAGAAATACTTACAGCTACAAGTGGAGGACAGGAGCAGGGCAGACACTGACCCAAAAACTCACCACACTCATAAACAGGCTCAGAAATGACTCCAACGACAACACCAAATCTCTACTGCATGTAAATAAATACACACAGGGAGATGGGCCCCAAACCCACAGTCACAAGATCGATGTCACTTTAGTGACTTCATTTCATACTCCATTTCCTTAAAGTTAATGTTAGATATGTATTGAGTCTAACTCCACATTTTACGTATTACCCACTTATGAATATTTACAGTTGCAATATAGGTTAAGTACCTTTCCCGGGGATAAAGAGAGCAGTTCTGTCCCCTTCGGGCAGCGTGCTGCTGTTCACATATCCAATTCCCTAACCACTTCTCCCCATTAATGCCTGTGGTGTTTAATGGCTTTCTGTTTCATCTCCCTCACTTTAACTCACACAGATATTATAATAAAGCACAGTAGCACTCGTGGACAAGCTCCAAGGACAGCTGTTATGATAATTATGATAAAGATGGAATTATAATACCCCAATAAAATATTTACATTCCACTCCTTTGAAAACACATTTCATGATTTTAGAGAATTTCCAGAGGCCTTCCTACACTGTGTGGAATCCACTCAACTTGGAGTGAGGAAAGTACATGCCGCTGAGAAATCTAAAGTGATATGTGCATATTTCAGCATGTTCCAGTAAATGTTAAATCTGCATCTTCAACACAATGCTAATTCATCACAATCCTTCAGTGAGGCTACAGTTGAAAAGTTGTTGTTGGAGCCCCCCCCCCCTCCTGTGGGAGATTATAATTTAGATGACCCCTTAATTCCTCTGACCTGTGGAGAGAGGTCTGTCTGATTGCCGGGTGTATTCTTAAGCCGTATCATTTTCCCTTGGCTTATTGTTTTGTGCTGGCCTGGATTTAATATTGGCCTGTTTTAATATCTGTCCACCATGTGTTGAGACAGGGCTGGCGGCTATAGGATTAGGACGGTTTGTGTGCGACTGAAAGACAACATTATTTAATACAGCGAGCCGGTGACCCTCATATCGATTAATCCCTCTAAGATTGTACTTGCACATTCAGCAAGCTCTTACCTCAATGTTCCCCTTGTGGCGTCTGTTCGCAGAACGCCTCTCCCCTATCGTGCTAGGATTTTTAAGCCTCCTCTAAATCTGATTTGTAGAAGTTCTCCGACCACTTGAAGACATGCGGGCCCCTCCAGTGGCTTGGTGCGACTTTAAGATCAACCGTAAAACGCATCACAACTAGTAGCAGAGCTTTGACTGCTTTTCATAGGAGCCGTTTCTTCTTTAAATCCTTTCATTATCTATATTTGGGGAAGATTTTGCTGCTGTCGCAGGGTTGGTGGAAAAAATAATTAGGGTGACGGCTAAGACCGAGAACAGAGAGCGTCTAGTCCTGGATTCTAATAAACTGTGTTTAACAACGCCTCGTGTTAATATAGTCGGAGGTCTGGCACAGCTGCATGCTCAATAAAAAAAGGTTGTTCGCCGGGGGGGGGGGGGAGGTTACACGCATTAAAGCTGGTTATTTAAATAGCTAAAACCTCAAGTAAAGACCTAACAGTCTAACGCGACATCAACAAGCTTCTACTACAAGAGCTGTTTTTGCCTGCTTTTGGTTTCACAGCTCTTTTTTCTCTCCCCCTGTTGGTGTTTCCAGTGGGCCCCTGAGAGCTGACAGTGTCAATGTGACCACATGCTGATGGGACCATCAATACCATTAAAATGTTCCTCCTTGAGCCAGTCTCACCCTGCTCAGGGCCGTGGCACTCAGCCCAACACAGCGTAAACCTAAATTGGCTTAAGACGAAGGCCTTGAGACCAGGCTGTGAGCTATTAAAGTCATATGATTTGGGTTTGACACTAGGACAGAGGTCAAACACTTAAAAAAGGCTGCTCTGTGGCAAAAAGGAATGGATATTTTCAAACTTAATATGGAGCAGCATTTTTATTTATTTTTCAAAAAAAAAGTCTGAGAGAAAAAAGCTGGGAGATCTAGGGTAAACCATAAAGGCCACACACAGCTTGGCTATTTAGTTCCATCTTGTAATTTTCCATCAGTCTCACTCTAATCGGTGTCTCTTTACCATTGACAAGATGGCTGATTAAGTCTTTCAGACATGGAGAGAACCCAGGACAAATGGGATGATGAATGTGACAAACTTCTGCTAATGGGGTGGAATTCAGTTTGAAAAGCAACACTAAGCTGCAAATTTCAGCAGTCAACATCCAAACAGTTCATCACGCTGCAGAGCTAAAGACCAGCCGGTACGCAATGCTGCCCCTTTTAACGTCCCCAATTAAAATGACTAACAAAGATTTATTTGTATTTTTTTAAATTCCCTTCTGCTTGCTTTGCAATAAATACCCGCAGAGTAAGTGAAAAGTAAGGGAAATAATTCAAACATCATAAAAAAGAAAAGAAAAGTATAAATTGTCACTACATGGTCCTTGCGTTCTGAGCAAATATTTATACCTTCCCCATTTAGCAGAGACAGAAATAAATGATGGGGATTAGTGCTGGGCATCAGGGTTTGGCAACTATTAAAAATATCAATACAGGGGAATAAAATGACTTATCCAAGAAACAAGTTTCCTGGGGAGGGTTCAGGCGGCTCAAATGATTCCGCAGTAGTAGAGAAACTGTGATGATGCCCTACACTGCGAATCATTCCCTGATGTTGTCGTTTTCACTGCAGCTCTATGAAAGGCCACGCTAAAGTCGACGTGGGCCTCCTTTCCTTCAGAAAACTCCTGGGCCGGGAAGGTCGGAAAGGGAGGTCGTTTCTCAAACTTCCTTTAGGAGCAACAATGACTTTTGGTCACAAATTAGAGCAGGGAGGAGGGGGAACACAGAGAACATGACTGAGAAGAACACCGTGGCCCCAAACTGTTAATGACCCATAATGACGACTCCACAGAGTGCCACAGATGCAGGATGACAGTAATGGAGAGATTTGCCTGTGGTCATATTCTCATATATGCAAGGCAGGGACACAGAGAAGAAGAGCTGCAACAGTGTACTAACCTGCCACCCTTCCTGTAACCTGGTTCCAGAAAAATAACATGCAAGGAAGCAGGAAAAAAACACAAAAACACACACTCCTGAGGACAGCCTATACCCAGCCTACAGTAGGTAACAACATCCTAGTAATAGTAGAAGTCCTATGCTGTTGGCTTGGAAGTGGGGCAGGGGTGGTCCTTGGTGAATTAATTAGTTGTTTTCCTGAGTGCTTAGACTGACACAGTCACCTAGAAAGGCCTCTAGCGAGATTCGGTAAACACCTTTATCCATCGGAATAATGAATATGTAATCATAAGAGAGCTTCTTTTAGTCTCAGCGGTTTGTTAAACCTGACAGTGGTGTACAGCGCAAGATGCTGACTGGACCACCTGGTCTCCCTATTGCCCTCACTGTATGGCGGTGCTGGCTGAGTCAGGAGTTATCCAGCCTTTCCCTGTGTCCCCCTCTCTCTGCCTCCAGAAGAGTGGAGTTTAATTAGAGGGGGCCCTGTTTGCTCAACATCTCTTCTAACGGGTAATTATACTGTCTATACCTGTGCACTTTAAACCACAACACTGGCTGGTCCATGCCTTCCTGGGTAATGTCCTGCAAATAGACTCCTCTAGCCGGGTAGTGTTCATTAGGCACAAAAATTGAAGAAAAATTGAAGAAAAGCTCTAGCTGAACTTAACCAAAACAGGCATGTTTTTATTGTTCTGCAGTGTGCCCGAATGAACACAACCCACAGGGCTCGACATTAAGGCTTGTCCGGGGAAGAAAAAAAAAAAAAATATATATATATATATATATATATTAGTAAAAAGTATAGTAAGAAGTAAAAAGAAAATCACACAAATCACAATATCAAAGCAGGGCAGTGCATAGCTGACTGAGTAAATTGTCTATATTCCTATTTGATATAGCATATTTCGGGGTTCCCCCCAACTGGCTGCTCACGGGTAGTTTTATTTGGCCCCCCAAGTTTTCTGAGCAAAATAAAATTGTTATTTAACATTTTCATTGTTGGACATAAAAAGAGACTAAAAACAACCAGGAAATCAGCTCCAAGTCATTTTAATTTGGGAAATCTGTTCTCAAGTATCCTCATGCATAATAGAGACCCGTGATCATATACAAATGTAAGCAAGGATTGAAATTATGTTTTTGTCAAATATTAAATCAGTTTGGGCTTCTTGCGGTCAATTTGAAGTCTACAAATTATTTGTAATTATGTTCCGGCCCCCTGACCATCCACTCGAGCAAACAATTATTTTAAATAAATAAAAAATGGCCCGTGGCTGAATCTAGTTGATGATACCTGGCCTATTACTAAAATATATATATATATATATATATATATATATATATATATATATATATATATATATATATATATACATACATACATACATACATACACACACACACACAGCAAAAGAACAATGTAGACAGAGCTAAGAGTCTAAGAAAATATCTGGTCAGAATAGTATTATTATTTTTTTGTTCTCTCCCTCAAATGATCTGGGTCTGTAGCCAAAGGCTACTTTCATAGCAGACACTCCGGTGAATTATTGTTATAGAAGCCTAAATGTTATAGTTTCTCTACATTTCATATGAATATGACTTGGCCGATTAAGCCACTTTCAGGTTAATACATGCTAGACTTCTCCTGATGCACTATTTCACGATCAAAAGTTTAAGGTGTTTTTGAATAACCCAAAACATGGGAGGCTTAAGGTAAAAAATAAGAGCGATAAAAAAAACAATAGCAAAATATAAAAATCTATTGTGAAATTTGAAAAAAACCTTAGTTGAGCAAAGCATTAAGTGAATTGATACATGCATGCAAGCGAGGCAAAAAATAATAATAATATTCCATCCTTGCAAACCAAACAACCAAAAAGCCTAATCCTACTGATTGAAATATCATAAAAGCATTAAAAGACAAATTAAAGTTGAGTGTTTTCCAAACTACTCCAAAAAATAAGTGTTTAAAAGTCCACAAGTTGAAGCTTTTAAAAATGGGAATAATATTGAAATCCAGAGTCTATGCTATTCTCAATCACAGATTTATTTTGAATGACAAGAAGTGAAATTGAGCAACCTATACCAAGATGGAAAAATCGAATGTCAAAAATATATATATTTCTTAAATTTAGGAGACATCTGAGGAAATCTTAGGAAAAGATGCATAGTTCGCATAGGCCCATTTCAATATTAATCAAGCAATGTGCGACCTACAGTTGATGTGGGAAGTTTACATACACCTTAGCCAAACACATTTAAACTCAGTTTCTCATAATTCCAGAAATGTAATCCTAGTAATTCCCTGTCTTAGGTCAGTTAGGATCACCACTTAATTGTCAGAATAATAGTAGAAAGATTTTTATTTATTTATCCGTTATTTGATTTATTTCAGCTTTTATTTATTTCATCACATTCCCAGTGGGTCAGAAGTTTACATACACTCAATGAGTATTTGGTAGCATTGCCTTAAAATTGTTTAACTTGGATCAAACGTTTCTGGTAGCCTTCCACAAGCTTCCCACAATAAGTTGGGTGAATTTTGGCCCATTCCTCCTGACAGACTGGTGTAACTGAGTCAGGTTTGTACGCCACCTTGCTCGCACACGCTTTTTCAGTTCTGCACACATATTTTCTATAGGATTGAAGTCAGGGCTTTGTGATGGCCACTCCAATACCTTGATTTTGTCCTTAAGCCATTATGCCACAACTTTGGAAGTATGCTTGGGGTCATTGTCCATTTGGAAGACCCATTTGCGACCAAGCTTTAACTTCCTGACTGATGTCTTGAGATGTTGCTTCAATATATCCACATCATGATGCCATCTATTTTGAGAAGTGCACCAGTCCCTCGTGTAGCAAAGCACCCCCACAACATGATGCCGCCACCCAGGTACTTCACGGTTGGGATGGTGTTCTTCGGCTTGCAAGCCTCCCCCTTCTTCCTCCAAACATAATGATGGTCATCATGGCCAAACAGTTATATTTTTGTTTCATCAGACCAGAAGACATGTCTACAAAAGTATTATCTTTGTCCCCATGTGCAGTTGCAAACCGTAGTCTGGCTTTTTTATGATGGTTTTGGAGCAGTGGCTTCTTCCTTGCTGAGCAGCCTTTCAGGTTATGTCGATATAGGACTCGTTTTACTGTGGATCTAAATACTTTTGTACCTCTTTCCTCCAGCATCTTCACAAGGTCCTTTGCGATTGTTCTGGGATTGATTTGCACTTTTTGTACGTTCATCTCGAGGAGACAGAATGCGTCTCCATCCTGAGCGGTAATGACGGCTGCGTGGTCCCATGGTGTTTATACTGGCGTACTATTGTTTTTACAGACGAACGTGGTACCTTCAGGCATTTGGAAATTGATCTCAAGGATGAACAAGACTTGTGGAGGTCTACAATTTCTTTTCAGAGGTCTTGGCTGATTTCTTTTGATTTTCCCATGATGTCAAGCAAAGGGGCACTGAGTTTGAAGGTAGGCCTTGAAATACATCCACAGGTACACCTCCAATTGACTCAAATGATGTCAATTAGCCTATCAGAAGCTTCTAAAGCCATGACATAATTTTCTGGAATTTTCCAAGCTGTTTAAAGGCTCAGTCAACTTAATGTATGTAAACTTCTGACCCACTGGAATTGTGATAGTGAGTTATAAGTGAAATAATCTGTAAACAATTGTTGGAAGAATTACTTGTGTCATGCACAAAGTAGATGTTCTAACTGACTTGCCAAAAGTATAGTTTGTTAACAAGAAATATGTGGAGTGGTTGAAAAACAAGTTTTAATGACTCCAACCTAAGTGTATGTAAACTTCCAACTTCAACTGTACCTACAACACATAGTAGCCTAGGCCTAATAAGAGAGGAGGATGAGACAAACTTGCCAATCAGTTTACAATTATCCAGTTTTGAGGAGAGCAGAGTGGCTCTGCAGCCCATGATGATTTACTACCCATCACAAGACAGGAGGCTCGTTGACTGTCACTCTCTCCTTCTGCGTGCTTCAGCACACACAGACAGTGTAGTAGCCTAGGCCTGTCTTTTGTGCCAGAGCTCCACCAGAGTGGAATAGGCCATTCAAAAAAAATGTGGCTCAGCTAAACATATTTTGTCATGTCATGATTCTTCTCATCCCTCCCATAGCATGTGAGCGAAATTACAGTCTACGGGCAAGCACAGAAAATCAGTCACCCTTTTGGAATATGGTTTTACAAACCTTTTTTATTGTTTGGACAAGTGACTTCAGCTTTCGGAAAGTAAAAAAATAAAATAATAATAAAATCAGAAGGACAAGTTGATTAAAAAAGTTAATGTCAAGCCCTGACCGAGCTACCAGGATTATCAGCACAGCTAGTTCCGAGTGGGTGGTGGACTGGGGAGAAAAAAAACAGAACACGCACAGTCGGAGAATGCTAGAAATGTTTGCCGTGCACAGCCATAACAAATACAGCGAGGCAGACTGGAATTCATCACGAGGCCTTCAGCAAGTATCAGAAAGGTGCTAAAAAAAAGCACAAAAGCCGAGTAGCTTGAAGGCAAAATGGTTTGGGGGGGGGGGGTGCAATTTCATGGAAGACTTTCTTTGGGTCAGGTTAGCTAGGTGTGTATGACTGAAACGCAATAGTGGACATTAATAATCCCAGTTAATTATTGACGGTGTGTTCATTATTAGGGCAACTCTTCCATCTTGGGATGAGGGTGGAGATTTTAATTTCATTCTCCACTGGTGCAGATATCCCAGCAAAGCTCCATCAGTCTGGGTTGTATGTGGCGACATGAAAAACCAGTAACTCTACAGTTTCTATAGCAAGCTATTTGACTGGTTATACTTTGTGTGCTGGGAGTCAGTCTTAAAAGACAAGGCAAATCATTTGAAAGTGGATTGTTGAAAGAGGCACAGCAACAGTCCACAGAAAGGCTGTGTGGCCGAGTCCAAGCAAGAAGAACAATGTGCATTATGCAGCATGTACCAAAGGTCTGCAGCTCGACAAAAATATATTTATAGCAGTGAATGGACGGAAGAAACAGCGCAGGGGTATCCATCCATCTGGGAGAGCCAGGGGATATCCTGGGTAAATTGGTCACACAAGACACAATGTCCATTACAGAAAACTTACTCCAGCCAGGCCCTGTGCAGTGTCCAAACACACAAAGCTCAGCCAAGGGCACAAACTACCATATTAATCTAAAAATTTAGCCCTACTTCCAGCAAAGCAAGAGAATAACCATTCAGGCTTCACTTCAAGAAACATATTTTGATGATATAGTGTTTGTCTTGACAGCTTGAACTGACTGCCAAACTGAACATTGAACCATCTGTGTCTACTGTGTATCACTCAGTCCATGTCTGTGGGCTTCTACAAAAGTGACGTGTGGTATGTCTAACTTTTCATGGATAACTAACTGATGCAAGCAGGGAATGGAACCGCCTTAAACCAATAACAGTGCTAGGATCAGGAATAAATGTGGGGAATGTTATTGCAATTACTGAACGTTTTGGGAGAACAACAACTATTACGTACATATTTTTTTTAATTAAGTCTCACTTAATTTGCATTTGTAATTACACCGCTGGTTTTGTACTCCCTGATTGGCAAGTAAACAAAATAGTTATTTACATTCCATTATAAAATCATTATTTGTTTAACAAATATTTGACTGTTTGTGCTTTTTAATATGGATGGTGGTGGGAAAAGTTATTTGATGAGGTTGCGGACCAAATCCTGAATCTCAAGAGAGCCATTGTGTGGCGGTATGTACAATGCTGCCACCACCAGGCATTACACGTAAAGGCATTGAGAGGCTGTGACAGTGTTATGCGTCCCAGATCTAATCAAGAAACTAGTAGGAAGGCTACTTACATGCATAACATCAGAAAAAGCTCTGATTACTGATGTAGTTAACTAGCATGGACGCACTGTCTAATAGTGGATTTATCCATTTTTATTACATGGAATTCAAAATATTGTGCGGGGCAAATGGAAGCCTTTACAAAAATAGATATTTGGCTGGCTCAATCAATTAGATACAAATGTCAGTGAGAAAACTTACTCCAATTGCCCATAAGGGGATATAGAAAGTTTTGTTGTATTTAAATTAGATTTGAATAAATATGCCTGTTAGTTTGCCTACCACATTAGGGCAAAAACCAAAAATACCTTTCATTACATTGAACAAAACTACTATCATCCTCCGATGCATAACTAAAAACAACATACCAATGGCATTAAGCCTAATTATTACATATACTGTAAGAAAAGCATGGCCAACTGTAGCTTGACTGAGGAAAAACAGATGTGCTTGCTTGCCTGCTGTATGCATAGTTACATGCCTCCTATGAAGCTCAGATGAGCCACAGTTCAAACGTGCGAAATGCAGCTCTCTTCCATTCAAAACACAGGCAATCTAGATCATGTCAAAGCACCTGTATAACAATCCATGTCTAGATGTAGCGCTCCACACACATTTGCCCAGCCCTTCACTTTGGAATGTTGCCAATATGCAATGACACTTCTGACACTACATTAATATAGGTATTATATGCTAAATGACTTAGTCTATTTCAATAAGCAGGAATAGGAAGTTAGATTATTAGACGTCCCTTGCTTAAAATAGATTAGCATCTATAAAAAGTAACGGCTTGCTTTGATAAGCTTAGGCTTTCAAAGGATCTCAAAACTTTTCAGACAAGTCTGTGTCAGTCTGACAGTCACCCTTAGTGTAGATTAGTAAATGTTCCATTCAATAAACATATGGTATACCAACTTGAAACGGACGTGAAATTAATAGCATCAGGAGCATTGGACAAAATGAATAACCAAGTAGCGCACAGAACATTTCCCTCTCCAAAACAAGCTGCCAAGGGGTACCTAACAGCTATTCAACAACTATTGTGGTTATGAATCATGTAAATAATTGCCATTTTGCCAGAGTACAGCCATAATCCAAAATGGAAGAACAATTCGACATTATGCTACAGTGTATTTGGTGAAATAGCGTACAACAGCGCTGACTACATTATAAAAGTTTCCAATGCGCTGGGATGGGGCACGTCCGTCTGTTTACACTAGAGCTATTTACTGATCAAAGGGACATCAAACCACCCTATTCGAACTAGCCATACACGAATTTCTCTGTCGAACAATAAATGCGTAGGAAGTAACATTATAAGGTTACAGGCTTTTCGCCAGAAAACTTGGATGTTGT
Source organism: Oncorhynchus kisutch (assembly GCF_002021735.2). Lineage (NCBI taxonomy): Eukaryota > Metazoa > Chordata > Actinopteri > Salmoniformes > Salmonidae > Oncorhynchus > Oncorhynchus kisutch. The sequence continues at coordinate 69,867,001 of NC_034184.2, read as the reverse complement.
ACTGCTAGAGACACTGGACTGCCTTCAAGACAACGAACTTCGGAATGCGTTCTTCGACGGAAAGCGCGACAGACCCGTTATCATAGGCTACTTCAAATTCCTGGGCTTTTTGCAATACAAACAAACAAAATACACTACACAAGAAATTATGAGTCTTACCTTTGAATACTTCTCCTCGAACTGTAAGCAATACGCTGCCCGCAGCAATTAGACAAGTTAAAAGTCTATCCATTGCAGTAGAGTATCGCGAACGTTACCCCCAGCTCCGGGGTAAGATCAATTCTACTCTTCCGCTGTAATAGAGGAAAATATTCAGTTTTACAGTTAACGTGCCCGGTACCTACTGGGAGTGTTCCCCTGTCTGTCTTCCTACTGGGTTACTTGTGTATCTTTCAAGAGCCTCCACTCGGATAGTGACTTCGCTTGCTGCCAGGAGGTAACTGACGTCACTAAGCTCGGAGAAAAGCTCGAGACAGTGCGCGCTCCAATAGAGGCGTCATTATGAGCTCCATTTCAGTATCCAGATGGAGTGATTGGTTCTTTCATACTTTCCCTCAATTTGCTAGAATTCTTGTGGGAAATACTTACCCACCGATAGATTCTATTTTAGCCTAGCCTACACGTTTTTAAACTGTGGAGTCAAAGTTTCACTTTCAGATACTTAAACCTGGTTTCAAGCACAACTGTGGTTGATAAGTTGTAACGAGGGAGGGGCGCCCCATTTCACACCAATGAAGATTCCTTAGGATCCTAATAGGAGAATCCTTGCATCTTGTATATCTTATTGCTTCGAATTTATTTGAGTATCATATGATATACAACTACGTCGTAATTAGCATTACTTTAAGTCTAATTTCGATTAGGTTTGTAAGGGGTAGTTTGATAATGTTGCTATGTTAAACAAGCTAGCAAACTTAGTGAAGAATTGTTCCGACCAAAAAGCACATTAATTAAACGTAGTCCTATTTCTGACATCATAGGTAGGAAATAGGAAGCTTCGATGAGCACGTGAACGCAGCAATGGGAAGGCAAGACAGAACTGCATTTTTTGGCTCTATGAAAATAAACTAACTAAACTAAAATATCTCTGAACACCCTATTATTATGTTATAATTGTAGGCTATGGAACATTTTACCTCCTTTGTCCAATTGTATGACATCAAAGGGGAGTCATGCCACTTTCAAGACAACTCGGAATCAGACATTTCTGACTTGGAAACTCTTTGTAGAAAGATAAGTTCTGAGTGGTCTGCCTTGAACGTGGCATCAGTCACTGCTATGTTGACAGTGGCTCAGTTGTAGAGCAATGTTAACCATGATGCCACACATGGTCAAATCAGCACTATAATAAATGGAGAATATCAACAACAACAAAAGGACACAAAAATATATAAGAAAGAATTAATGGAGGAAAGCAAGACCCCCCCCCATCTACAGCACCACTTATTATTTCAAACCATGAACCGCTTGACTGACTGAAGTTGAGTCTTATTTTCCAATTGGAGAGAATGTCTGCTCCTCCCTTCTTTGGTTCAAGCTGCACATCATTTGTCCCAGAATTATGCAAGATTTACGAAGCAGAATGAAATGTGTCAAAACTGACAGATTTTAATGAGGAGTCACTATCTGTGAGAATTTTATATTTGGATCTATAGCTTTTCAAATGATTGAGGGTAAAGGCCTTTTAGACTGTCTCTTGATGGCAGAATGTTAGCCTTCTTGTTAGTTGTGTGTTTCAGCACATTCATCAGAAAATGACAGAGCATACAATATGTCACACAATTAAGAAATTGGATTGCTAATCAAGTGTGTGTGATTTATACTGTACTGAGAATTTATTTGCAAACTTCGCTGTGTATGATGGCCTATAATATGTCAAACAAAGACCTAACAATGGTCCAGCCGGCATTTAAAGATGCCCATCTGGCCTAAAAAGTTACATCCTACACAGTGTTGGGGAGTAGTGAACTGCATGTAGTTCAACTAGTATTTTAACTACATTTTGTAGTACCTTGGTGGTGGTTGAACTAAATTTAAATCTTGGTAGTGTTTTCAGTAGTTAATTACCTTTTTGACATGTAGCAGTGTAGTTAACTAGTGGAACTACACAGCTTTTTTTAGATAAAATAAAATATGGGTAAAGCAGGCAATCATTTCCTTTGTTGTTTGGCATCAGACCTGCCTAATTCTCTCTTGAAACATATTTGTTGTGTTTAATAGGATAAATTACACATTCTGTTAACAGTGATCTGTTTTTGCAATTTCTAGTCTGTAACACTTAGATTTACATATGATAATTTTTTACTTAGTTTGAATATAGTGAACAAATTTTTCAAAGTAACTTTAATTAATTAAAGTATATATATTTTTTAAATGTGCCAAAAAAACAATTTACCATGATTTCTGTGTTAATATGGAATGATAAATAATCTCCCTTTTGTATACTAGTGGTGCGGCGCTAAAATGAAAATGTTTACTTGATAGTGCACTTTGTGATAAAAGCACCACATTTGGCACAGAGGTACAGTGGGGCAAAAAAGTATTTTGTCAGCCACCAATTGTGCAAGTTCTCCCACTTAAAAAGATGAGAGAGGCCTGTAATTATCATCATAGGTACACTTCAACTATGACAGACAAAAAAAAAAAAAAATCCAGAAAATCACATTGTAGGATTTTTTATGAATTTATTTGCAAATTATGGTGGAAAATAAGTATTTGGTCACCTACAAACAAGCAAGATATCTGGCTCTCACAGACCTGTAACTTCTTCTTTAAGAGGCTCCCCTTTCCTCCACTCGTTACCTGTATTAATGGCACCTGTTTGAACTTGTTATCAGTATAAAAGACACCTGTCCACAACCTCAAATAGTCACACTCCAAACTCCACTATGGCCAAGACCAAAGAGCTGTCAAAGGACACCAGAAACAAAAATTGTAGACCTGCACCAGCCTGGGAAGACTGAATCTGCAATAGGTAAGCAGCTTGGTTTGAAGAAATCAACTGTGGGAGCAATTATTAGGAAATGGAAGACATACAAGACCACTGATAATCTCCCTCGATCTGGGGCTCCACGCAAGATCTCACCCGTGGGGTCAAAATTATCACAAGAATGGTGAGCAAAAATCCCAGAACCACATGGGGGGAACTAGTGAATGACCTGCAGAGAGCTGGGACCAAAGTAACAATGCCTACCATCAGTAACACACTACGCCGCCAGGGACTCAAATCCTGCAGTGCCAGACATGTCCCCCTGCTTAAGCCAGTACATGTCCAGGTCCGTCTGAAGTTTTCTAGAGAGCATTTGGATGATCCAGAAGAAGATTGGGAGAGTGTCATATGGTCAGATGAAACCAAAATATAACTTTTTGGTAAAAACTCAACTCGTCGTGTTTGGAGGACAAAGAATGCTGAGTTGCATCCAAAGAACACCATACCTACTGTGAAGCATGGGGGTGGAAACATCATGCTTTGGGGCTGTTTTTCTGCAAAGGGACCAGGACTACTGATCCGTGTAAAGGAAAGAATGAATGGGGCCATGTATCGTGAGATTTTGAGTGAAAACCTCCTTCCATCAGCAAGGGCATTGAAGATGAAATGTGGCTGGGTCTTTCAGCATGACAATGATCCCAAACACACCGCCCGGGCAACGAAGGAGTGGCTTCGTAAGAAGCATTTCAATGTCCTGGAGTGGCCTAGCCAGTCTCCAGATCTCAACCCCATAGAAAATCTTTGGAGGGAGTTGAAAGTCCGTGTTGCCCAGCAACAGCCCCAAAACATCACTGCTCTAGAGGAGATCTGCATGGAGGAATGGGCCAAAATACTAGCAACAGTGTGTGAAAACCTTGTGACGACTTACAGAAAACATTTGACCACTGTCATTGCCAACAAAGGGTATATAACAAGTATTGAGATAAACTTTTGTTATTGGTAGCTACTGTAACAAAATAAAGTAGAAGAAATATACATACAAATTTAGCTACCGGTCAATGTCTCTATGCCATGTTGAGAATTATTGTTAAGATGCAATTGGAACTGAGTTTATAGCCAATAGTGTTCCGATGTTAGAGCTAAATGTCTCATGGCATCGTCCATATCGGTTATCATTTTTGGTCTTACCAGTATGTCACGTCAGCTTAATCACCAATTTCTCAGCCTCTGACTATCACAGAAATACAACACTTTGAATAAATAACAGAAAAATGTCAGAACTTATTGCCACTCAACTCCATTATATTGTGGAGTTGAGAGTTCTCAGCAAGGCCATGTGCAGGTAATGCCTGCAAAATGCATGTGCCACAGGCCTTTCCAGACTACCAGTGCTTAATTTGAGCCGGATCCTGCCGGCACCTATTTGCCTGGATCCAGTACTTCTCACGGCATGATTTATTAATTGTTTCACTGTTCGAACTTTGGACATTCTAATAAGAGCGATCAGCATTAAATCAAGTTGCGTCCTCTGTATTTCTCACGCTCCCCAGAAAGACCATCATGTAAAAGCACTGTGATCCTGTTGTGTGATCATCCTATCCTGCCATACTGATTTCAGGCCTGCTCTCTTATTTGTACATAGAGGTTATGGGGAGGACCGGTGGGGTAAGTAACTGATCTTGACACAGGTCTTGGCTGTGGTGGTCAGCTACTGAAGAGGTCCCTACGTAATCAAATCAAATCACATTTTATTTGTCACATGCGCCAAATACAAAAGGTGTAGACCATACAGTGAACTGCTTACTTACAAGCCCTTAACCAACAATGCAGTTTTAAGAAAATACCTAAAATAGTCTGGGTAGCCATTTGATTAGATGTTCAGGAGTCTTATGGCTTGGGGGTAGAAGCTGTTAAGAAGCCTCTTGGACCTAGACTTGGCGCTCCGGTACTTCTTCCCGTGCAGTAGCGGAGAGAACAGTCTATGACTAAGGTGGCTGGAGTCTTTGACAATTTTTTGGGCCTTCCCCTGACACCGCCTGGTATAGAGGTCCTGGATGGCAGGAAGCTTGGCCCCGGTGATGTACTGGGCCGTATGCACTACCCTCTGTAGTGACTTCCGGTCAGAGGTCGAGCAGTTGCTATACCAGGCAGTGATGCAAACTGTCAGGATTATCTCGATGGTGCAGCTGTAAAACCTTTTGAGAATCTGAGGACCCATGCCAAATCTTTTCAGTCTCCTGGGGGGGAATATGTTTTGTCTTGCCATCTTCACGACTGTCTTGGTGTGCTTGGACCATGTTAGTTTGTTCGTGATGTGGACGCCAAGGAACTTGAAGCTCTCAACCTGCTCCACTACAGCCCCGTAGATGAGAATGGGGGTGTGCTCGGTCCTCCTTTTCCTGTAGTCCACAATCATCTCCTTTGTCATGATCACGTTGAGGGAGAGGTTGTTGTCCTTGCACCACACAGTCAGGTCTCTGACCTTCTCCCTATAGGCTGTCTCATCGTTTTCGGTAATCAGGCCTACCACTGTTGTATCGTCGGCAAATTAATGATGGTGTTGGAGTCGTGCCTGGCCGTGCAGTCATGAGTGAACAGGGAGTGCAGGAGGGGACTGAGCATGCACCCCTGAGGGGCCCCCGTGGTGAGGATCAGCATGGTGGGTGTGTTGTTACCTACCCTTACCACCTGGGGGTGGCCCGTCAGGAAGTCCAGGATCCAGTTGCAGAGGGAGGTGTTTAGTCCCAGGGTCCTAAGCTTAGTGATGAGCTTTGAGGGCACTATGGTGTTGAACGCTGAGCTATAGTCAATGAATAGCATTCTCACATATGTGCTCCTTTTGTCCAGGTGTGAAAGGGCAGTGTGGAGTGCAATAGAGATTGCATCATCTGTGGATATGTTGGGGTGGTATGCAAATTGGAGTGGGTCTAGGGTTTCTGGGATAATGGTGTTGATGAGAGCCATGACCAGTCTTTCAAAGCACTTCATGGCTACCAATGTGAGTGCTACGGGTCGGTTAGTCATTTAGGCAGGTTAGCAACACTGCTAATCCCGTCAGTTCAGCATGACCACCGGCACCTCCACTAGCTAGTAGGCCTACTAGCGAGTCAGACTCAGTGGGAGAGGGAGATAGGGACCTGGAGTGGAGCGTTGCAGTACACCCACCGACAAAGTGCTTGGAGCAAGTGCAATTTGCCATTCAAGAACAAGCAAACGTATAATATGTGCTTCATATTATCACATAGGTAGGGAGCCTATATATTGTCATGTGTGTTCTGCTGTAGCCTACATTGATAAAAAAATATATATATATATTCCGATATTGTGATATTTATTCTACTGCTACATTGATGTCTTGAAAATTAAATTATATTATGCAAGTAATAAAGTTATCTAATCGCCAATCATCCAAGTAACATTATGCAAGTAATAAAGTTATCTAATCGCCAATCATCCAAGTAACATTATGCAAGTAATAAAGTTATCTAATCGCCAATCATCCAAGTAACATTATGCAAGTAATAAAGTTATCTACTTTTCTAACCAATTCAAAAGTAAGCCGCAACACAGGAGCCATGTGACCAAATAGTTATAAGAGCAGGCTACTAGGAAGTGTGATGTAAAAATAGATACTCAACTGTGCCAGTGAATTGTTCTAATAGCTTTGCCAGGAGATTCCTTGAGACCACTGTTGCCCTTTTATTTAGCTCTACAAGCAAAATGGCAGTCAGATTTACGTGTCCCATAAAATCACAGCACCTAGACAGATAATATGGAAAATAAGCATGGGCTTGGCTCAAGCACATCCTAGGATTGAAAAAATGCATGTTCTACAGAATTCCCAAAGTGCTCCATTCAGCTCAGGCTGCTTGCTCCCTGGACCCACTGCATGTGGTGGTGGTTTTGGGTATTGCATCTTACTCCTTCAGAAGGACCCCAACCCTATACAGTACATCTGTTTCTGTCATTCACAGAGTGGTAGAGTAATGCAAAATGAACAGATTTTCTTGTGTAGCTACTAACTCCACTGATTTCGAGAGATACCGTTTTTTTGTTCATGACATACTATGTGAACTCATAAGGCCACGGACTGTGTGCTAAAGAAGGATCAGAGACAGACTAAACTGACACCATCTCAAACAAGGACCCAATAAAAGACAACTCTGACTTTGTTTTATGGAGGCCCACATTTTTATGAGAGCTGTTGACTCAGGCTGATGTGTAGTTAGACATCATACAGAGATAGGCTCTCAGTCATAAAAACACTACTGTGAATGGCAGCTTGTTGACATTCTGCTGGGGAATTGATGCACTAGGGGGAATATTCAGGTTGAATGAGTCAGGAATTGTTCATGCAACAGAGTCCTGGGGCCCCCCGGGTGCACATTTTGTTTTGTGCCCTACCACTACACAGCTGATTCAAATGACCAACTCATCATCAAGCAGGACCGATTTTGGGAAACCCTGCTATAGAGCACTGGTCAAAGTCATTCCACGGAGGGCCAAGTGTCGGCGGGTTTTCGCTTCACCCTTGTACTTGATTGATGAATTAAGGTCACTAATTATACCGAACAAAAATATAAACGCAACAATTTCAACAATTTTACTGTTACTGTTCATATAAGGATATCAGTCAATTTAATTAAATTCACTAGGCCCTTATCTATGGATTTCACATGACTGGGCAGGGGGGCAGCCACCTAGGCCCAACCACTGGGGAGCCAGGCCCAGCCAATCAGAATGAGTTTTTCCCCACAAAAGGGGTGTATTACAGACAGACATACTCCTCAGTTGCATCAGCAGTTCGAGTGGCTTGTCTCAGACGATCCCACAGGTAAGAAGCTGGATGTGGAGGTCCTGGGCTGGTCTGCAGTTGTGAGGCCGGTTGGACGTACTGCCAAATTCTCTAGAACAACATTGGAGGCGGCTTATGGTAGAGAAATGAACATTACAGTTCTGGTGGACATTCCTGCCAATTGCACGCACCCTCAAAACTTGAGACATCTGTGGCATTGTGTTGTGTGACAGAACTGCACATTTTAGAGTGGACTGTTAATGTCCCCAGCACAAGGTGCACCTGTGTAATGATCATGCTGTTTAATCAGCTTCTTGATAGGTCAAAACCTGTCAGGTGGATGGATTATCTTGGCAAAGGAGAAATGCTCAGTAACAGGGACGTAAACAAATTTGTGCCCAAAATTTGAGACAAATAAGCTTTTTGTGCGGATGGAACATTTCTGGGATCTTTTATTTCAGCTCATGAAACATGGGACCAACACTTTACATGTTGTGTTTATATTTTTGTTCAGTATAGTAAGGAACTCCTCTCACTTGATTGTTTAGGTCTTAATTGAAAGGAAAAAACAAAAACCTGCAGACACATTTCAGTGGAATGAGTTTGACACCACTGCTGTAGAGTAGCTAAAGAACCCTGTTTGAGTCCCTTCTAAATGCATCCTTCTTAGATCCGGAAAAAACAGGGTTTCCACCCCGTTGCTTTCCCCTATTTTACAGTGTCAGATCAGAGATTTCTTCATTGAAAGAAGGAACGGTGCATTTGAAAGGGATTAGAACAGGGCCACGGTCTCATCCTGTACATTTTTAACTGCTCAGTGATGCAGTTTTGTCCTTGAGTTCGTTTTTGGGCCAGGCAGGCAGGAAGGAAGGCAGAGACTGATTAGCAGACCTGCTCTACCTCACCTTATCTCAGCTTAAACCCTAGTCATCCCAGTCGCCTGCTTCACAATTGTGCAGGGGCATAAAGCCGTGACATTTTCATATGTAATTACGTACTCTGCATGAGAAAATCAATACTAAAATGTCCTCCTGATAAAAGTGAGGGATAATGAGATTGAGCTCAGGACATACACAACATGAAATTGTTAATGACAATGACGAGCAAAAAGGTGAGACAATTTTCAGACAATTTCATCACTATGGATTCCTACACTGCTATCTGTAAAATGTATGGATACAGTGGATAACTAATCGTCAAGGTACAATATCTGAATGTCAAGGTGACAAAACAGTGCTTCCTTATCATGTAAAACCACAGTGAGACAAACTATGTTGTTCATGGTGATAACCTCAGGACCTATACAGTGCTGTTAGCCTTCCAGATTCTTTGAGGTCTTGTTCAGCCGGTGGGAGATTTTTTTTTCAACTGAGTGAAAAGGGGAGTTATCACCCGATCTTTCCCAATAAGAACACAGATTTAAAATAATTTTGCAAAACATTTTGCTCCTGTGTGTGATACTGAACACGACCCTGGATCGTCTTCATTAGGGCATGCAACATAAAATGTTTTTAAACATTTTGCCAGAGAACATAAAGATGAACATTTCTTATTGGACAAATGCAGGTAGGTAGTCCCTCCCTCCTGTTTCAGTCTGTTTTCTTCCATTTGGTGCATAATGAACCCAATGTTAGTGCTGATGTTGGTGCTGTCACCTGACTGTACTGTGAAATCCTCAGCCCCTGCCACTGACATTTTCTTGCTCTCTTTTGTATCCCACCATCATCTGACTATCTAACACATAGGATTCACAGCTAATCTTGTGCAACCAAACCCAAATAAGTGATGAATTTCCTGCTAAGTGAATTGCTCACAGTGGCATAGTTTTGCCCAGACATGTTATACATTGACCAAAGAAAATGTCAGGGTGTCCAGCCAGTCTATAAGTACCTAGGTGTCTGGCTAGACTGTAAACTCTCCTTCCAGACTCATATCAAACATCCCCAATCGAAAATCAAATCTAGAGTCGGCTTTCTATTCCGCAACAAAGCCTCCTTCACTCACGCCGCCAAACTTACCCTAGTAAAACTGACTATCCTACCGATCCTCAACTTCGGCGATGTCATCTACAAAATTGCTTCCAACACTCTACTCAGCAAACTGGATGCAGTTTGTCACAGTGCCATCCGTTTTGTCACTAAAGCACCTTATACCACCCACCACTGCGACCTGTATGCTCTAGTCGGCTGGCCCTCGCTACATATTCGTCGCCAGACCCACTGGCTCCAGGTCATCTACAAGTCCATGCTAGGTAAAGCTCCGCCTTATCTCAGTTCACTGGTCACGATGGCAACGCCCACCTGTAGCACGCGCTCCAGCAGGTGTATCTCACTGATCATCCCTAAAGCCAACACCTCATTTGGCCGCCTTTCGTTCCAGTTCTCTGCTGCCTGTGACTGGAACGAATTGCAAAAATTGCTGAAGTTGGAGACTTTTATCTCCCTCACCAACTTCAAACATCTGCTATCTGAGCAGCTAACTGATCGCTGCAGCTGTACATAGTCTATCGGTAAATAGCCCACCCATTTTTACCTACCTCATCCCCATACTGTTTTTATTTATTTACTTTTCTGCTCTTTTGCACACCAATATCTCTACCTGTACATGACCATCTGATCATTTATCACTCCAGTGTTAATCTGCAAAATTGTAATTATTCGCCTACCTCCTCATGCCTTTTGCACACAATGTATATAGACTCTCTTTTTTTCTACTGTGTTATTGACTTGTAAATAGCCCACCCATTTTTACCTACCTCATCCCCATACTGTTTTTATTTATTTACTTTTCTGCTCTTTTGCACACCAATATCTCTACCTGTACATGACCATCTGATCATTTATCACTCCAGTGTTAATCTGCAAAATTGTAATTATTCGCCTACCTCCTCATGCCTTTTGCACACAATGTATATAGACTCTCTTTTTTTCTACTGTGTTATTGACTTGTTAATAGTTTACTCCATGTGTAACTCTGTGTTGTCTGTTCACACTGCTATGCGTTATCTTGGCCAGGTCGCAGTTGCAAATGAGAACTTGTTCTCAACTAGTCTACCTTGTTAAATAAAGGTGAAAAAAAATAAAAATAAAAATGTGAGTTCCAGAAAATACTGATACAATTCCTGAAAGAGATATCATCCCACTAGGATTAGTGTCTGTTTTGCTTATACTCTTTCCATGCAAGTTAGTGTGTACATTTTTTAAACCTTATTTTACCAGGTAAGTTGACTGAGAACACATTCTCATTTACAGCAACAACCTGAGGAATAGTTACAGGAGAGATGAAAGAGACAATTGTAAGCTGGGGATGATTAGGTGGCCGTGATGGTACAGTATAAAGACCAGACTGGGAATTTAGCCAGGACACCAGGTTTAACACCCCTACTCATACAATAAGTGCCATGGGATCTTTAGTGACCACAGAGAGTCAGATCACTCGTTTAACATCCCATCCAAAAGGGACGCACCCTACACAAAGCAATGTTTCCAAACACTGCCCTGGGGAATTGCGATATTGTTTTTTAGACCAGAGGGAAGGGTGCCTCCTACTGGCCCTCAAGCACCACTTCCAGCAGCATCTGGTCTCCCATCCAGAGACTGACCAGGACCAACCCTGCTCAGCATGCCAGAAGTGTGATGCAGACATATGCAGACAAGACAAAATAAATAAATTAGACTCTCGTCATAGCAGAAAGATTACAACATGTCTTGATGATTGAAAACTTCTGAAAGGAGATACTGTACATGGACAGGATTAAGTTGTTATAGACACATCGACATGTGTTTGTGTGAACTGATAATGGCTCCAATATTTCAGGGGATGGACAAGGGTGCTGATCTGTTAGGGCAACGTTTGAAATGTTCTGGGTTCTCCATGGCAACCTAATTGAGGAAATTTTGGGGGGTGGCAGCGTAGCCTAGTGGTTAGAGCGTTGGACTAGTAACCGAAAGGTTGCAAGTTCAAATTCCTGAGCTGACAAGGTACAAATCTGTTTTTCTGCCCCTGAACAGGCAGTTAACCCACTACTCCTGGCAGTCATTGAAAATAAGATTTTTTTCTTAACTGACTTTCCTAGTTAAATAAAGGTCAAATAAAATGTTGTCCATTTGAAACTACCACAGGGGTGCGTAGTTCTCTCATTTTGTGTCACTTAGTCTGCTGTGATGGGATTCATTTATATGCAAGACACATAGCCAGCTAAAGTAAAGGATGAGAGGGATACCCTTTAATGAGATATCTTGACAAGAAAAGATGTTTCCAATGATTTGGAATTGTCTCCAGCAAATTAAAACTTGCTGAGATGCCGTATCAAGGAAAACGTGGATAAATAAATGAAGGTATACATCACAAAATTAAATTAAAACTGAGTGTTGAAGCGTTTATGTTATGCCATTTTGATTCCCCAAACCAGACATTAAACCAACTCAAACATGCAGTCTCTCCACTGCATAGTAACGTTAGACTTCTAATAGTCCTAATAACAAATGGGTGCTGGCATGGCATTAGAACTGGACACAAAGCATGGAATGAGCTGGAAGAAAGAGAGAGTGAAAGAAGGACGAGAGGAGAGGTTACCTCAACACTAAACAGGTCTGCTCCTTCAGGACAATGGAACACAGGGTGACCAAGATAAAGTGGTTTAATCAGCGGCCTTAGAGAACAGGAGAAAGGAAACAAGGAAGAGAGATGGACGAAAGATAGCGGGCCAGAAGCATCTTTCTCTCTTCACCCAGGGAGAGAACACAGATAACTGCCCCCCTGCTCCCCCCTCTCTCACCCCTCAACCCCACCCCTCTTCCTGGAAACAACATGAGCCACATCCCAGGGGAAAAGCTAGGACACAGATGCAGGCTACCGAGGAGGGAGCAGGACAAAGCGTGCTGCCCTACAAGAAGGACTTGAGTGTCCTGCAATCACCCGGGCTGGGATGGGACTGTCCATTTAACCTTGCGAAAAGCCCCTAGATAAGAGCCGGAACACAATGGAACCCATTCATTATTCGCTCAGAGGCTGGATGACACAAGGCCTGAGGAGGCGGAGAGGAGGAGACAGAGAGGAATGTGCATTTGTCCGAGCTTGTACCACACACTGTCTAATTCACTCTTTGCTTTTCTTTAGAGAGCAGAGAGGGTGTCGGAAAGGTGTTTGGAGGTTGTGAGAGTTTTCATCCAACACATCCCATGGCATGAAGATCATCCAGTGCAGTACACTAGCGGATGTGTTTGGACTTGTCTCCAATGTTTGATAATGTAGCTGTATGTGTAACAGTGGCAACAGGGGTGGTGAAGGCCACAGATTGTCCAGACAGATATTATTGACTAAAGACATTATGGGAAAAAATTGGTTTAGGAGGAAAGTTTCATGGACTAATATCTAACATGGATGAAGTTGTCTTTCCAGCAAGAAAACAACACAGACACAATACCTGCTAACACACAAACGCCCGCACGCGAACGCACACACATACACTTCATTCTGCTGCTGGACCATTCATCCACGGTTACCAGTGAAAGGTATTTATGTCATTTGGCGGCCAAACCCTACGTGTGGGTGCCTATATTTGTTTTCAATGTTGTGTGTGTGAGCATGTGTCTGAGAGGGATAGCGAGAGAGTCTGCCAGGTCTAGTCTGCTGTAAAAGTATGTGTTTTTAGTACCAGAAAAACCACACAGGTCGAGCCCATTCCAAAAGGAGACCCCACTCCTGTAGGTCTTGGCAAAACACAGTGCTCATCAATCACTCATTACCTCAACCTGAAGACTTCCCTGTTTTTGGCAGAAGCGTGTGTATATGGTAATTGAGAGGTTTGGGTCTCGTTTGCAGAGGACGCAACAGGCTCTGGGTTGGCCAAGTCTGTTTTACTAGTCAAATGGAACACTGGAACTCAGCGTTTGAGTGAAGGTGGTTAGCATTAAAACTTGGACAAACTTTTCTTTCTATCTGTGTGCAATTGAGATTAATGGCCACTGCTCGATGAAGATTAGCTTTTAATGTTTGATAAGTGTTGTAGAGGTGTCATTCGGGTTGACACAAAATCCTTACTCGTGTCCAAATCTAAATTGCATTCAAAACAAACAACCGCACAAGACGAGCCATGTCAGTAGAGGTCACTGTAACTCAATGTACCACCCTGGAGCAATCATAGTGGCTCACCTCAATGCCCAAGCCCCATAGTCGTTTTGAATAGTAACTTTTACAAGCTTGCCTATGACATCCTTTATATGTATCAGAATGTTCATGTGTATATCACAAAAGTTACAATTTACTGCAAGTGACAAATACACTGTGTGATGTCTATATGGATTGTCTGAGATGGAGTCACGAATAGTACAGGTTGAATGTCTATGATGTTCATACAAAGTTTCTAAAACACACATTCACTTTTACATAAACCATTTTGTGTTGTGTGAGATTTCTGAGTTCACAGAAATATTTTAGGCAAAGTGTTTTGGGAATAAATATCTAGTGTTTATTTACACCTCAGTTTACATAAGAACAGGTAGATAAAATAGTCATTTGCCGCTCAACCCACACTAAAAGGCAATCCTACGCAATAAGACTACATTTTAAAATAGCTTCCTTTACAGTCAGGCAGCAAATAACACATAATTGGGTTGGTTTTGTAAATGCTACCTTCAGATGCAATGAGGTGCTACATTAAAAAACGTAAATGCTACTCCAATCCAGATGTCAATCCAATAGCCACGATAAGACTGTAGTTCCATTGACTGTGCGCAGTATAGCATGTGATCCTTCAAGCTGGCTGGGGTTGGAGCCTGGCAAAAGCATTTTGCTTGTAGCCCTTAAACGACGTGGTCGGTAACTACAGCAGCAAACACGGCTGGGCTCTAGGCTGACCTTTTTGTTGATGTAATGGAAGCATCCCGATCTTAATCCTGGAAGGATAGTTTAGATAGCTAAACGAGAGGCTGGGGGAGTGGAGGTCAACCGGGATCAACAAGTTATATGCAGCAGGTCAGAGAAACGACCAGGCTCGCTCCCCCAACAGCAAGACAAAACAAATGAGGGAGAAATCCAATGCTTGTTAAGAACAAACAGCCCCTGGCTTTGTTAGGTGTTCTCACTCGGGACCTGAAACATGGCCTCTTCCCGTCTCTGGACTCCTCTGGTAGAGAGTATGAAGAATCTGACGTCAGAGCTCCGCTACACGTTAAGCTATTTCCTCTAACCCGGCCTCCCAACAGTCCAAGTCTATTTCAATACAATGTGTTTAGCTCCACTGAGCCTTTCACTCACTTGTAAGTTGCTTTATGGAGTTTATAAGGATAACATGTCCCAATGTATGCTAATAGAGTTGCTAGGTAGAACTCTATATAAGCACCCTTAGAATCAGGACTACAGTCATTTCATTAGTAGCCTAATCATTTTAGCATAATCACAGTTGCAGAGTCTTCTGCATTGTCTCGTTATCTACAGAAAGTTCAAATATAGTAATCTAAGCTTTTTCTCACCATTTTCTCATGCATGTTGAGGATCACTCCAAAATCTTATCCTACTCATGAGCAACAACAATGGAAGTACATTAGTTCTCTTATGGAGACCAAAAGTGGGTCCCCAGATGAAATGCACACGGATCAAGACCAGGAGTTTTCCCTCCTTCTGTGGAACAGTCTCAATTAGATTTGAGATAATTAAACAGGGTGGTGAGGTCTCCTTCCAGCACTTCTTTGATTTGCTCCTGCAAGGGGTTTTGCATGATGTGGAGCTCCTTATCCAAGGGGTGGCAGGCCAGCTTCTCCAGCCTGCTGAGCTGGTGCATCTCCTGGGGCACGTTCTGGATGTCATTGAAGTCCACATTGAGAAGCTCCAGGCGCGTCAGGCAGCAGATAATCTTGGGGAGCGAGTGGATCTCGTTCCCCTCCACGATGAGGATCTTGAGCTCCACCAGCGCCGCGATGCTATCGGCGATGCACTCCAGCCTGTTGCAGGCCAGGTGGAGGAACACCAGACTCTTCATGGTGTAGATGCAGCCGGGGATGTGAACAATTTTGTTGTGGCTGAGGTTGAGTTTGCGCAAGCAGATCAGGCTGGCGAAGGAAGCGGGGAGGCCAGATATCTTGTTGTTGGTCAGGCTGAGGACCTCCAGCCTAGTGCAGTTTCCCAGCTCCTCTGGGACCTCAGTCAGCTGGTTGCTGTAGCAGAACAGGACACGGAGGTGCCTGAGTTGGCCGATCTCCGGGGGTAGGCTGGTCAGCTGGTTCCTTGAAAATAAAAGAGAGCCGCACACTCTAGGAGCTCAGATGCAAAAATGTAATTACCAACATTTCGACAGCCAAGCTGTCTTCATCAGGGTATAATTACAAACACTGCGGGATTATTCGTTTATATAGTGTCAAAAGACACAGGTGTCTGTAATCATGGCCAAGAGTGGCCTAATATCATTGGTTAATTCTCAAATATTAAAATGGCAAAGAACAGCATACAACCAACAAATGGATAGCATATGATCATAGATTCATTTTAGACTACACAAGCTTACAAACAATTATAATGGCAACGTAACAATAATCACAAGAATGGCTTCAGATCAAAGTCTACGTTGAGACCGAAGGGAGCAAGGGTCTTTAAGTTAAAGATCCAGGCAGCCTCTCGTTTTAACAATAAATGATCAAGGTCACCCCCTGTCCTAGGGAGGGTGACATGTTCTATGCCAATATAACGCAGAGACCAAATCGAGTGGCCTGCCTCCAAAAAGTGGGCCGCAACTGGATAAGTCAAGTTTTTCCACCTAATGGTGCTACGATGCTCTGAGATACGTACTTTTAATTTGCGCTTTGTTTTACCCACATCATGTTTACCACAAGGACAAGTTATAAGATAAATAACTGCCTTAGTGGAGCACGTGATAACACCTTTGATTGGGATTGATTTCCCTGTTTGTGGGTGTTTGAAGGATCTGGTCAGCTGGATCCCCCACAGGTTGAGGACCACCAGGTTGCTGAGGATGCTAAGGGTGGGGGGCAGAGCCCGTAGGCAGTTCAACGACAGATTGAGCTTCTCAAGCTTCGGCACATCCCACAGTTCCTCTGGGGGTTCCTTGAGGCTGAGACGGGCCAGGCTCAGCCTGCTGTAGCCCCACTGTATAATTACAAACACTGCGGGATTATTCGTTTATATAGTGTCAAAAGACACAGGTGTCTGTAATCATGGCCAAGAGTGGCCTAATATCATTGGTTAATTCTCAAATATTAAAATGGCAAAGAACAGCATACAACCAACAAATGGATAGCATATGATCATAGATTCATTTTAGACTACACAAGCTTACAAACAATTATAATGGCAACGTAACAATAATCACAAGAATGGCTTCAGATCAAAGTCTACGTTGAGACCGAAGGGAGCAAGGGTCTTTAAGTTAAAGATCCAGGCAGCCTCTCGTTTTAACAATAAATGATCAAGGTCACCCCCTGTCCTAGGGAGGGTGACATGTTCTATGCCAATATAACGCAGAGACCAAATCGAGTGGCCTGCCTCCAAAAAGTGGGCCGCAACTGGATAAGTCAAGTTTTTCCACCTAATGGTGCTACGATGCTCTGAGATACGTACTTTTAATTTGCGCTTTGTTTTACCCACATCATGTTTACCACAAGGACAAGTTATAAGATAAATAACTGCCTTAGTGGAGCACGTGATAACACCTTTGATTGGGATTGATTTCCCTGTTTGTGGGTGTTTGAAGGATCTGGTCAGCTGGATCCCCCACAGGTTGAGGACCACCAGGTTGCTGAGGATGCTAAGGGTGGGGGGCAGAGCCCGTAGGCAGTTCAACGACAGATTGAGCTTCTCAAGCTTCGGCACATCCCACAGTTCCTCTGGGGGTTCCTTGAGGCTGAGACGGGCCAGGCTCAGCCTGCTGTAGCCCCACTGTTTGTATGTGTGGTTGGGGATCCGCTCCACCGACGTCAAGCTGTCCTCACGCCCGGCACTCTTCCTCACCTGTCTCTTCATCTCCTCCTCCTTGGACTGCTTGGCTTCCATTGATACTTCTTCAGCAGGATTCCCAATGTCTAGACAACAAGATGTCCAAGAGCATTACCCGGAAGCCTTAGCTACAGAACCACCTAGACCAGTAGGTTTGGCAGCTAGCAGCTTTGGGCAGAGCTGGGACAGTCAGCATAGACTGTGGACATTCTCCCTTTTGGATAATAAATGTCGCTGGATATCCACTCTGTAAGTGCTGGCCAAGTGTCGTGGTGTGTAGCAGAGCAGTAAAAAGGTGTGTATTTGTCCAGGGGACAGCTCTGAGGATCTGTGCTGACAAGAGGAGAAGGAGCAGGTGGCTAAAACCAACCGCTAGCCCACACTGACTGGGCAGCACCACCACCACAGCCACACTTACTAAGTTTCATCCCCCCGCTGAGGGGCTGTCCAGTACCCCAACAGGGTTGGAGACGGTAGGGGACTTTCTTTGTAGACATTCATTTTCTTTTAAAGATTTTGGGAATGTATCAATGGTGGACTAATAAAATAAAATACCAATACCAATTTCCTTTGGCTCCCGAGTGGCACAGCGGTCAAAGGCACAGAGGCGTCACTACAGTCCCTGGTTCAAATCCAGGCTGTATCACATCCGGCCGTGATTGGGAGTCCCGTAGGGCAGCGCACAATTGGCCCAGCGTTGTCCGGGTTTGGCCAGGGGTTGGTCGTCATTGTAAATAAGAATTTGGTCTTAACTGACTTGTCTAGTTAAATAAAGGTTAAATAAATATTAACACACTTGTTTGGCACCAATAATGAATTGTGATGGGTCTGTAGAATTGAATATAGACAGTCTTGGATCTAACACATGTTGGAGTCACGTATGAGTCACATTCTAATCCACTGGATAGTTGGGGTTAGCTTGTCCTTCAACCCTAAACACACATAGAACTAGGAGTAGGACATTATCAAAGTCAAAAGTCACCCTCTTTGCAGGAGGTATGGAGAGACATGCACTGAGTTACAAATGGGGCTCTGGTATTTGGCTCAGAACCAAGAGCATTAGTCTAAATCTCAGAGTGTGTCCTGCTGTCATTGAAGTTATTAATTATCTCAAATGCCATTGGAGACCTGTAAGACACTTGAAACCGCATTACTGTACTATTCAGCGTTCTATAGGCCTAGACAATGCATGTTTAAATCAAACTTATTTTCATGAACTAACTGTGTGTGTCAAAGCTCAAAGGACCCCGGGTACCGGCGTTAGTGGAATTCCTCGGGAAATGCAACTCACTTGACAATTTGACCCACAAACTGAGTGCCTCATTCATTCAGCCTTAAATATACTCCCTTAGCCCCCCACTCCCACCTCCTCCCCCTCAAACTAAAACAGAGAAGTAAAATAAACATATTTGACTTGAAGACTTTTTAGCGCTACAGTTGAACAAGGCAGTTCACTGTCTGAATATCTGAACCAATAAAGCAGGGTGTCAAGGCTAAGGTGACTACAGTTGAAGTCGGAAGTTTACATACACTTAGGATGGAGTCAGTAAAACTAGTTGTTCAACCACTCCACAAATGTCTTGTTAACAAACTATAGTTTTGGCAAGTCGGTTAGGACATCTACTTTGTGCATGACACATGTCATTTTTCCAACAATTGTTTACAGACAGATTATTTCACTTATAATTCACTGTATCACAATTCCAGTTGGTCAGAACTTTACATACACTAAGTTGACTGTGCCTTTAAACAGCTTGGAAAATTCCAGAAAAGTATGTCATGGCTTTAGAAGCTTCTGATGGGCTAATTGACATCATTTGAGTCAATTGGAGGTGTACCTGTGGATGTATTTCAAGGCCTACCTTCAAACTCGGTGCCTCTGCTTGACATCATGGGAAAATCAACAGAAATCAGCCAAGACCTCAGAAAATAAATTGTAGACCTCCAAAAGTCTGGTTCATCCTTGGAAGCAATTTCCAAACGCCTGAAGGTACCACACAAGTATAAATACCATGGGACCACGCAGCCATCATACCGCTCAGGAAGGAGATGAATTCTGTCTCCTAGAGATGAAGTACGTTGGTGAGAAAAGTGCAAATCAATCCCAGAATAGCAGCAAAGGACCTTGCGAAGATGCTGGAGAGAAGAGGTACAAAAGTATCTAGATCCACAGTAAAACGAGTCCTATATCGACATAACCTGAAAGGCTGCTCAGCAAGGAAGAAGCCACTGCTCCAAAACCGCCATAAAAAAGCCAGACTACGGTTTGCGACTGCACATGGGGACAAAGATTGTACTTTTTTGAGAAATGTCTTCTGGTCTGATGAAACAAAAATGGAACTGTTTGGCCATAATGACCATCGTTATGTTTGGAGGGAAAAGGGGGAGGCTTCCAAGCCGAAGAACACCATCCCAACCGTGAAGCACCTGGGTGGCAGCATCATGTTGTGGGGTCCTTTGCTGCAGGAGTGACTGGTGCACTTCACAAAATAGATGACATCATGAGGAAAGAAAATTATGTGGATATATTGAAGCAACATCTCAAGACATCAGTCAGGAAGTTAAAGCTTGGTTGCAAATGGGTCTTCCAAATGGACAATGAACCCAAGCATACTTCCAAAGTTGTGGCAAAATGGCTTAATGACAACAAAGTCAAGGTATTGGAGTGGCCATCACAAAGCCCTGACCTCAAATTTATAGAAAACTTGTGGGCAGAACTGAAAAAGCGTGTGTGAGCAAGGAGGCCTACATGCCTGACTCAGTTACACCAGCTCTATCGGGAGGAATGGGCCAAAATTCACCCACCTTATTGTGGGAAGTTTGTGGAAGGCTACCCGAAACGTTTGACCCAAGTGAAGAAATGTAAAGGTAATGCTACCAAATACTAATTGAGTGTGTGTAAACTTCTGACCCACTGGGAATGTGATGAAATAAATAAAATATGAAATAAATCATTCTGTGTCACGACTTCCGCCGAAGTCGGTCCCTCTCCTTTTTGGGAGGAGTTCGGCGGTCGATGTCACCGACCTTCTAGCCATCGCCAATCCACTTTTCATTTTCCATTTGTTTTGTCTTTGTTTTATACACCTGGTTTAAATCCCCCAATTACATGTTCATTATGTAACCCTCTGTTTTCCCCATGGTTTTTGTGCGTGATTGTTTTATGTATGTTCGGTCCGTTATTGTGGGCTCGGTATTACGACATGTTATTGGAATATTTGAGTAAAGTCACTTATGTTACTCATCTCTACTGTCCTGCACCTGACTCCTCTGCACCAGCTACACCCAGACCACTACATTATCTCTACTATTATTCTGACATTTCACATTCTTAAAATAAAGTGGTGATCCTAACTGACCTACAGGGACTTTTTACTAGGATTAAATGTCAGGAATTGTGAAAAACTGAGTTTAAATGTATTTGGCTAAGGTGTATGTAAACTTCCAACAACTGTCTATATGGACTACACACATTAATATATAGGTCATGTTCATCAATTAATATCTAATCCAGTGAGCACAGTTTTGAGAAACAGAAAATTATCAAAATAATCGCATCTCTACTGTTGTTATTCCTGCATGAGAAGACAGGGGATACCTGTTCCAGATTTAATTTCACCATCCTCACTTTTTCAATAATAATTGATCAATCATGAGATCAACATAAAAAGATTGCACTGCGATGTAAAAGCAACATTACTGGTGCATTGTATATCCAAAGATCTGTCTTTCTGGTTTATGCCATATACTGGAAGCACTAGCAGTCTGCAGGTAGGGTGCTGGTATTGATGCAGAATGACAGAGAGAGACAGGAATCTTATCACTCAGGCCTTTCGGCTATCATTGAGCATGGTGCCACTGATAAGCCCAGGATGCCCCCTCTGCGACGGAAAAAAAGCAGGAAGGATTATTCCTGGCCCTGGGGAATCCCGGAATCCCGTAATCAGAGCCAGATCATTGTTTTCCCTAGGGGAAGATTTTGGAAGAAGCAGCACCCAATTCCCTGGCTACTGTCTCTGATCGTATGGACTGAAATAAACGTACTGTCTCTGATTGGATGGACTGAAATAAACTAAGAGTCAGCAGACGAGAGATGGGTCTCTTTGAAAGTATTGTTCATGCATGGTTTGTGTTGGTGTTGTACCTGCCGGGATCAGATTAGCTATCACCACTGGCGGCTGATCACAAACCGCCTCGTTCCGCCGTGTTTATCCCGGGTAATAGATTCAAGACAGGAAAGAGTGTCTGGTAGCTGATTATGTGCTACCAGCTAGTTATTCTGGTGTTGTCGGGAAATTATGAATGCCAATTATCCACGTGCAGTGTCTTGACTGAGGACCTCATTTGCATAGCTTTCCTTGCCAAGTTTTGGGGAAAGTTTGATAGGGGTTTGTGTTTATGTTTGTTGGGATTTGGAGATTGGTCACGCATTCACAAGCAGGCAGAGTTGGCTACTGATATGTTTTATGTTTGAACCCTATGGCTTGCCTTCTGGTGAAATACAGACCTGATGAGGAGCACAAATGAGTCTGAAGAAGACATCAGGACATCATATGTTATAGCAATCTGTCAGTCGAGGACACAGTTGATGACGTGGCATGCAACCATTGGTTGATGCATGCAACGTCTGAGCAGGGGAACTTGACCAGTGTCAAGGCCAAATGGTAAGAAGATTAGTCACGCAAGCAAACTGTTGAGGTTGCCCTAGTCGACCACTCAACACAAGTCTATAGCAAGGAAATTCAATAAAGCATGACGAAGATGAAATATTTCCATTAAATATTTCCATTTATGGTAATTGTGTACCTTTCTTTTTCTCTCTCCAGTCAGTTTATTTTGGCTTTAGTAGAAAATTGTCAGGTTACACTGTGAGTAAATGTTTCGTGGGGCATTTAACCATAAATAACTATTAAATAACTAGCCGTACTACACCACCTTTTTTATAGATGAGGTGAAGTCCTCGGGACTAATCTAAAATACACAGTTTCTTTACATCAGGGAGTGGAGTATGAGCATGATCAGGCCAGAAATATTCAAAAATATATGTTTTTATTCATAATCTCAATTACTCAATGAAAGCTTCTCATGGACACCATCTTCAGCGCCTAACGCTCTGTACAATCAATGCTGACGCTGCTGGACACAAGCACAACAGGTTAAATCATCCTCTGAGTTTCAATATTACGTAGACATTCAATTAATGTATTAAGTTTTAATCGATATTCTTATTTCTGGCCAACGAAGGCGCACCATGAGAAAAGGGGAACAAGTACCAGTGGCTCCGGGCAACCTTGCCATAAACATGCCTGTATCACCTTATCACCTTATCAGAAGCACGTGATCAATGACGTCCAAATTGTCACTTCATCGAACAACCACCTGAGGTTGAAGAGGCACTGTTGCACCTTCTTCATCACACTGTCTGTGTGGCTGGACCATTTCAGGTTGTCAGTGATGTGCACGTCAAGAAACTTGAAGCTTTTCAACCTCTCCACTGCAGCCACGTCGATGAGGATGGGGACGTGCTCTGTTTGCTGTCTCCTGAAGTCCACGATCAGTTCCTTTGTTTTGTTGACGTTGAGGATATTTTCCAGGCACCATGCAACCAGGGCCCTCACCTCCTCCATTTAGGCTTTGTTGGTAATCAGGCCTGCCACTCTTGTGTCGTCTGCAAACTTGATAATGGTGTTGGAGTCGGGCTTGGCCATGCAGTCATGGTTTGACAGGGATTACAGGAGAGGGCTAAGCACACACCTTGGTGGGGCCCCTGTTTTCAGGATCAGCATGGCGGGGATGTTGTTGCCCGACCTGGGGTCGGGATGTCAGGAAGTCTAGGACCCAGTTCCACAGGGCGGGGTTCAGAACCAGGGCCCCGAGCTTAGTGATGAGCTTGAATGTCACTATGATATTGAAGGCTGAGCTGTGGTCGATGAACAGCATTCTTACATAGGTATTCCTCTTGTCCAGATGGGATAGGGCAGTGTGCAGTGCGATGGCGATTGTGTCATCCGTGGATCTACTGGGGAGGTATGCAAATTGTAGTGGGTAAGGAGGAGGTGATATGATCCTTAACTAGCCTCTCAAAGCACTTCATGATGACAGAAGTGAGTGCTACAGGGTGATAATTAAATTACTCTTGTTTTCTTGGATTCAGGAAGAATACAGGATACAGGAAGAATGGTGGACATTTTGTGGACTCTAGTCAGCTGGTCTGCACATGCTCTGAGGACCATCAAAGTTGGGACAGAGAGACTGAAAAACAGAAACAGAATCTCCAGGCCATCAGACTTAAATAGTCATCACTAACCGGCCTCAGCCCAGTACCCTACCCTGAACTTAGTCACTGTTACTAGCTGGTACTCCACCCTGCACCTTAGAGACTGCTGCCTTATTTACAAAGTCATTGAACACTTAAATAATGTTTAAATACTGTTTTACTCAATTCATATGTGTATATACTGTATTCCAGTCATGGCTCATCCTATATAACTACTGCTGTACACACCTTTCCTAGTCATATACTGTCCATACTGTCTATACACACCGTTTTATACAATCATATATAATATAAAGTTGTTTTCCGAAGAGGGGGTGTGGGGCAGGCCTAAAATACAAATAAATCCTTTCAAACCCAATAGACAAGCCTAATGAAACTACAACAAACTCTTATCGACTATGTATTTTTCTTTAAATACATAACAATTCAAAATATGACTGAGACATACAATACTCAACAGTGTGGTCCAGAACTGGCACACCTTACTATACCTAACAATACAAAACAATACACTAAAATGAAGAAATATCAGAATGAGCAATGTCAGCGTCTGGAATATGTATATATATTTATGGTGTATTGTTTTGTGTTGTTAGGTATACTGCTCTGTTGGAGCTAGAAACATAAGCATAACATTGGCAAAATATGTGTACGTGACCAAGAAGGCTCCACTGCAAACGTACTAGGGCGTGTGGTGCCTGATCTAGAATAGTTTGGCTGCTCTAAATTATTTTGAAGATCAGGTTGATCATAGCCTCGAGTAATTAACCTATTTTCGACACAATTGGCTGGAAAGCCCCAATGCTTTGGGAAGCTTTGTTTCCCCATCACTACTTTGGTTTAGGCCACGGTCGCCACACCCATTCTCCCCAGGCACGCCAGCCTGCACAGTAAGGGGATCCCCTGAATGGATGAAACAGACAAGTATCTATACCTTAGGCCACAGTTGTGCCAATTCCTCTTAGTTTCTGTAATGGTTCAGAGTCTCCCGGTGCACTGATTCTATTAGCTATGAAATATTTTCAATTTCCCACATTCTCCCGTGACTTAAACCATATTTTCCATTTTTATTCATCCCTATATTCAGCAGGGGACTATTTAAGTGTAATTTCTTAATCTAGCTCTGCAGCCATAACAACAGGCAAATAGAATAAAAAGAATGTGCAGATAGAGTGGTATGATGAATAGAAAGGAGGATATCAGCCCCACAGGCTATGACACAACATAAAGATGCCATTTGTAATGTTCCCTGAGAGGTGGTGGGGGAAAGTGACGTATGACCACAGTATACGGTTAATGCAGTTACAAAGTACCCAAATCGGGTTTGGCCTGTTGAAACAGCATCTGAGGATAAAAAACAATTGTTCTTCTGACAGGCGCTCGCCATGATGATGAAGTACTGCTGTGCAGCCTAACTAGGCCCCACCTGGGGAGACACACACATTACAAACACAGTCGAGCAAGGAGCCTCACCGGAGAGGGAAGGTAGATAGATATGCTGTGTTTTACCTCTGTTCATTATATTAATCTGTTACTCTGTCTGTCTGCCGGACTTCACATGACTTCAACCATCTTAATGACATCACCTGACAGACACTAGTATCCTCAGATGAGTCAATGAGCCAGCTCCCGGAGTTCCACTTCAGCATCTGATTGATGTGATTGAGGTACCTGGGCTCTTTCTGCATACACACATGTCCTGCCCTGGTGCCATTAGCAGTGGAGGACCAGCTGGAAAAAGCGGCCACTACCCATGGGCACCCAAATTGGTAGAGCGGCCGTTCGGTGCCAGTGCCAGGCAGGAGTTGCAGAGCGGGATAATGGTGCCAACGGTGAGGATCTGCAAATGGGCTTCAGCTGCTGCTTCCATGGCTAATGAAGAGCAGCCTCCAAGCCTCAGCCTGACTCATTATGACTCTCTGATTCCCCCCAGACAGAGAAAGACGTAGAGTAGGGACAGATGTGATTACACTTAATTGAAAAGACGAGAGAGAGAGAGAAAGAAATGGAGAAAAAGGAGGAAAGAGGTAGAGACAGCACTTGACACAGGTCAAGTTTGAGTTTTTTACAGTCTAGGAATGTTGTTAGAGGACTCTGAAGTACTACTGATGATGACAGTGAATGTGTACGACTAACCCCAAATCACCACAAGATGGCGCAGCAGATCAGAGTGCAGATTGCTCTTGTCCAGTATGGTGTACTGCTCCACCTTTTCCCTCAAACCAAGACATTTATCCTCTAACCTAGAAATGAGGTTTCACCATGCCCTAGCCCTGTCCAACCCAGTCCTAATCTGCAAAGGAAGGCATAGTGACACCTCAGCGGTTGTGACCACTGTGTGGCTCCTTGAGAGTATCATGGCACAAGGCGAGACCCAGATGCAGACACAGGAGGCAGATGGTTGGAGTCTTACAATGTTTAATAATCCAAAGGGGTCGGCAAGAGAATGGTCATGGACAGGCAAAAGGTCAAAACATATATTGCATTGGTCACAATAAATACACAACAATAGAATACATTGCAAGTCACAGGGGATATTATGTCGCTAACCCATTGGTTCAGAACTACGCTACTACATTGCTATACTAATATCAGAATAATACGGTGTCTTTGGGACTGTGCTTTCATGCCTCTATCCATCTCCTCTGTATGACAGATAAGGCGTATCCAGACCAGACACTGACCTTCTGGGCCCTGTTTATAAACTCGCTGTCCCATTCTCTTGCAGATAATCAAGCCATGAAGTCATAACATAGAGCCCTCTTCTGAACGGAGCAATGATAGTGTACCTGCTTTAACCCCTTGTCCCCTTATCAATAGAACCATGTGTGCTGTCTGTCTGTCTGTACCTATGGTGGTTATGTACAATGTCCCTTATATTTATACAAACACCCACGAACCTCTTTCCTCAGTCTGGCCTAAGATGTTCCTCCCTGATAGAAGCTGCTGTAGATACAGATACAGACTAAACATCCTGGTTAAAACATGCATCACTCAGTGTCGATTTTAGCATGTAAATCTTGGTGGGGCAAACTAAATTGTTACAGTTTTTCTCAGTCGCTTTGGTGCATTTTTCACATCATCCCTATCATGTGCAAAATAATAAGTGTATTTCTCAGAACAATTTGTACAAACTGCAATATACAATGGATATGTTTCTAAAGCTAGTCAGTCACTAAAAATCCTTAGTACATCTCTCAAAAGTAAATATTCATGCCAATGATCATGTCAGTGTCATCAGAATGATGAAGTCATTTAGTCATTGTTCACGAACAAGGTCGTCAAAATGTTTAGGCATGTTGTCAATGTAACTGTGTACTTTGACAGTATTACCTGATGTAAACATAGGCTACAGTTTGAATGACAGTTACTGTATTGAAAATGCACAAGGCTGCACTTCTATGGCATATATCAATTTCAACAGTACTATTTACATATTACTGTATGTGGGTTATTGATTGAAAGAGACTGAACAACCCAAGGGGCACAAAGGAAAAAAAACGAAATTAGAAAGAAACACAGGAAACCACCCCTAAGGCACAACTTTGCCCGCAGCACTGTTGTGCTGTCTCTACACATCCAGACGTTCCTGTCTGTCGGCCCACATATTCTCGTCCACATCACACCGGATATTATCCCTTCCAATGCAACGTGGAAAGAATCTTTTGGAATGCCTTATCCATCCTCTGCAGGTGTCTACTGTGATGTCCTCACATGCTGCATCCATTGCAGCCAGCAGGGTAATCTATGTGTGTGGCTGACGATCGTACACCTTCCACCTCCATCCTCAATTGGGTTAAGGAATGGTGAATAAGGTGGGAGGAATTCTATGAGCATCCTCGGGTGGTTCACAAACCGATGTTTGATCGATGGAAACTCACATTATCACAAATGACCATATACAGTGCCTTGCGAAAGTATTCGGCCCCCTTGAACTTTGCAACCTTTTGCCACATTTCAGGCTTCAAACATAAAGATATAAAACTGTATTTTTTTGTGAAGAATCAACAACAAGTGGGACACAATCATGAAGTGGAACGACATTTATTGGATATTTCAAACTTTTTTAACAAATCAAAAACTGAAAAATTGGGTGTGCAAAATTATTCAGCCCCCTTCAGTTAATACTTTGTAGCGCCACCTTTTGCTGCGTTTACAGCTGTAAGTCGCTTGGGGTATGTCTCTATCAGTTTTGCACATCGAGAGACTGACATTTTTTCCCATTCCTCCTTGCAAAACAGCTCGAGCTCAGTGAGGTTGGATGGAGAGCATTTGTGAACAGCAGTTTTCAGTTCTTTCCACAGATTCTCGATTGGATTCAGGTCTGGACTTTGACTTGGCCATTCTAACACCTGGATATGTTTATTTTTGAGCCATTCCATTGTAGATTTTGCTTTATGTTTTGGATCATTGTCTTGTTGGAAGACAAATCTCCGTCCCAGTCTCAGGTCTTTTGCAGACTCCATCAGGTTTTCTTCCAGAATGGTCCTGTATTTGGCTCCATCCATCTTCCCATACATTTTAACCATCTTCCCTGTCGCTGCTGAAGAAAAGCAGGCCCAAACCATGATGCTGCCACCACCATGTTTGACAGTGGGGATGGTGTGTTCAGGGTGATGCGCTGTGTTGCTTTTACGCCAAACATAACGTTTTGCATTGTTGCCAAAAAGTTCAATTTTGGTTTCATCTGACCAGAGCACCTTCTTCCACATGTTTGGTGTGTCTCCCAGGTGGCTTGTGGCAAACTTTAAAAGACACTTTTTATGGATATCTTTAAGAAATGGCTTTCTTCTTGCCACTCTTCCATAAAGGCCAGATTTGTGCAATATACGACTGATTGTTGTCCTATGAACAGAGTCTCCCACCTCAGCTGTAGATCTCTGCAGTTCATCCAGAGTGATCATGGGCCTCTTGGCTGCATCTCTGATCAGTCTTCTCCTTGTTTGAGCAGAAAGTTTAGAGGGACGACCAGGTCTTGTTAGATTTGCAGTGGTCTGATACACCTTCCATTTCAATATTATCACTTGCACAGTGCTCCTTGGGATGTTTAAAGCTTGGGAAATCTTTTTGTATCCAAATCTGGCTTTAAACTTCTTCACAACAGTATCTCGGACCTGCCTGGTGTGTTCCTTGTTCTTCATGATGCTCTCTGCGCTTTTAACGGACCTCTGAGACTATCACAGTGCAGGTGCATTTATACGGAGACTTGATTACACACAGGTGGATTGTATTTATCATCATTAGTCATTTAGGTCAACATTGGATCATTCAGAGATCCTCACTGAACTTCTGGAGAGAGTTTGCTGCACTGAAAATAAAGGGGCTGAATAATTTTGCATGCCCAATTTTTCAGTTTTTGATTTGTTAAAAAAGTTTGAAATATCCAATAAATGTCGTTCCACTTCATGATTGTGTCCCACTTCATGATTGTGTCCCACTTACAGTTTTATATCTTTATGTTTGAAGCCTGAAATGTGGCAAAAGGTTGCAAAGTTCAAGGGGGCCGAAAACTTTCGCAAGGCACTGTACTTGGGCAAATCCTCTCTAAACAGACCCCTCTCATCATCAGGGATGAGAGCCCTGTAGAGAGTCTCTAAAAAGTTGAGTAGATGCTGGGTGTTGTATGGCCCTATAAGGGGGATATGGGTTAGGACACCATGCTCCGAAATAGCAGCACCCATGGTGATATTTCCTCCCCGTTGGCCTGGCAAATCCATAGTAGCTCTGTGACCGATGATATTCCGACCCCGCCTTCTGCATTTGGTCAGGTTGAAGCCAGCCTCATCCACGTATACAAAGTTGTGAGAGGGTTCACTTGATTCCAACTCCATTATACGCTATATCCCAGAACACACAGTTGAATTTGTTTTGGTAAGGAAGAGTGACATAAAATGTACATATATTGCATGTTCCTTCCACAGCAATGGTGTGCAGTTTATGCTTACTGTACTATGTATCACTATAAAATGTTGCTGTAAAGTAGTTACATATATATGTTTTACCTGTACATACTGGTACCGTAGCTCCTTAACTCTGTCCTCATTCCTTTGGAATGGTACACGGTACAACTGTTTCATACTCATCTGGTTTCTATGCAGCACCCTGTCGATGGTTGAGATGCTAACCGTATGGATGTTTTCAAAGACATCGTTGTCTTCTATAATGGTCTCATGGCATTGTTTGCTCGAACCATGGTCCAAATAGCCTCCTCCAGTTGAGGTGTGAAAAGGCGTCCTCTGCCACCGGTTTGAGGTAATCTTGCAGTCCTATGTGGGGAAAAATGCAGTGATGCATCGCACACTCACATAGACAAAAACTATGCGAACACACATTTTACCGTAAAACATACAGGTGGGTGCATGTAAGGTGCAGTATGTATCTGTATAGAGTATATTTCTGTATGCTGTGAAATACAAGTGGACTACTGTAATATGAAGCATTGTAGGAAGTATACAGTATACTGCTTATATACAGTAACAGTGCACTGTACATTGGTGGACATACCTGTTCTCTCTTCGAAACGTTTGAACTATTGAGGACACAGTTGATCTCCCAATATTCGGCTACACCCTTCGACCTCAGCCATTGTAAGGCCATGATTGACAACATGGTCTACAATAGTGGCCCTTATGTCATCAGATATGCACCTATGTCCTCTTCTGCCTCTTCCTCTGTTTTGCCTTCCACCACGCATCCTTGCTCCTCCTCTTCTTCCTCCTCCTCCTCTTCCTCTTGGCTGTTGACCCTGTTCATTTCCTGGTCCATCCATTATTGGAAAATTGCAACTCTGTGTTGTGGTCTGTCTATATATGCTTGCCAATTGATTCTTCATGAGATGCACCTTTGAGCAATTTAGACAACTGGTTGATTGTTGGTTGAACTAACACTTTCCATTCCTTCATGAGTGAGGGTCAATTTCACCTGCACGATTCATCAATTCACGTTTTTGTACAAAAGGTCTAATAGAAATGTGTAAAACTATGCTTGACAGTTTATAACAAATAGTTCAACAATTTTGCATGTAATGGCTTATGCAAGGAACTAATGCCTAGATGTTTTGAGGGGTAAGACTATTCAACAGAGAACCATCTACTATATTTTGATCAACATGACATGAGCAATTGATAATGTGGAAAAAAGCTGACACTTGTACATTATCAATTGCAATTTGTTCAAAGGAATAAGAAATTGCTTTAATGATGGGCACAAGTGACTAGATGATTTGGAATTTGTACAAATAGTATCAAGAAGTGCACTTTTGATCTAAGAAATGCACCAAAGCGACTGAGAAAAACTGTAAGATGCATGCCAGCAAAGCCACTACACAACACAACACAACGCTAAACAATACATTAATTGCACTATAACGGTGACAAACGGTGCACACAAACGTTTAGGGCCTACATAAAGCTGTCCCAACAGTAGAGCTTTCTTTTCAGCACCATGGAGTGAATCCTTACCTCCGCTATACCTGGCTATCAGCGGACCGTTGTCTGGCAGCGAAACAGTTCATTCAGCCTCATTTAGCTGATATGGTTGACTTGCTTAAACAAATGTGGTTTCTACTGACAATTGAGATGTACAAACTATGGCATAAGAGAACGACGAATGGATAAGAGGCAATCCGTAATTTCAATTAAGACTTTAATGAGCGAGCTAGGATGGACGCACAGTAGTCAATATACCTATTTGTTCAGCACTTTTGAAATGTACAGCAACACAATTCAGAACATGAGTCGTTCTTACAGGATTCTCCCTGTACACCAAGTCAGAACCGTAGGATAAGTAAAAGGGGCATATAATTTTTATTGAACTAGGCAAGTCAGTTAAGAACAAATTCTTATTTACAATGACGGCCTACCCTGGCTAAACCCGGCCGCCCTATGTGACTCCCAATCATGGCCGGATAAGATACAGCCTGGAATTGAACCAGGGACTGTAGTGACACCTCTTGTACTGATATGCAGTGCCTTCGACCCCTGTGTCACTCGGAAGCAGATAAAGAAAGGTCTTACAATATTCAATGATTACATTTCTCTAAAACAGGCTATAGGCTACATGTGCACCTCCAAGTCAGAACGGTAGGCTAAGTTATGAGGGGAAAGGGGGGGAATTCCGAGTTGGATGACCATGTAAAATGTTTTTCCCAGTCGGAGCTCATTTTTTTCGGAGTTCACAGTTGTCCTGAACTCACTGAAGTCTGAGATTTCTCAGTTCCGAGTTTCTAGTTGTTTTGAAAGCGGCAGAAGTCATGTTACATTGACAGCATGGCCAATGTATTCGACCTTTTCTGGTCCATGGTGTTGTATGTGAATGTTCATCCTTTTAAGCTTGGAAACCCAGACTTGGATCACACACCCACTCCACTGAATAACAGTCTAGTGATTGCTTTGCAACGCTTGTAGTTAGCCATTGACTCCTTCCAAACCACTCATTGTTGAATTTGTGATTTCCAAATTGTTGTGTAATGTTTATGTCCAATGGTCGATGAGCACCGATACATTTGATCTATCATTTCAAATAAAATGAAAAAGATTTTCGAATTGATTCATGAAGATGACTGCTTGTCTAGCTTGCTAGCTAAGATTTTGAAAGTATGATGTTGACATGATCAGTCCAATCAAAGGTATGGTAGATATAAAGTGATTTGACATGTGGCCAATGACCTTTAGCCTTCTTAGATGGGCACTTCTAATGTAAATCTATATTAGCATCCAAGGGGCTTGAATTTTCAAGCTCTCCCTGTAGATTTTGCTGTGACGTAGTGTCCCCATGAGTGACAGAACACTGAGCCAATCACGGCACAACCAGAGAACATTACCAACCCCTACGCTCCGTATTTTCCACTGGATGCCCCACCACCACAGAAAGCACTGAGCTAGGCTGAAACACCTGCATTTTGGAGCAGCCTTACTCAAGAAAGCAAAAAAGAGACCCTGTTTGTATGGGGCTTTATTAACTCAAAGATATATATTTTTTTATTGTTAGCAAACTGATTTGTGACACATATTAATGCCAAAATAACAGGCAAAACAGGCAACAAAAAAACGTATATTTATACATTATGAAATAACACATATAGAATTGTAGTAACCAAGAAAGTGTTAAACAAAATGTATTTTATATTATTCAATGTAGCCACCCTTTACCTTGTTGACAGCTTTGCACACTCTTGGCATTCTCTCAACCAGCTTCACCTGGAATGCTTTTCCAAAAGTCTTGAAGGAGTTCCCACATATGCTGAGCACTTGTTGATTGTTTTTCCTTCACTTTGCGGTCCAACTCATCCCAAACCATCTCAATTGGGTTTAGGTCAGGTGATTGTGGAGGCCAGGTCATCTGATGCAGCACCATCACTCTCCTTCTTTGTCAAATAACACTTACACAGCGTGAAGGTGTGTTTTGGGTTATTGTCCTGTTGAAAAATAAATGATAGTCCCACTAAGCGCAAACCAGATGGGATGGCGTATCGCTGCAGAATGCTGTAGTAGTCATGCTGGTTAAGTGTGTTTTCAATTCTAAATAAATCATTGACAGTGTCACAAGCAAAGCATATACTGTTTTGCATGCTATTTTGGCATTAATACATGTCACATCTCAGTTTGCAAACAGTAATTTAAAAAAATATTTTATTTAATAAAGCCGCATATAAACCGTATCTCTTTTTTGCTTTCTTGAGTAAGGCAGCTCCAAAATGTAAGTGTTTCAGCCTAGCTCGGTGCAAAGGGTGGCTACTTTGAAGAATCTCAAACATAAAATATATATATATTTTATATACTTTTTTGGTTGCTACATGATTCCATATGTTTTATTTCATAGTTTTGATGTCTTCACTATTATTCTGCAATGTAGAAAATAGTAAAAATAAAGAAAAACCCTTGTATGAGTAGCTGTGCCCAAACTTTTGACTGGTACTGTATGTACTATATTTCTTTGTTTAGCTCTGCCCCACCTTCCCTGAATGACGGGTCTCCACTGGCATCACTCAAACCTTCCATCTGGTTTCCCCAAGTATCTTCACACAAGAGATACCTGGTGGTTATATTAGGCAAGCTGGTGAAACTTCATTAATGCCATAACTCTATAGGGGAGTTTCAACCCACAATTCAATGTCAATTCCATTGTTGGTTCAATGTAATTTAATTGAAATTACATGCAAACAATGTTGATTCAAACAGTGTGTGCCCGGTGGGAACATCTTCCTGTACCCATATCTTTATTAGTGTTGACTGCTACTGTCCTGATCTATACACACCTAACCCATTATTATTTCCAGGAATCTGTGTTAGCGTAGGAATAGCATGCTAGCAGAAACCCATAGAGTTCCCAGTCATTGTGCAAATGCTAGTTAGCATTGGCTCGCGAAACTACTTCTAACTTCCTTCATACTGGACACAGAGTCATAAAAATGCTATTCACGAGTTCATCTGACTCTGGGGAAGTAGATACAGGGCCATTGTCAAAATAGGTCATGTTTGTGCTTTACAGGCTCATTAGACAGGGAAGATGCCAGCAATAATTTCTCTACTCACTGTCCATGCACAGAGGGAAAAGAGGACATTGTCACATGTGTGATTATCTGTATGATGAAAAATCATGTCTGTTATGTCTCTGTCATCCGGTGTTATCATGCACAATGGCATGGCATTGGCATTTATCAATAAGTCACTGAAGTCATTCATTCTACAAAAAGGGTGAGGTGTGAGGACATTGTCACATAAAACATTGCAGAGATACTTTCTATAAAATCCTGCTCCCCTTTTGCCCTCAGAACAGCCTCAATTCACTGGGGCATGGACTCTATGTTGACTCCAATACTTCCCACCGTTGTGCTAAGTTGGCTGGATGTTATTTGGGTGGTGGACCCAGCAGCATTGCAGTTCTTGACACACTAAAACTGGTGTGCCTGGCACCTACTACCATACCCTATTCTAAGGCACTTACATTTTTTGTCTTCCTAATGTTATGTGCACTCAGTCTAGGTTCTTATGTCAACAACAGAATGTTTCAACTGCCCCAGATACTTTATTGTGTGAATAGATACGAAGCATAAACGTAGTTGTGGAACAATTTTAGTAGTGGAGATAAGAGGTGAGTTCTGCCCCCACACAATATGAAATGCTTCAAGTTGAAGAAAAGCCCTATAGAAACACAAATCATCATCATAAAATCTGTAGCTCTTAGTGATATGTCATGTAGACCCTAACACTCCTGACTATTCACACTGCTGGTCTCTTGTATTACTGCAGTAGTGTTGGCCCTATTATCATTCCCATATATATTAATAGTGTCCACATGAGGGCAGTAATACACACACCCCTGACCCAAAAATGAGGCCCTCTAGGAATTATATAATAATTGGTAAAGTAGCTAAATGGATCAAACTTTCATTTCGCTAACAGTTTTTAATATCCAGAATTATAAATTGCTTAGTTTTGTTTCTCTTTGTTGATAACATTATGCAATTAATCTGGAAGACATGTTTGATACAAACAGAAGCCTTTATTACATATACTTTGTACAGTTGATTGTGGTTATTGAATGCCCTAAATAATGGTGACTCACTGATGCTTTCCATTCCAGTTTCATTATCATGCTTCAATATTTACATGGGCTATAGTTCATGGTTGCAGAATTCTACCACCTGGTACTGTATACTAAAGGCCTGCTTCTATGTAGTTGACCCAGTGTTTCCTTCGGCTTGTATAGAGGTTAAAAGGGCTACACTTTTAAAGTTGTGCAATTTGGTTACACCCCTCTGCTCCTCACCAAATGGTGCGGTCCAGCCAGCGACTTTGTAGCGGGACAGAATGAAAAAGTTGAGACAAAAGTTAGCTGAATGAATGAGAGGAGAGATAAAAAGGCAAAAAGACAACAACTTTAGTCTATACTTTCCTGTAAACATTAGAAAATATATTCCTAACGTATTATTGGAGATATTTATTAGAACCCAACCCAAATGTGTTGAGAAAGATGAAGCTCTTCTTCTGTGCAATTGTGCTGCTATGGGCATCCTCCGCGGACTGCCAGCAAAGAGGTGAGCTGGAAATAATAATTTTCCAATTGACTGCATTTTGACTGAATGTTCATTCAGCACGAGGTCTCAGTGCATCCGAGGTAAAGCATGTTGTAATTATTTATGCAATGTAATGAATATGCACTTTCATTAATGCAAAGCATAAGTGGAGGATTAGAAATAGTAACGTTATACTTTGTTTTATTGATGGCTATAATACACTTGGAGTAGGCCTAATTACTATTTTACTGTTATTTACATTTACCAGAATAAATCATATGTATTGCATAAATTGAGTGAAAAGTAATAGGCCTAACCATGGGGTGTTGGTGTTGAAATTGGACACTTGTGGAATAATAATTCAGCCATTAAGTTTATAATTTACAAATAGTAGCTTTCTCAGTAATTAGAAAGTCGTCTACCCATTTTAATATACAACATGTTGCATCACCAGTAAACTACTATCACTGGCCAATCTACGTGATAGTTACTTTGTTAAACCGTTAACATTATTCGTTTTCTCACCTACTCTTCTTTCATTCCTAACGGTCTTTGCTCAAGAGGTTCACATGACAGAAATTCCAGGCCATTGTCATTGAAATGAATGACAATGGCTGACGCCTCTTTCTCCAAAGCATAGTCATGCTAACATGCTCGGGTCGCCCTCAAGCCCGAATTCAATGCCTCTAATTGCAATAACAATCATGTCATCAGTAGAAAATGTTTGAGGTGCAGTTTTGTGAGTTCAAATAGACCAGATTTCATTACATGCCCTCTTGGTTGGTCTTTTTTGTGTGTATATTTTTGTGTTACTTGAAATCAAAATCAGATTTTGATGCACTGTTAAACTTTTCGCCATTCTAGTAAACACATATAAGAAACACACTTTTAATTGATATGCATGAATACTTGAGAACTTGAGTAATTTCTTGCTTTTAGAAGAATTCTGGGCAGTTCCATGGTAAAGGAATTATGATAAGAATTTAAAATGTATACCAAACCAAAACCATTGACTTCAAAGTTTAAGAAACCATTTAACTCTATGCACAAACATTTTACAAAAACCTATTTACAGGAGGAACTGTGCAGATACAAAGTTCAGTAACAGAATAAAACTGAGGGAAGTTTTACCATTATTCTTGGTGATGGTGGAAAAAATGTATACATATCGGGATATCATTTTTTATGATATATTGTTTCGTATAATTTTGACAGTATCATAATGTTATTTTAACGCTAGTTTGCTGTACATGCACCAAAACTGCAGTATTTTCCTTCATAGTTTGTTCTCCATCTTCTTTGTAAATAGGGACCCAATTTGTTTTCAGCCCTTTTATTTCCATGACTGATTAACACTGGTTTGCTCATGGTTCTCTCTTGTCCCTCTGCAGCAGACATATGGTGAGCAATATGTTTGGAACATTGAATCGCAATAAAATCACAGTATGGAATCGCAATACATATAGAATCATAAGAATCGTGAGAATCGCAATACATATTGTATTCTCACCTAAGTATCGTGAAAATATCGTATCGTGGGGTCCTTGGCTATTCTCAGCCCTAGTTATTCTGTTACCAAACTTTGCATCTGCACAGATTTTCCAGTAAATGTTTTTTTTGTATTATTTACTGTGTAAATTGTTCAATGTTGTAATTGGACATAGAGTTGTATGGTTTGTTACACTTTGAAATCAGTGGTTTTTGTTTGGCCTACATTTTAAAGTGAAAAACTTTGAGTAATTGCATTAACTGTGGAATTTCCTTTCTCCAAAGCCATTGGAGAAGCTTGTACCTACTTGTTGGCCTTACCATGTTGGGGATCTCCAAATGCAACAAATATATCTATTATATGTGTTTAACACGTCAAACAAATTCAAAGCAAAGGTGTCAATCCCATTTGCTCCCAGCATGAAGAGTGAAATCTCATTAGAGCTCATAACATTAGGTGGTGTTAACACTCTGGTACAATAATATGCAAGGGTTCCCAAATGGAATCCAAACCAGCTTTACCATACCAATAGGATTTCTCACCTGCGATTTTTATGCAACACTGTGAAAGACAGAGGTCAACAGAACCAAGATGGGTCATATTCATTAATACACCAAATAGAAGAAAATGGACTGAAACAGGGATGGACTACCTGAACTTGTCCAATAAGAAACCACTTTTTTTTTTTGCTACAGTGTGATCTAATGAATGATACCTTGAGTCGAGCTGTGCTACATAACACTGTTCTCTCTGGGAAATGATCAACCATTTTGGTAGCAGAAAACAGTGTCAGGGGGTCCATTTTGCATAATTATTACCCTGCACCTGAGAGAAAGAATTGATTTACACTCATAGCACCACACCACTGTGGGATTTTGACTGTAGCTAAAGCCTCATTTTAAGACAGTGACTTTTACACCTCCAAAGTGAACTCATCATTATATAGAGCCAGGTGTGTCTGGATCCAGCTATAGTATCTGTGTCTGGACCACAGTAGGGCGTGGTGGATGGGTTGGCACTATAGTAATGACAGAGCTCTCTCTTTAGGATGCCCTCTGGCTATAGGTCTACCATCACACTGAAGGGGGGAAGTTGGAGGAGGACAGTCGTAAAAATGATAGCTAGAGGATTTGTAGTGCACCCGGGAATTAGTACTGTAAGCATGTATACGATTAAAAGTTATTACCAAGAGTGGCGTACTGAAGTTCTTTTTTGTTTTAGGCACATTTAAGAACATGCCTGCCGACTTAAATTCTGAGACATGTTATTTGTGTGGACACATTCAGGCGTGTAGTTTGTTCATGCCCCTCTATTCCCATTTTGTAACAGTACTTGGGTTATTTTCTTTCCTGAAATAGCATTTTGTAACAGTACTTGGGTTATTTTGTTTTCCTGAAATAGCATTTTGTAACAGTACTTGGGTTATTTTCTTTTCCTGAAATAGCATTTTGTAACTGTACTTGGGTTATTTTTTTCCTGAAATACCATTTTGTAACAGTACTTGGGTTATTTTTTTCCTGAAATACCACCGAAATGCCACTTGATTTGATATCAATTACTTGCTATCTATCTTTGTACAAATAAGATTCAAGCTACAACCAGCAGCTATATATCTTATATTACAAAGCTGCTCCGTATCTCTACATTTATTATTACACCTCTACTCTCCAATACAGAGATTAGTCATCCGAGTCACACTGCGACTGCGTATCTTATCAGTCAACCGCATTGTTGAAACTCCATTGTTCTGATTGTGTCACCTTCTTTAGTTGCTATCAGTCCACCCTCCCATCTGATTACGTTTAGTAGGGGCCTATTAGGATTCAAGGTGGTTTGAGGAAGCACTGCAAATAATGAGAGATGCTGAAGATAAGAGAGTTTTTGTGATTATCTTCTCACCTTTGAGTGGCTCTGAGTAGCTGGAATGGAGTGAGTGACTTGTTGGATCCACTCAGTTGCCTACCTCCTGGTTTAGTGTCAGAGGTACTGGGTGTTATAACATTAGTACATACACCTTGATAATGGTTCATAAGACGATACGCTTACATTGTGTCCTCAGCTGAGTGTGTGTGTGTGCGTGTGTGTGTCGTAGCTCATAAAAAGGTTAGATATTAGTGTGGAAAAAGCCACGGGGGGTTGGAAATCAACATCACCAACCTCTCCTGATCTAGAAAGGAATCACGTTCATGACCTGTGGTTAATTATTAAAGGGAAAGTTTGACTTATAAACTTTCAACAAAGTCACAAGCAGATGTGGTAATGCAGACAAGCATTTTAACCCGACTGGGGTGGAAGGCAATGTAGTAAGGTGTTTTCAAATGGTTATTGAAGTAC
Organism: Oncorhynchus kisutch; assembly: GCF_002021735.2. NCBI lineage: Eukaryota > Metazoa > Chordata > Actinopteri > Salmoniformes > Salmonidae > Oncorhynchus > Oncorhynchus kisutch. The sequence continues at coordinate 69,827,216 of NC_034184.2, read as the reverse complement.
TTAGTATGATTGTGTGCCATCCTCCAACCTTTTTCTCCAAACTTTCGAGCATTGATTCTAACTGAAGGGCTTTTGAAGGCTATTTTGAAGGGCTTTTGAAGGCTAGCATAAGCTGAATCCCATTGACTGTGGGGGGGAGGGTTACTCGAAATAGTACAAACAAGAACATTCCAACCAAACTCTCTGGAGATGAACCAAAAACCCTCAAATAGACACTTTTACTAATATATGTGCCACACAGAGAATTAATCGATCAGTTAAACTACTTTTACTGTTCAATCAATTCACAATCACTCTCATCCTATTTACACAACATTCTCTGCATAACCCGAGTCCGCAAAGCGCTGAGTAATGCTACCTGAACTGCTAAACGGTAGTTGGCTAATAGGCTTGGGCTGTATCCAGATTTTTACATCGTCATACTGTCCTTCTATCATCCCGGGATTTACGTTATTACTGGCATAGCACACAAGGGGGCGCTATAAACACAAGAAAAGCTCATTTTTGCCTCTATTACTAGAATGCTAACAAAATTAGCACAAACTAATAGCAAAATCACATAGAGAATGTTGGCTAAATGCTAACGAGCAAAAACGACCATAAACTAATTGTAGAGATAGGCAAATTCATCTCATTAAGTTATACAAGCCTAACTAGTAGCTACCGAATGTCATTTTTGGTGAGTGTGGACATTTAGAAGAGAAAGTGAATGAGAGAAATTGTACATAATGTGAACAAAGTTGTGACGCATGCTTCTCTAAAGGAAGAGCAGCATGTGTACATGGAGCAGAGGGGAGTATAAATCATTTATTGTAGGAAGGACAGGGGGAAAAAACTAATCCAGAGCTCTTTGACTTTCAAACAAAGCAGAAAGCCGTTATAAGATATCTGATGGCAAACATTTAGTAATGAATTGCATACGTGTAACTTCATCACCTCATGTGAACAATGGACTCACCAGCTCCCTCTTTCTCCCGTTGTGCTATATACAAACAAAAGCATGACTGGCTCAACTGTTCTGGGGAACTAAGCTTCATAATGTAAGATAATGTGACAAGTGAAATGGAGAACGTAATCTGCTTTGTCTTCTAACATATTGCACAAGTTGATAGCAGGTATTAACTTAAAAAGTAGCTATAAATATTCACATTTGTTGAAAAACCTCAAAGAACTCGTTTTGACGGTATTGAAAAACCATCCTGTGTCTTTTTCCAAAACCCTGGTATACGGTATATATATTTCTTAATGTATTTTTTTTTTTACCTTTATTTAACTAGGCAAGACAGTTAAGAACAAATTCTATTTACAATGACTGCCTACTCTGGCCAAACCCGGGCCAAGCTGGGCCAATTGTGCGCCGCCCTATCGGACTCCTAATCATGGCTGCTTGTGGTACAGTCTGGAATTGAACCAGTGTCTGTCGTGACTCCTCTAGTGTTGAGATGCAGTGCCTTAGACCGCTGCGCCATTCAGGAGCCTCCAAATATACCACCAAAGTATATTGGCTAACATCTTCAGCCATGTCCAGCATTTTTACCTTATTGACCCAGATGCTATCTATCAGTGATTGAGCTGTTGAAACGTTAGTCTTTTGTGTTCAGTGACAGTGGCATTCCAAAGATGTTCACCGTTTAGCCCCCTGGTAATCCTGGGTAAAGGCATAGAGATAGATAGAGGACTCTAGTGCCAAAAAGTCAATTTTAGCATGAGCAGCGCCATTGAGGACTTTCATGTTGAAATAGTCAACTGGGTGGGACTTCCTAATTCCATCCAGGTCACCAGGAGGGATCAGCCAATGAATTATACTAGTGAGGAAACATTCCATAACTGCAGGTAATATCGCCACCCTTGGATTTATAACTGATCAAACAACACACTCTAGGTGGCTGTGTGCACCGTCATAGAAGTAGTAGAAGAAGTGAATGGACTACTTCAGGATGGACATGGCCTCAATGGCACAGCCCATGCTCTCACTGACGCCACAATGGGACAGTTACAAAGTCTATGTGTAAGGCTGATATGATGACCTCTGACTTTTGGGGAGCTGCCCAGGTCCAGGCCAGTCAATCACAGGACTTTGTTGTCCAAACATTGGCCAGGCCTCACTGACTGACTGATGTCCTTTTCACTCTACTGAGCCGAGCCTACCTGTATCACTCTGGCCTGGTTATGCACTCACCATAGTTGCTGGAACTGGTGCTGGAAAGGACAATGTATATACAATGTATATACTGTATAAATTGAATGGTTATTTGGCTGATGCTTTTATCCAAAGCAACACAGTCAGTAATGTGGGGATCAAACCTCACACCTCTGATGTTGAGAGCACATTGGTCAAACCAACAGACCAATCAGATCCAATGTATGCCAAATTTTTGTTTACATCACATGATATCAAGCAGTAGAGTCCAAAACTGTAATTTAACAAGCAAAGCTGTCTCATATGTTATGTCAGATAAGCTGATTAAGAGTCTAATATTTTTTGTAAATGTATTTATAAAGCCAATCAAATGTATTTATAAAGCCCTTTTTACATCAGCCAATGTCACAAAGTGCTATACAGAAACCCAGCCTAAAACCGCAAACAACAAGCAATGCAGATGTACAAGCACGGTGGCTAGGAAAAACTCCCTAGAAAGGCAGGAACCTAGGAAGAAACCTAGAGTGGAACCAGGCTCTGAGGGGTGACCAGTCCTCTTCTGGCTGTGCCGGGTTGAGATTATATCAGAACATGGCCAAGATGTTCAAATTTTCATAGATGACCAGCAGGGTCAAATAATAATAATCACAGTGGTTGTAGAGGGTGCAACATGTCAGCACCTCAGGAGTAAATGTCAGTTGGATTTTCATAGTCAAGCATTCAGAGTTAGAGACAGCAGCTGTGGTAGAGAGAGAGAGTCGAAAACAGAAGGTCTGGGACAGGTAGCATGTCCGGTGTACAGGTCAAGGTTCCATAGCCGCAGGCAGAACAGTTGAAACTGGAGCAGCAGCATCACCAGGTGGACTGGGGACAGCAAGTAGTCATCAAGCCAGGAAGTCCTGAGGCAAATTCCCAGGGCTCAGGTCCTCCGGGAGGGGAGGGAGAGAGAGAGAATTAGAGGGAGCATACTTAAATTCCCACTAGACACCAGATAAATACTCCAGATATAACAGACTGACCCTAACCCCCCGACACATAAACTATTGCAGCATAAATACTGGAGGCTGAGACAGGAGAAGTCGGAAGACACTGTGACCCCGTCCGACGATACCCCCGGACAGGGCCAACCAGGCAGGATATAATAAGACACTCAGTACGTGATCAACAGTTCAAAAGAGGATTAAAGCCCATAATTATAGAAAAATAAACACAAGTAGGACAAGGACGCTAGCTTGGCTTTGATTTCATTTTCCACAATATGGCAACGTTCATTATGGAGCCAAGATTACGCAGACAGATGACTAAAGCATCCCCAATACAAAGGAGCCCCAGCTAATAGACTTAACAATCCTGAAATTACCACAAATTACCACATCTATGTGTGACAGCATTGCCTGACTATGTGTCAGTCAGCTTAGTAGCACTGATTAGCAGGGACAGGCAGTGTGCCGTTACATCATGACTAGGTGGTGATTTATTGATGAAATGCCAGGACTGTCCCTGTCCACAACCAGTTGCTGTGTGTCAATAACATACCACCCATGTGGTGTGTTGATTCAGCTGACCAGGGCTGTCACTGTGTCACTTGCCTTCACACAGCTATCGGCACCTGGTTTGACCATGTCAAAGCTAGGTACTGTTAAATAGCCCTCTTGGGATTGGGTCTACCATGAGCCAAAATAATAAATATTGTGTTTCACTTTCACAGGATCAAATCCATTGAGATTTAAGATTTGGCTTTGAGGATGACTAAAATCAATAAACATAGTTGATTTCCAAACTATGAAAACATTGTGAGTTTGGTGGTCAGAGAACATGGTTGAGGTTTCTTTCTTATCCCAGGATAGTTTCTAAGATTAAATCAAGTATTTTTTTTAAGGCAAGCTGTGGTAAAAGCATTATAACAACCTAATGAATAGTAGTCATGAACTGGATAATTGCTTGCCAATCCGTTCTCCCTGGGTGTCCCCTTTCCAGCCCACAGAGCACAGGGGTCAAGCCTCTCTGTCAATGAGAAATCAGCAGCCACCGAGCGACCAACAGACAAACAGACAGTCTGTCAGTCAGTTATACCGGTTTCACACTATCTTGCAGAACCGTACGGTACTGGCTCATATGCTGAAAATGGATTGATCCCAATGGTCACTACTGATAAGTGGGTCTGACTCCAACCACTGGTCTGGTCAGATGTCTCATTGCTGCTATGTCATTAGGCTAAAGACTTCATCCCCCAGCTTCCTTATCTCTTGAGCCTCTGAAGTGCTCATCGGTGTTCTCGTCAGTGTTCTCAGGAATGCTTTGGGGCCATTCAATTCAATAGGATTAAGTCTAATTAAAACTAATTTGTTAATATATTTATTAGCATTAGTAAACACATGTATAAACCATTTATAAATCATGACCAGCAGGCCTTTAATTTTTATACCAAAGGTTAACAAATTATAAAATGACAAGCATCTTATAAGCACACCGTCAAAAACATTTATTTTTTCATTTTTATTCAGTGTAGAATTTCATCTGTTAGCATAAGCCTCCTGAAGTCTCTGTTAGGAGACAGAGATGGAGAGATGCTTTGGGACAAAGGCCTTGAAGCCCAGAGGGCATTGGGGTAATTATAACAGCAGCCCACAGCTGCCCACACCACCCATCAATAGACTCCAGCCTTTGTCAATTTCCTCGACCTGACCATTTTACCTATCAATGGTCCATGTAAACATGTGGGTGGAGAGTGGGGCGATGGGGGGATAGGGGTGTGTTTGGAAGGAGGGGGTGCTCCTCAAAGACATGCCTTGCAGATACACAGAGGAGAAATCATGAGGATGGGTGTAGATTGGGGGTGGGAAATAGGGAGGGGTTGGAAGGGAGAGATACAACTGCTCTTTTTGGGGGGGGTAATGTGAAGGTGCGTGTGTGTGCTTATCTAAGTGGCTCTGGATAAGACTGTCTACTAAATTAAATTAAATAATGTGTAAGTATGAAGGAGTGTTTTCTAGTGTGTGCATGCTTATGTGAATAGACAGACCATGTACTCTGTCATACCCTGTCTCTGTGTGCAGATAGATGCATGTCATGGTCTGAAACCCCATCTCTGTCTCTGCCAGGTCTCTTCCCTGCCATCCTCAACCTGGCCAGTAATGCAGAGATCACCACCAACGCCACCTGTGGAGAGCCTGAGCCAGAGATGTACTGTAAGCTGGTGGAACACGTACCAGGACGACGCATCCGCAACTCCCAGTGTCGAACCTGTAATGCCCAGAGTCAAAACCCCAAAGGTATGGGAGTCGAGAGCCACTAAGTATGCATAGGGGAGGGCTGGGGAGGAGAGTCTGGGGTTTTACTCTTATGCCTGCCGGCAAGTGCTCCAGACAGTTTGACTTTCCACAGTCTCACTGTCGTTGAGTCATCTGTCTGAAGTACAGTGCTCCAGGTGTGGATTCGTGGTATTTATGTTCTTGCTATTCTCTTGATATTATGCAGAGCAACATCCAATCACCAATGCTATTGACGGCACCAATGGGTGGTGGCAGAGCCCAAGCATAAAAAATGGCCGCCAGTTCCACTTGGTGACCATCACTCTGGATTTACGACAGGTAGGAATTCTGAGGACTGTTATGTTGCTGCTTTTACACTGTACCTCTTTCTTTAGCTACATGGTGAGAACACACACACTCTAAATTGTGCCTTCCGGTATTATACTTAGGCTAAAATATGTATTCCATTCTACTGAGCCATTTACTTTATGTTCGTATCCTTATCTTGTATTATTTCTTATTGTTGTTGCGTTGTCGAGAAGGAACCTGCAAGTAAGCACGTGTGTTTACCATGTGTATCCTATACATACGACTAATAAAACGTGGGTGCTGCTGATAAACAAATGTTGGGGGGAAGGGGCTATGTCTGGATGGCCTCTTTTTTTTATGCCTCTTTTTTCTCACATTCTCTCTCTTTCTCTCTCTCTCCCAAAGGGGGGGGGGGGACTGAGCTGAGCCAGCTACTTAAAAAAAATCCTGTTTCAACAGGCACTCGAAACAAGACCCTCTTTCATCGAGCCACCACACACACACCATAGTAGTCGGCTGTGATGGTCCTGTCTTTTAACCAACCTGTTTCAGAGGTGCACACTATATAATGCTAAGATGTGGACCCTCCCCACTTCCTCTTGGGAATTCCAGCAACGTATATTGACCTTGGGAATGCACATGTGGAACTAATTTGGATGTAGACATCCCAGTAATTGCTTTCATGTGAAAATACAATCTTCAAAGTGTGCGTGTGTGTAGCCTTTCAACGCTCTGTCTGCCTAGATTACACGTCATGCTCCATCTAGATTTAGCCTCAATTTTGATACGAGGGCTGGGAATTGCCAGGGACCTGACGATATAATATTATCACATATTGCTCACCATATGTTCCCTGCGGAGGGACAAAAGAGAGCCATGAGGAAATGAGTTTTGATCAGTTATGTGAATATAAGTGCTGGTGTAAATATAAGTGCTGAAATGGTCTCCCTATTTAAAAAGAAGATGGAGAACACGATATGAAGGGAAAAGACTGGAGTTTTGGTGCAGGTACAGCCGGGTAGCGCAAGAAATAATACAGAAATCTCGTCAAAAATAGTATCCGGATACGTAACTGTATCGATTTTTCCCCCCACCACTATAGGCTACCTCAACAGGCTTAACATTTGAGATGTGATGTTTATCCACTGCTTAGCAATGGAGGAGATGAAAATGGAATACACAGGTTCCCGTCCACCCATCAATATTTGTTTTTCATTTTTGCCAGTGGTGATGAGAATACAGCTCGGAGCCAGTCACTTTAATCTAGCGCGTTAGATTCAAAATGAGCGTTTGGGACTACTCCGCAGTAAACATACACTTATCTCCAACTTTTCATTTGCAACCGCAGAAGATTCCATTTCCTTCCCCTCGAGAGTTATCGGGGAAAAATTGTGAAGACACATGCAGAAACAGGGAAAATCAAAGGCTGAGAGAAGTTGGGATTACAGGTCGATGTTTCATTAACATTCCCAGTGTGATTCTTGACGTGTGATAACTTTGATATGGTAATGTAATTATACAGTATGTTCTATCGTTGCTACCAAAGAGAGTTGTCAAGACACTGAGATATGGTAGTAGTGAGTGATGGAAATGTATCTGGTGCTGAATACACAGTATAGGCCAAATAATTCAAGATGTTACATTATTATACAACAATAATTGAATATTATCACACTAGATCAAACAAACATTTGTATTAAGTTTAATAAAAGCAAAACCAAGCGTGTCATGACAATAAATCAACATTATAAATAGCAGATGTCAAAAAGAGCATAATACCCCAACTGGTAAACCAACTGAAAATGACTCAGACTTCTCAAAACCTGAGCAAAGATAAACATCTACATGGAAAATATTAGCTTGTCAATGGGAGCTTTGTTTGACTGATTCATTATATCTCTAAAAACCTCAAGATTTAGCCTAGCTAGCCCCCTCCTCTGAGGAGCTGAGATACTTTGTCTCCAACTAACTGCTATATCGCAATACCGAAGTATTCACGTGGGAGAACACTGATTCTCATAACTGATGCCCTAAGAAATAATAGCATTATATCTAGGCTATAATTCTCTGTTCAAAAGAGGGTTTAAATGAAGTTTACAGTGCCATGATGTAAATATATTCTTATATAAGCTATAGTATGTTGCACATATGTTCTATGTTAAGTGAAATGTCTGTATTTTCACTTATTTGATGAAGAAATGTGTTTTTGGTTCGCTAACAGTGGCATCCATCTTGATTAAAACCCTCAGTGTGGTGCCTGGCAGACAGTACTTGTATTGACCAGTATCCACAGGAGTCCAAACCTGACAGGAAACAGTGTCAAAGTGTCAGGATTTAGATGGGCTAATCTGCCTGTGGATGCCATTCCAGCACATCACATACAAGCACATGCACGCACGCACGCACGCACGCACGCACACACACACACACACACACACACAAACACACACACACACACACACACACACACACACACACACACACACACACACACACACACACACACACACACACACACACACACACACACACACACACACACACACACACACACACACACACACACACACACACACACACACACACACACACACACTCACACAACCAAGCTCTTTATCCAATTAACAGGCCCCAGTCAAACAAACAGAGGGGAAACCATTTGGAGCTCTCATCCTGTGGGCCCCCCAGGAGAGAGAGGGAGAGGGGCAAATGCAGACGCTGCTGTCCAAACAGCCCCCGTTCCTACTGCCCAGCTGTGTTGGCCCACATTGTCATTTTACGGCGACAATGCCGCCACCGTCCACCACAATAGCCATCGTAATGACCCTCTGACAAAATATAACCTGCAAGGCCCGTCGCTATGTCAACATATTAACTTACTTGTTATAGATACACTTCATGTAAACAATGTGGGAAGGTAGTATGTTGATGGGTTGTGATTGGTGAGAAGGGACCATCCATAACACTTGAAAGGGATAGGTTAATTCAGTTCAAATTCACATTCAAATGGGAATTGAACAAATCCTGAATTGGGGGGATCATTGAAGCCAATGGCCAATTTCCAATTATTTTCCAATATGGAATTGACCCCAACCCCAACCTCAAAAGAATGCCTCCCTGTAATATGATTTAAAACTTACAATACGTGTTTCTGGTGAAAGAGCCTTGGCTGTGGCTGGTTTCCTACACTGGCTCATACTGGCTGATATCCACACTGTCCTGTCCGGTGTGTGGCTGGGCCTCTCTGAGTGCATGTCCTGTCATGTACGGGGCTCTCCGGCCCCCATCGCCCTTCCCCCATCTCCCATCTCCCACCAACACAAAAGACTTACTCATCTCCACCCTCTAGGCCTGTGGCCAAACGCCAGCCTCTTTTATGTGGTCGGAACCCACAGCCATGACTTCCACTGCTATTGTCTGGATTCCTACTTTACCGCCACCACAGCATATTTTAAATGTTAAAACTGCTGGAAGTTGGTCTTGACCAGGCCTGAGAATTTACTGCTTTTCAGTATTCTGCTGGTTTCTATTCAGTGTCAGAGACACAAAAAAGAGGGGAGCCAAAGGACATCCTGTTTCTGTCTGAATATTTATTAAATACTCATGTAATTTACCTGACAATTTTACATATTCAAAATCAACTTTGTCTAACTTTGTGTCTAACATATTGTCACACACAGACTGTTTGGTCTGTATTGTAACAAGCCAGAGATTAGGTCTTTATAGCATGTTGGTGATTAGTAGCAAGAAGGACATAGCTCTGCTCAGTGTCAGTGGTGGCCATATTTCTTTACTTTTGGTTTAGGCTTCTCCCTCCAGTGAGGGGACTTTGCTCCGCTTTCTGAGCCCCACAGCCCCGGCCCCGCCAAGGGCGAAGCTCAACTGGTGATCTGGGCCCCTTTGACGGCTTAGGGGCTGATGGGTAATCCTCCTGTCTCTCCCCTGCAGCCTGGTTCTGCTCGTTCCCACTGGCTGGGTCCCCATGACTGTCTTCTCCCCCCTTGTTATCTTTCCATCCTCTCTCCCGTCGGCCAAACTGGCACAGAGGCTAGTCCGGCTACCGGTTGGGAAGCACATTTCTATTACTTAATGTTTCTCCAATTGGAAAAGTGTTAGTAAGTGTATGTGTTTTCGTTTTGTCTCGGTAGGTCACAGTTTACCCTTTGATTACCCCACGATTCATTCTTCTAACACACTGGTCAGACTGTTTCACTTATCCTTTGAGACAACCCCCGCCCCCCCCCCCCCCACCTGATCCAAAATGGCAGCTAATTACAAAAATAATCCTCTGCTGCTTCCCGCGGCTACTTGCAGCCAGGTCTTGCTAGCTCACATCAAAGTCCGCCAGCCAGTCACAGTGACTAGGCAGATTAGCCGAGGCACGCCATTACACAGGGCTTTGGGTCCTACTGGGCGGAATGGGATTTAGTGGTAATGACTGGGTGGCTAAAGAGACACAGTGGGAACAACTTTGCGCTTAGCATCTAGTAATGACTAACACTGTATTCTAGCAGTCACAGTAACTAGCCACATCAAAACATATTGCTGAAATGTGGCACTCAGATCACAATTTCAGTAAACTATCCCAATTTCTGACACAGATATCAAATCAGATATTGGGATAGTTTACTGAAATCTGTTTTTTTGTTGTTATTATTATTTTTAAATATTTTTTTCCCCCAATTTCGTGGTATCCAATTGGTAGTTACAGTCTTATCCCATCGCTGCAACTCCCATACGAACTCGAGAGAGGCGAAGGTCGAGAGCCATGTGTCCTCCGAAACACGACCCTACCAAGCCGCACTGCTTCTTGACACTCTGCTCGCTTAACCTGGAAGCCAGACGCACCGATGTCTCGGAGGAAACAAAGTACAACTGGTGACCGTGTCAGCGTGCATGCGCCCGGCCCGGCACAGGAGTCACTAGAGTTTTACATTTGAAATAACTGATATCTGGTGATGTTAACTAACTTGTATCCTCTAAACGGAGTGTTCTAGTAATTGGTTAGTTAAGTTGAGGCACAAAGGCAGCTAGTCCACAACAGTTCAGGTCTGCATCCATTTATTGGAGTCCACATGGATCAGGATTAGGTCACGATTCAATAACTAACCCAGTCCATTCACAGCATCTGTTTGCCTTGAGAACACTAAGCTCCTTTGAGGGAGGTCGCTGACACACACACGCGCACACACAGTCACACGCACACACACACACACACACACACACACACACACACACACACACAAATTATTGTACAGCTAACCTTGTGGGGACACACAATTCAGTCCCATTCAAAATCCTATTTTCCCTTACCCTAACCCATACTTTTTTCCCAACCCTAACCTTAACACTAACCTTAACCCAAAAACATAGATCCTAACCCTAAACCTAATTCTAACCCTAACACTAGTTCTAACCTTAACCCAAAACCCCCCGAAAATAGCATTTGACCAACAAAATGTCCCCAATTGGTCAAATTTTTGTTTGTTTACTATTCTTGTGGGGACTTCTGGTCCAAACATGTGCACACACACACACACACACACACACACACACACACACACACACACACACACACACACACACACACACACACACACACACACACACACACACACACACACACACACACACACACACACACACACACACACACACTCTCTCTGGACTAGACTGTGCCAGTGACCAAAGAACCAAAGAAAGCTCTGGTGACCAAGCTTCCTTGATGAGAATAAAGATGCTTCCTGTCGAAAGGATTCTACAGATTGTAGTCTCAGAGAGAGAAAGCTGCTGCTGGGACAGGAATGTTAACCTCACTGATCACATTACCTTTTTTCCTGTTCCATCCATCTATCTAGTCATCTCAAGGACATGGGAAGATATCAGAATCCACCCATCTATCTAGTCATCTCAAGGACATGGGAAGATATCAGAATCCACCCATCTATCTAGTCATCTCAAGGACATGGGAAGATATCAGAATCCACCCATCTATCTAGTCATCTCAAGGACATGGGAAGATATCAGAATCCACCCATCTATCTAGTCATCTCAAGGACATGGGAAGATATCAGAATCCACCCATCTATCTAGTCATCTCAAGGACATGGGAAGATATCAGAATCCACCCATCTATCTAGTCATCTCAAGGACATGGGAAGATATCAGAATCCACCCATCTATCTAGTCATCTCAAGGACATGGGAAGATATCAGAATCCACCCATCTATCTAGTCATCTCAAGGACATGGGAAGATATCAGAATCCATCCATCTATCTAGTCATCTCAAGGACATGGGAAGATATCAGAATCTGGCAACCCAAACATTCCCATATTGACTAAAGGCCTGCACAGTCTGTACAATTTCACCCAGCTTATGCCACAATTTTGCCATCATGGGCAAATTGTCTAGTTGTAAATGATTGTCGATCAGTGTGACAGCTTCTAGGTCAGCCGATTAAGTACCACCAAGTGCGGTCGTAGGCTTCGACCAGAGTTCTGTCTGTGTCTGAACTTTAGAGCCTTGATCGTGTAGTTTGGCTGGTGTTAACGAGCAGATCCCGGTGACCAACCAATAGGCACTGAGTATGCACACACAAAAATATGATTATTGTGAATAGTCAGATTAATATAGTAGTTTGATTTAAACGTTTACATGCTTTGCAAGAAGAACGATTTCCCTAATAATCTTGTTTACATGACACATCTGAAAACAGGCTTCCTGATGGGATTTTAATAAATGCAAAAAAATCATTAAACTAAAATCTTCTTTTGGGACAAGTTTGTATATGAAGACTATTTCTAAGATGCATACTTTTTCCAAACTCACTTCAGTCATGTATGAGCATAGAGGGAGGCTTCCTGGCAAATGTGCAGATAGCCAATAGCAGAATGTGACGACAAAACAAGTGTAACGGATGTGAAATGGCTAGCTTAGTTAGCGGTGCGCGCTAAATAGCGTTTCAATAGGTGACGTCACTTGCTCTGAGACCTTGAAGTAGTGGTTCCCCTTGCTCTGCAAGGGCCGCGGCTTTTGTGGAGCGATGGGTAACGATGCTTCGTGGGTGACTGTTGTTGATGTGTGCAGAGGGTCCCTGGTTCGCGCCCGTGTATGGGCGAGGGGACGGTCTAAAGTTATACTGTTACACAAGCAAATCGTACAATCTGGCCAGGTTGATATCCAGAGTTGTATTTGGTTACATCGCACAGTGTGACATGCAATAAATGTAAAAAGACTGAATCCGACATTCAGTGTGGGAAGGCCTTAAGGCATTTAGCCAAAGATGTTTGAACTGAATGTCTTGTCTAGCTTTCAGATTCCCATACGGGCAAATCATTCTGTAACTTAAGGTTCAGACATAACCTGAGGGAAGTCAACCAGCTCTCTGTTTCATATGATCAATCTCAGCCCTGATGCGGGATTGACATTTAGATGCACTGGAACACCTCGGTGTGGCTTGGCGATGATTCCCGCTAACGCTCGCGTTCCCTCGCCGTTGAGGGAGTTATGAATCTGCCGTAAATCAGCTGTGACACGCCAGTAGGTGTGCCTCCTGTCCGGAAGGTAGACTTACAGCCTCGTGCCGCTGCCTGTAACCCAGCCCCTGGGGAAACACACCATTGAAAAGTCAATTTGAGAAGCCGATAACTGCTAGCTCAGGTTCTATGTGCGTTTATGTGAGGCAGGCTAGACTGTTATTAGTCTCACTGAGAGGGTCATAGAGAGGTGAAAGAGAGGGAATTGCAATGGCAGTCTAGTAGTGCCCTGTGATTGTGCAAGGCCCATAGTGGAGTGTTGAGGAGACAGTGAGAGAGTGGAGGCAAGGTCTCACAGTGGTGTGACCCCACAATTTAGCTTGGTAGCCTACCGTATGACTGTGTATGAGGTCATAGGGGTCATACGGTGCGCTGTTAGGGCCAGATGCACTAAGACTGGAATTCAATCAAACATGCAATTAACATTGTGACAATCACATGAAAGAGGGTTACAGAGAGCTTGCGGTAACTGAGTGGTTAAATGTGTCAGTACACTGTTATTATGTCAAAACAGATCTGTTGCATATGTGCTCCTTGTCAATCAAATACTTATTTGTGCTCTTGTGAATGAAAAGCCTTGTATTTAAGGTGCACAGCCTGAGCTTCCAGTCATGCACAACAAAATGGAGATCCAGACATAAAATATTATGGGTGGGAAAATAACTCTATGTGTCTGTGTGTGCATGAGTGCATGAGTGTGTGTGTGTGTGTCCTTTGTACTCTCACTGTTAAATATGAAATATTAAAATCTGTCTGTCTGTGTGTGTCTACAGATTTTCCAGGTGGCCTACATCATAATCAAGGCAGCCAACTCCCCTCGTCCCGGTAACTGGGTGCTGGAGCGTTCAATGGACGGTGTGGAGTACACACCCTGGCAGTACTACGCCATCAGCGACACAGAATGTCTGACCCGCTACAACATCACCCCCCGCTTCGGACCCCCCACCTACAAACGAGACGACGAGGTCATCTGTACCTCCTACTACTCACGTCTCGTACCCCTGGAGCACGGAGAGGTAGTTATCTATTTATTTAAACTTTACATTACCACAGTGGTCTGAAACTCCCGGCCCGCAAACCACATTGAGCTCATGAGCTGCACGTTGGTGACCCACAGGCTGGGAGTTTGAGACCACTGCTTTATTAGGTCTGGTTCAAGGCAGACAATTAGATGAGAATGGGCTCTGTGTGCCCCCCTCTAGCACATGTAGTCCAGACAGTGGGATGACTCAACCGTCCTTCCGATAATGAAAGCCTGCTTTCCCAGAGTTCTAGACGTCTGCCTGCTGGGCTAATGTAACTCTAGCCGAGGCAGAGCCATAATGAACGTCTGTGGTTAGGATACTCTGTGGTTACTCACAGCTCCTGAGAGTGCATCTCAGTAGTTTAACAAGGTTAGGGAGACAAGGAGATGAAGCCACTTCAGACTATTGAGACGCACCCCAAAGCCCACAGTGAGATCCTTGATCGTGTCTTATATTGTTTAGCCCTGTGTTATGTCATTTGCCGGTGGTCTGACTGGCAAGTGATATCGGAGAAAAAATGACCGTAATGATGTATTTCAGTCAATATGTATGTGTGTTGTTCATTTTTGCCACTAGTCTTTCAATTTTTTTCTGTCCTATTCAGATCCACACATCTTTGATCAACGGGCGGCCCAGTGCTGACCAACTGACCCCAGAGCTGCTAGACTTCACCTCAGCCCGCTACATCCGGCTGCGCCTGCAGAGGATCCGCACGCTCAACGCCGACCTCATGACCCTCAGCTACCGTGACCCTAAGGAGGTGGACCCCATCGTCACCAGAAGGGTATGGCTAAAGCACTAGCACTAGCTCTCACTAACTGTTCTGTTTTCTGTTTAAATGCTATGTTAAACCAAATTGGTCGTTCATTCAAAATATGTGGTTTGTGCGTTTTGAAAAACGATTTAAAAAAATGTATATTGCATTTTTATGGTTTTAACAAACATTAAATTACAAGATATTTGCATCAGAATGTCTGAAGTATAAGTTTAGACATCAGTTGTCATCTCTCCAGGCAGATTTGAGTGTTCTAACATAATTGGTTTTGTATTTTGTTTCTGTCTTGTCATTCTAACTTGATTGGCATTGTGTTTCCTTCTGCAGTACTACTATTCCATCAAGGACATCTCAGTGGGCGGGATGTGCATCTGTTACGGCCACGCCCAGAGCTGCCCCTGGGACCCCGTTGCCAAGGTAACTCCAGGCCGTCTTCAGTTTTGCCTGATCAGACTCACACGGTGGCTGTCATTCAGCTTTTGTTTAGTGTAAAACTTGTTTACTGCCTTTCACATATTGTGTGAGATGTTAAACATGTCACATTTTGACTCAATTAAGCTCCTCTTATCGGGATCAACATTGGTTCATTGCTAATTTGTTGTAACTGCTGTACACACTTATTCTAAAGAGTACTTTTATATCAATTTGATGCAAAGTATGGTAGTAATACTTCTTTATGAGAAATATAATTGTCAAACAAATTGTTTTTATAAGTGAATTTAGTATTCTCAGCTCCCCCTATAGTCCCTGAAGGAATGGTACAGCCCAACACTTGCTCAGTTGAATTGGTTGCCTTCCTCCTTAAGGAGGAATGTCACCTTAACAAGAGGATGAGAAAGCAAGCACTAATCCTGTGACCCTTCAACTTGCCACTTGGAAATGCACTCATATATTTCACACCAACGTACAGATGTGGGATCTTAATTTGACCTGCAATGCAGCAAATGCAGGAAATGTCAAACTTGAAGGATATTTGAAGTTTTAAAAGGCTTTCAAATTTCAGGCTTGATTTTTCCTTGCAAATTTTTTTTATTAACCCGTACAAAAATGTCAA
This sequence comes from Oncorhynchus kisutch, assembly GCF_002021735.2. Taxonomy (NCBI): domain Eukaryota; kingdom Metazoa; phylum Chordata; class Actinopteri; order Salmoniformes; family Salmonidae; genus Oncorhynchus; species Oncorhynchus kisutch. The sequence continues at coordinate 69,811,125 of NC_034184.2, read as the reverse complement.
CATAATAATTCACATTTCCTGTTGCTGTTGGATTATTTTCCTGCTGTAGCAAACTGGCTCAAATTAAGATCCTACATCTGTAACACACAAACATCATGACATGATAACCATACAACACCCAAGTGTCACTTCACACCTTGTATAGAACCAGCTATTTGTTTGACAATGAAACATTTGAAAATAATGTGTGTGTGTGTGTCCCACTCCCAGCTGGCAATAGGACTAGAGCATAAGCATTCAACCGGTCACTTCCTGTGGCTCCTCCTCACTTCTCTCTCTCTTTTGTCCTCTCAGAAGTTGCAGTGTGTGTGTGAGCACAATACGTGTGGGGAGAGCTGTAATGAGTGTTGCCCCGGCTACCACCAGGAACCGTGGCAACCGGGAACCCTCTCCAACGGCAACACATGCGAGAGTAAGCTGCACTTGGTCTTTTTGGGCCTAAGGGGAAATAAGTTCAAACCTTATCTTAAGTAGAAGTCCATACTGTGCATGTTGCCCTTGGTTTGTCACTTGGTAAATAAAGACATGGGAATTACATGCTGGATTTAGACTTGATTTAAAGTGTGCCAGATAAAATAACTTTCACGCTTTTCAATTAAATCCACTTGCATGTCTCACTTATTCATTGACACACATGAAAGAGGTTTTTGTTTTCCATCCCTATGATGAATTCCATGAGACACTTTTGAAGTAATTCAAACATTTTAATATCAATAGATGTGAAGCAGAGTTAGCTACTGTATGGGTTTTAACAAGCTTTTTATGTTAATGTCCTATTTTATATCATCATATCTGAGCTGTTTCAGCACCTTAAATGAAATTGCACATAAGTTGTGTTTACTCAAGAGTACCGAATAAAATCAAAACCTGTTAGAACATACATAACATTAGGAACGCCTGCTCTTTCCATGCCATGGACTGACCATGTGAATCCAGGTGAAAGCTATGATTCCTTATTGATGTCACTTGTTAACCCGACTTCAATCAGTGTAGATGAAGGGGTGAGACAGGTTAAAGAAGGATTTGTAAGCCTTGAGACAGTTGAGACATGGATTGTGTATGTGTGGCATTCAGAGGGTGAACGGGAAAGACAAAAATATGTATGTGTCTTTGAGCAGAGTATGGTAGTAGGTGCCAGGTTTGAGTGTGTCAAGAACTGCAACACTGCTGGGTTCTTCACAACCCAACAGTTTCCTGTGTGTATCAAGAATGGTCCACCACCCAAAAGACATTTTATTTTTTACATTTAACTAGGCAAGTCAGTTAAGAACAAATTCTTATGTACAAAGACGGCCCCCTTGTTCAGCTCGGGGATTTGATCCTGTAATCGTTTGGTTGCTAGCCCAATGCTCTAACCACTAGGCTACCTGCTACCCCATCTAGCTGACTGTGGGACACATTGTAGTCACATGGGCCAGCATCCCTGTGGAAAGCTTTTGACACCTTGTAGTCCATGCCCCAACGAATTGAGTCTGTCCTGAGGGCTAAAGGGGGTCAACTCAATATTAGGAAGGTGTTCCTAATGTATTGTACACTCAGTGTATATTCTTAATATAAACTAACCTTTCACTACTCTCACATTAAAGGTAGACTCAGCGATATGACATTGGTGCACAAAGTAAACAGCATAGTGGGTCAATTTCCGCAACAACGAGGAGCGGTGAAGCGCGAAGCTAAACTTGTCAGCTGTTTTGGTCCCGTACCTCCCAGGCTCTAACAGTGTGAAGCGAACCCATGCACATGTGCAGAGACAGGGTGTGAGAGCGAAGTCTGCATCTCCCTCATCGCAATATCTGAGTCTACCTATAAGATACATAAGTTGTTAACTGACATATTTAATATTCTCCTCCACTAGAATGTAACTGCCACAACAAGGCCGAGGACTGCTATTACAACCAAACTATGGACGACCACAAGATGAGCATGAACTCGCATGGACACTTCCATGGCGGGGGTGTGTGTATCGATTGTACCCAGAACACGGCCGGTGTCAACTGTGAGACCTGCGCAGATGGCTTCTACAGACCCCACGAGGTACTGTCTCCTCACTGTCCCGTAATCCGATGCCCTGTTTGTGTCCCTATGGTCCCTGTAATCCAATCCATCAATATGGTGCCCATTTCCTGAGGACCCCCCTGGTCTTCATTTTGTGTCCCTACGGTCCCAGTTACCTGAGGACCCCCCTGGTCTTCCTTTGTGTCCCTATGGTCCCCATTACCTGAGGACCCCCTGGTCTTCCTTTGTGTCCCTATGGTCCCCGTTACCTGAGGACACCCCTGGTCTTCCTTTGTGTCCCTATGGTCCCCGTTACCTGAGGACCCCCCTGGTCTTCCTTTGTGTCCCTATGGTCCCCGTTACCTGAGGACCCCCCTGGTCTTCCTTTGTGTCCCTATGGTCCCCGTTACCTGAGGACCCCCCTGGTCTTCCTTTGTGTCCCTATGGTCCCCTTTACCTGAGGACCCCCCTGGTCTTCCTTTGTGTCCCTATGGTCCCCGTTACCTGAGGACCCCCCTGGTCTTCCTTTGTGTCCCTATGGTCCCCATTACCTGAGGACCCCCCTGGTCTTCCTTTGTGTCCCTATGGTCCCTGTTACCTGAGGACCCCCCTGGTCTTCCTTTGTGTCCCTATGGTCCCCATTACCTGAGGACCCCCCTGGTCTTCCTTTGTGTCCCTATGGTCCCCGTTACCTGAGGACCCCCCTGGTCTACCTTTGTGTCCCTATGGTCCCCGTTACCTGAGGACCCCCCTGGTCTTCCTTTGTGTCCCTATGGTCCCCTTTACCTGAGGACCCCCCTGGTCTTCCTTTGTGTCCCTATGGTCCCCGTTACCTGAGGACCCCCCTGGTCTTTCTTTGTGTCCCTATGGTCCCCTTTACCTGAGGACCCCCCTGGTCTTCCTTTGTGTCCCTATGGTCCCCTTTACCTGAGGACCCCCCTGGTCTTCCTTTGTGTCCCTATGGTCCCCTTTACCTGAGGACCCCCCTGGTCTTCCTTTGTGTCCCTATGGTCCCCGTTACCTGAGGACCCCCCCTGGTCTTTCTTTGTGTCCCTATGGTCCCCTTTACCTGAGGACCCCCCTGGTCTTCCTTTGTGTCCCTATGGTCCCCTTTACCTGAGGACCCCCCTGGTCTTCCTTTGTGTCCCTATGGTCCCCTTTACCTGAGGACCCCCCTGGTCTTCCTTTGTGTCCCTATGGTCCCCTTTACCTGAGGACCCCCCTGGTCTTCCTTTGTGTCCCTATGGTCCCCATTACCTGAGGACCCCCCTGGTCTTCCTTTGTGTCCCTATGGTCCCTGTTACCTGAGGACCCCCCTGGTCTTCCTTTGTGTCCCTATGGTCCCCATTACCTGAGGACCCCCCTGGTCTTCCTTTGTGTCCCTATGGTCCCCGTTACATGAGGACCCCCCTGGTCTACCTTTGTGTCCCTATGGTCCCCGTTACCTGAGGACCCCCCTGGTCTTCCTTTGTGTCCCTATGGTCCCCTTTACCTGAGGACCCCCCTGGTCTTCCTTTGTGTCCCTATGGTCCCCGTTACCTGAGGACCCCCCTGGTCTTTCTTTGTGTCCCTATGGTCCCCTTTACCTGAGGACCCCCCTGGTCTTCCTTTGTGTCCCTATGGTCCCCTTTACCTGAGGACCCCCCTGGTCTTCCTTTGTGTCCCTATGGTCCCCTTTACCTGAGGACCCCCCTGGTCTTCCTTTGTGTCCCTATGGTCCCCGTTACCTGAGGACCCCCCTGGTCTTTCTTTGTGTCCCTATGGTCCCCTTTACCTGAGGACCCCCCTGGTCTTCCTTTGTGTCCCTATGGTCCCCTTTACCTGAGGACCCCCCTGGTCTTCCTTTGTGTCCCTATGGTCCCCTTTACCTGAGGACCCCCCTGGTCTTCCTTTGTGTCCCTATGGTCCCCGTTACCTGAGGACCCCCCTGGTCTTTCTTTGTGTCCCTATGGTCCCCTTTACCTGAGGACCCCCCTGGTCTTCCTTTGTGTCCCTATGGTCCCCTTTACCTGAGGACCCCCCTGGTCTTCCTTTGTGTCCCTATGGTCCCCTTTACCTGAGGACCCCCCTGGTCTTCCTTTGTGTCCCTGCCTAGTGGCGTGCGCCTTTCTGTGCACTGTTGTGTACATTCCTATTGTCTGTGATTGGACAATAAAAGCAGTGTGTGTGTGTGTGTGTGGTCCTGATTACAAACACATTGTAGTTTTCAAAAAGAAAGGAGGACCAAGGCACTCTTCATATAATTAATTAAAATGCCTTTATTTGTATGGCATGTTCAATAGAAACAAAGTTTTAAAATGCCGAAACTTCTATTGAACATGCCATACAAATAAAGGCATTTAAATTAATTATATGAAAAGTGCCTTGGTCCTCCTTTCTTTTTGATGACCAATTCACCCCTTTTACCAAAGAGCACCTTCTGTCTACCAAAATGTACTATTGTGTACCTTAGTAGCACTTCCCTTCCTCCTCTTTCTACATTGTAGTTTTGGTTCTGTGACTCAACGAAAGATAATGGAGTTATTTGTTGCTGTGTCCTAGAATGACTGTATAGTGGAACTACATTGGTATCATGGTCCTTGCTCGGATGGATGAATGGCGATTTATTAAACTTTTAATTTCAGTGTGTACCTTGTGTGGAATGTGAATGGTCATTGGAACAGGCAGTTAACCCACTGTTCCTAGGCCGTCATTGAAAATAAGAATTTGTTCTTAACTGACTTGCCTAGTTAAATAAAGGTAAAATAAAAAATAAAATGGTGTATTTGTTTCCTCCTGGGTGTGCGTGTATATATGTGTGTGTGTGTGTCTGTGTGTGTAGGTGTCGCCCTACAGTGAGAACCCATGTGTGGAGTGTGGCTGTGACATGAGGGGGTCTTTGACTCCTGCCTGCATCAGAGATGACAACCACGCCAAGCTGGAGAAAGGTACAAACACGCAACTGTACTGATTTTATTGTACTGTGACTGTGCTAACTGGACTATGCCAACTGCGTTGTATTGGCTGTGCTAACTGCACTATGCTAACTGTGTTGTATTGACTGTGCTAACTGGACTATGCTAACTGTGTTGTATTGACTGTGCCAACTGGACTATGCTAACTGTGTTGTATTGACTGTGCTAACTGGACTATGCTAACTGTGTTGTATTGACTGTGCTAACTGGACTATGCTAACTGTGTTGTATTGACTGTGCTAACTGGACTATGCTAACTGTGATGTATTGACTGTGCTAACTGGACTATGCTAACTGTGTTGTATTGACCGTGCTAACTGGACTATGCTAACTGTGCTGTATTGACTGTGCTAACTAGACTATGCAAACTGTGCTGTATTGACTGTGCTAACTAGACTACGTTAACTGTGCCGTATTGACTGTGCTAACTAGACCACGCTAACTGTGCTGTATTGACTGTGCTAACTAGACTATGCTAACTGTGCTGTATTGACTGTGCTAACTAGACTACACTAACTGTGCCGTATTGACTGTGCTAATTGGTCAATGCTAACTGTGCTGTATTGACTGTGCTGTGCAGGTCTGAACCCAGGGCAGTGTCTGTGTAAAGAGGGCTTTGTGGGTGAGCGCTGTGAACGCTGTGCCTTTGGCTACAGGGACTTCCCCCTGTGTTCACGCTGTGAGTGCAGTCTGGAAGGCAGCCTCAACATCGACCCCTGCACAGAGTGCATCTGCAAGGTAACACTGGGGTAATATAGGGTAACACTTGCATTATGAGTAACCTTGCCTGAAGACCTGAAGACTTGCGTTAGCTCCCTGAGCTAATGCCTAGGTTTTAGCTCAACAGGCTAAGACAGTCTTGTGCTCATTGTCCCTGAATGTTCCTACCAAACTAATCCCCTTAAACTTCTCCACTGTGTGTGTGTGTGTGTGTGACTTAGGAGAACGTGATGGGGGCCAACTGTGACCTGTGTAAGCAGGGTTTCTACAACCTGGAGGACCGTAACCCTGAGGGATGCACAGAGTGTTTCTGCTTCGGTGTGTCTGACGTGTGTGAGAGTTCACCCTGGTCTTTGTTTCAGGTAACACACCGCAACTCCCACATCCAAATACACTCTCATCCACACATCCATTTAATTACTTAGTTGTTCCTTTGGACAAGAATATCCACAATATGCAGTAACCAACTCCAATGGTTCCACATCGTTTTGTTGGGAGCCGTTAAACTCTTTGATACTGTAGAACTCAATAACACATAACCGGTAAATTGGATCAGCCTGTGATGTTCTCATTACAAATTCCTCCTGGCCCATAGACTGTTGACTCCAATGGATGGCTCCTTCCTACCCAAAGCGTCTCCATCTACACGGCACCCCTCACTGATGACGACAACAACCTCATTGTCCCCAGCATCACCATGATCCAGTCGTACCGTTTTGTGTCTACCTGGGCCGCTCCGGAGGGCTTCCTGGGGAACAGGGTAAGCGTTTTGCTTCCTGGGGAACAGGGTAAGCGTTTTACTTCCTGGGGAACAGGGTAAGCATTTTGTTTCCTGGGGAACAGGGTAAGTGTTTTGCTTCCTGGGGAACAGGGTAAGCGTTTTACTTCCTGGGGAACAGGGTAAGCATTTTGCTTCCTGGGGAACAGGGTAAGCATTTTGCTTCCTGGGGAACAGGGTAAGCGTTTTACTTCCTGGGGAACAGGGTAAGCGTTTTGCTTCCTGGGGAACAGGGTAAGCGTTTTGCTTCCTGGGGAACAGGGTAAGCGTTTTGCTTCCTGGGGAACAGGGTAAGCGTTTTGCTTCCTGGGGAACAGGGTAAGCGTTTTGCTTCCTGGGGAACAGGGTAAACGTTTTGCTGACATACAGTATATTGCACCTATGCTACCAACGCTAAACTCTTACCTATGGAGTTCCAGTATTCCTTCTGAACTCAAAGTTGTCCGTCACAATGAGATGACCTGCATGTATTAGCTTGGGACAAATTGATTTCACAATCCCCACAGGAGGGAGGAAATAGGCCTCTGTTCTCCCTATAGATTTATCTCTCTCTGTCTCTCTTGCTACTGTATTTCTCTCTTTTTCACTCTCCTCTCTCTCTTCTCTTACTCCCCTACCTCTCTTTTTCACTCTCATCTCCTCTCTCTCTTCTCTTACTCCCCCTATCTCTCTTTTTCACTCTCCTCTCTTCTCTTACTCCCCCTACCTCTCTGTTTCACTCTCCTCTCTCTCTTCTCTTACTCCCCTACCTCTCTCTTTTTCACTCTCCTCTCTCTCTTCTCTTACTCCCCCATCTCTCTTTTTCACTCCCTCCTCTCTCTCTTCTCTTACTCCCCCTACCTCTTCTCTTACTCCCCCTGTCTCTCCTCTCTCTCTCCTCTCTCTCTTCTCTTACCCCCCCTGTCTCTCCTCTCTCTCTTCTCTCTCTCTTCTCTTACTCCCCCTGTCTCTCCTCTCTCTCTTCTCTCTCTCTCTTCTCTTACTCCCCCTACCTCTCTTTTTCACTCTCCTCTCTCTCTTCTCTTACTCCCCCTGTCTCTCCTCTCTCTCTCCTCTCTCTCTTCTCTTACTCCCCCGTCTCTCCTCTCTCTCTTCTCTCTCTCTTCTCTTACTCCCCCTGTCTCTCCTCTCTCTCTTCTCTCTCTCTCTTCTCTTACTCCCCCTACCTCTCTTTTCACTCTCCTTTCTCTCTTCTCTTACTCCCCCTGTCTCTCCTCTCTCTCTTCTCTCTCTTCTCTTACTCCCCCTACCCCTCTCTTTCACTCTCCTCTCTCTCTTCTCTTACTCCCCCTGTCTCTCCTCTCTCTCTTCTCTCTCTTCTCTTACTCCCCCTACCCCTCTCTTTCACTCTCCTCTCTCTCTTCTGTTACTCCCCCTGTCTCTCCTCTCTCTCTCCTCTCTCTCTTCTCTTACTCCCCCTGTCTCCTCTCTCTCTCCTCTCTCTCTTCTCTTACTCCCCCTGTCTCTCCTCTCTCTCTCCTCTCTCTCTTCTCTTACTCCCCCTGTCTCTCCTCTCTCTCTCCTCTCTCTCTTCTCTTACTCCCCCTGTCTCTCCTCTCTCTCTCCTCTCTCTTCTCTTACTCCCCCTGTCTCTCTCTCTCCTCTCTCTCTTCTCTTACTCCCCCTGTCTCTCCTCTCTCTCTTCTCTTACTCCCCCTGTCTCTCCACTCTCTCTCCTCTCTCTCTTCTCTTACTCCCCTGTCTCTCCTCTCTCTCTCCTCTCTCTCTTCTCTTACTCCCCCTGTCTCTCCTCTCTCTCTCCTCTCTCTCTTCTCTTACTCCCCTGTCTCTCCTCTCTCTCTCCTCTCTCTCTTCTCTTACTCCCCCTGTCTCTCCTCTCTCTCTCCTCTCTCTCTTCTCTTACTCCCCCTGTCTCTCTCTCTCCTCTCTCTTCTCTTACTCCCCCTGTCTCTCCTCTCTCTCTTCTCTTACTCCCCCTGTCTCTCCACTCTCTCTCCTCTCTCTCTTCTCTTACTCCCCCTGTCTCTCCTCTCTCTCTCCTCTCTCTCTTCTCTTACTCCCCCTGTCTCTCCTCTCTCTCTCCTCTCTCTCTTCTCTTACTCCCCTGTCTCTCCTCTCTCACTCCTCTCTCTCTTCTCTTACTCCCCCTGTCTCTCCTCTCTCTCTCCTCTCTCTCTTCTCTTACTCCCCCTGTCTCTCCTCTCTCTCTTCTCTTACTCCCCCTGTCTCTCCTCTCTCTCTCCTCTCTCACTTCTCTTACTCCCCCTGTCTCTCCTCTCTCTCTCCTCTCTCTCTTCTCTTACTCCCCTGTCTCTCCTCTCTCTCTCTCTTCTCTTACTCCCCCTGTCTCTCCTCTCTCTCTTCTCTTACTCCCCCTGTCTCTCCACTCTCTCTCCTCTCTCTCTTCTCTTACTCCTCCTGTCTCTCCTCTCTCTCTCCTCTCTCTCTTCTCTTACTCCCCCTGTCTCTCCTCTCTCTCTCCTCTCTCTCTTCTCTTACTCCCCCTGTCTCTCCTCTCTCACTCCTCTCTCTCTTCTCTACTCCCCCTGTCTCTCCTCTCTCTCTCCTCTCTCTCTTCTCTTACTCCCCCTGTCTCTCCTCTCTCTCTCCTCTCTCACTTCTCTTACTCCCCCTGTCTCTCCTCTCTCTCTCCTCTCTCTCTTCTCTTACTCCCCCTACCTCTGTCTTTTTCCACTCGTCATTTGTAGTCCCCCTTCTATCCTCCCACTGTGTGTTAATACAGGGTGCCCTGTAATTATAGTCAAGTAGGGCCGGGCACTTTATTAATTGCCAAATTAATGAGGTTCCATTCATTAGAACCCTGTCGTGTGTGTTCTACTGTACCCATTAGTCCCTCCAGTGATTAGAATGAATGAATTAGAATAAGTCATTATTTCTGGAATGGCCATAATATCTGGAGGGAGGGAGAGAAAGATCGAGGCAGCAATTATCCCCGTGGGCCTGAATTTACTTCAATATTTAGTGTAACGAATTTCGACTATTGCATATTTGCTGTAGGTAATGTTTTCTTGAGTCTAACACTTTATTTTTTACAATTTTCCCCTTTTCGTTTTTTCCCATTGCTTTGTGAAGCTGACATCATATGGAGGGCTTTTAAACTACACTGTGGCCTATGATGTTTCTGTGGACAATGTGGACAATTCTCTGCCATCACAGTTTGATTTGATTATTGAGGTAAGTTAATATTGTGCCAACTGGATATGTATTCAACCTGGCTATGATATTAGCTGTGGAATGCAAGATTGTGAACCTAGTTTACAGTAAAAGAAACTTCTAGACCATTATAGATTTGATTACCATTATGGAATCACCTGAATCACCCCTAAATCTAGAACCATTCCTAAGGATTGAGCATACCAACCCCCGTTAATATAAATCAACATTTGTTGCTAAATGCCTTGTCTGGATGCGTCCCCAGGGGAACGGGAGAACCCTGCGTCAGACGCCCCCCAAGCAGCTTTTCCTGACGCCCCTGCGGGAGCAGCTTGTTTCCGTGGAGCTCCTACCGCAGGGCTTCGTAGACCTACACACAGGCCAGAGGGTTGACAGGGACGAGCTGATGACCGTATTGGCAGACTTGGCCGGACTGAGGATCAGAGGCCACCTCAATGCCAGCGCAGAGGGGGCACTCAGGTTGAGCACCGTATCTCTGGACATGGCAGACATCAGGGCTGCTAACCCAGTCCAGGCCCGGGACGTGGAGCAGTGTGAGTGCCCCTGGGGCTACTTGGGCACATCTTGTGAGGTAAACACCCAGGTCACGTGACGGTGGCCGGGTTGATACTGTTTACTACTGTATGTGTCTAGTCTAGTTAATGACTTGAGCTGTGTCAGCATCCATTGTAAAAGCAAAGCGCATTATGCATTTCAGATGGCTAAGTTAGCTAGAGTTAGAAGAGCAACAGTGTTGTGGGTTCGATTCTCAGATAATCCATATATTTTCAATACATGTGTTTACTATAGATCACTTCAGATAAACACAACTTCTAAATCATGTTATACACTGAGTGTACAAAACATTAGGAACATCTTCCTAATATTGAGTTTCACTCCCCCATTTTGCCCTCAGAACAGCCACATGGACTTTACAAGGTGTCAAATGTGTTCCACAGGGATGCTGGCCCATGTTGACTCCAATGCTTCCCACAGTAAAATTGGCTGGATGTCCTTTGGGTGGTGGACCATTCTTGATACAAATCGGTGTGCCTGGCACCTATTACCATACCCCTTTCAAACACATGAAATATATTTCTGTCTTGCCCATTCACCCTCTGAATGGCACACATTCCCAATCCATGTCTCAATTGTCTCAGGCCTTAAATCCTTCTTTAACCTGTCTCCTCTCCTGATTGAAGTGGATTTAATAAGTGACATCAATAAGGGATCATAGCTTTCACCTGGATTCACCTGGTCAGTCTGTCGTGGAAAGTTGTGCCACATAGTCTGAATACCCGTTCTTATTTTATGTGACTTTGGGTCAAAGTGACCGCAAAATGATGATGTTTCTCTTTGTATTTGTAGTTCTGTTCATCTGGATTCTATCGCGTCGGCGGGATCCTGTTCGGAGGTAACTGTCTCCAGTGTGAGTGTAACGACCACGCTACAGAATGTGACATCAACGGAGTCTGTCTGGTGAGTCTCACCTATCTGTCCCACGTCATGTTTAGACAGCAGGGGGCCAGAGACGTAGGAATATGACCCATAGATATCAGTGCAGGCTGCTGAGGGGAGGACGGCTCATAATAATGGCTGGAACGGAGCAAATGGAAACCATGTGTTTGATACCATTTCACCTTGTCCGCTCCAGCCATTAAGACGAGCACGTTCTCCCCAATTAAGGTAACACCAACCTCCTGTGATAGGTATACCATACATCTATGGCTTGTTTGTGGGATCTAAGCGTGATCGCATCTACTTCCACCACCATCTTTGTAAAATAAGGACATGGTCACATCCAGCCGTTTATCTGACCCTAACATCTGCACTAGCTAGTTAGAGCTTCACTTCACAGCTAGAGGCTAAACCAATGAACAAACCCTCAGTATGAAGCTTCCTGGATTGAGCTGTGTTTGTTGACAGCCATATAATGGGTCACTGTTCTGGGTCTAAAATGGCTTCCTTATTTCCTATATAGCGTATGACGTTTGGCTAGAGCCGACCATCCTATTCCCTATACAGTGCACGGCTTTATAGTGAACAGTGTGCGCAGTTTGGGCTCAAATGAATTCGGGTTTGGGTTTCAAATGAATTCCTCCCCCTATTGGATGACAAGTTAATCCTGAGTAATGCTGTGTTAGGTGTTTAAATGGCGTGTGACAAAGCAATGATTATCCAATGGCTACTGCCAGGCATTCATTCTGTCAATATACAATGTAAATCAAAAGACATGCTAAACCTAGTAGCTACTATGTTCAATTGAATAAGTGAAGATGATTCACTTTGATTCGGTTAGGTTTGGCAGGTTGGTGCACTTAAAGGGATAGTTCACATTCCAAACTTTTATCTTACTTACCTAGGGTGGTCATTCAAACAGGTTTTTTAAGTTGGAAAAAAAAAAAAGAAGCGAACTATCCCTTTAACATTTTATCCCAAGAGATTGTGGTTGCTATGGAGTGTATGGCAGTGTAAGGGCATGTGTGTCAGAGCAGGAACAAGTTTAATTGGGACACTGTTGCCTTAAATCATTCCCCAGGACTGTACTCACAATACCACTGGGCCCCACTGTAACCAATGCCTTCCCGGTTACTATGGGGACACCTCAGAGGGCACCCCAGAGGACTGCCAGAGATGTGCCTGCCCGCTGATAGTGGCGACGAACAAGTGAGTGACTGTGCCAATGTGCCAATGTACCATTCATTCAGATTCTAGAAACCCTCTCCATGGCGATAGATAGGTCACATGTACGTGGGCGCTGGGTGGTGGAGAGTTTGGCCGTTACACACTGAGTGCACAAAACATTAGGAACATCTTTCTAATATTGAGTTGCACCCCATTTTGCCCTCAGAACAGACTCAATTTGTTAGACTCTACAAGGTGTGGAAAGCGTTCCACAGGGATGCTGACCCATGTTACCTCCAATGCTTCCCACAGTTGTGTCAAGTTGGCTGGATGTCCTTTGGGTGGTGGACCATTCTATATTTTTCATTTTATTTAACCTTTATTTAACCAGGAAGGGCTCATTGAGATTTAAAATATATTTTTCAAGAGCGTCCTGGCCAAGATAGGCAGCACCAAGTCATTACACAAATAACAGACATACAACATGAAAAACTACAAGTAATCTGGTAAAAACCATAGAATTCACAAGAGTATAACAAAATCAAAAACAGCTAATTAAAAACATTGACAAGTCAGGGAATCAGTCTCAAGATCATTCATCAGTGATTTAAAAATACCAATCGGGACAAGTTCTTCCAGTTTAAATGTCATGACTTCCACCAAAGTCGGCTCCTCTCCTTGTTCGGGCAGCGATCGACGTCACCGGCTTTCTAGCCATCGCCGCTCCATTTTTCATCTTTCCATTTGTCTTGTCTTGTTTTCATACACACCTGGTTCTCATTTCCCCAATCAATCTACTTGTATTTAACCCTCTGTTTCCCATCATGTTTTGTGTGTAATTGTTTTCATGTCAAGCGATGTTCTTTAGCTCTTTCCGTTATTGTTCCGTGTTTTTGAGCGCGTTTGTTTTGTTGTGCTCCCTGTTTGGAACTATAATAAAGTGCGCTTCATTTATCATACTCTGCTCTCCTGCACCTGACTTCGCCTTTAAACACACCTTGACATTAAAAGTATTTTATACAAACTGTTGAGCATGAAAAACCCAGAAGTGTTGCAGTTCTTGACAAATGGCACAAATACACAATCCATGTCTCAATTGTCTCAAAGTGTATTGGTGACATCAATAAGGGATTAAAGCTTTCACCTGGATTCACCTGGTCAGTTCATGGCATGGAAAAAGCAGGTGTTCCTAATGTTATGTGCACTCAGTCTAGGTTCTTATGTCAACAACAGAATGTTTCAACTGCCCCAGATACTTTATTGTGTGAATAGATACGAAGCACAAACGTAGTTGTGGAACAATTTTAGTAGTGGAGATAAGAGGTGAGTTCTGCCCCCACACAATATGAAATGCTTCAAGTTGAAGAAAAGCCCTATAGAAACACAAATCATCATCATAAAATCTGTAGCTCTTAGTGATATGTCATGTAGACCCTAACACTCCTGTCTATTCACTCTGCTGGTCTCTTCTTCAGTTTCAGCCCCACCTGTCTCCTGGAGGGCCCTGGACAGGTGACATGTGACCAGTGCCAGCAGGGTTACACTGGGACTAAGTGTGAGAGGTCTGTAGACCAAATGTTCTTAAACCTAATCTTGTCTGTTTGACCCTGTCTTCACTTCTTAGACCTATACTATATAATCAGACATGTTTCACTTGTTGCTAAGTACATTTTAGTAATTTCACTTAACAGTTTGCATGGAAAAATATGTATTATAAGTGAAACTCAGTTACAGTATACACCAATTCTAGTCTCAACCATTTCATGAATCGTATGATTAAGTTTATTATATTATGTGTTAATCTTCGAACTTTGACTTCTCCAGGTGTGCTAATGGTTACCATGGCGACCCGAATGTGGCAGGCAAGGAGTGTGTGCTGTGTGAGTGTAACGGAAACGTGGACCCCTGGGACCCGGGCCACTGTGACACCAGCAGCGGTGTGTGTCTGAAGTGTCACAGCCACACCAGCGGAGACGACTGTGAGAGGTGTGAGGACGGCTACTATGGTGACGCCATCACTGCCAAGAACTGCCAGGGTAAGAGAGCTGTGATGATGATGATGATGTTTTTTGTCCTTATAGAGGATTCTTCCACAGATCCCCTCACAGTTACACATTTAATACAAGCAACAACCTTCACCTAGATGTGCAGTGCATCTATAATATGTACCAAATCAGGTCACAGATTACACAGTGAAAATAGACAGGAAATAGACACTTTTGCTTGTTTCTGAGTAGCATTTAGTCAGTCAGTGGAATGCTGAGTGAAGGACATGGCCAACCATTCACAGATTAAGTCTCAACTTTGACCTAGTTCTGCGTCGTCACGTGTCTGACCTGTTCCTAACAATAAGATCTGTTATGGGTCAGGGCCCGTATTCACAAAGTGTCTCGGAATAGAGGTGTGCTGATCTGGGATCGGGTCCTCCCTGACCATGTAATCTCATTCATTAGGATCTAAAATGCTAAACTGATCCTAGATCAGCAATCCTATTCTAAGACACTTCGTGAATACAGAACCAGCCATGTTACCTTAGGCACTGGGAGGTGAAAGTTTAGGCTCAATCCCTGCCGGGATACGAACAATGATGTGTATAAACCCTGGATTGCTAATGCTATGTATTTGCCAACGAGAGGCTTTGAAGCCACTGATCGTCCATTTTGGTACTCCCCAGAAGGAGCAGTCCTCCATAGGAATTAATGGAATTCTACAGCATTTCAATTAAATGGGACAAAGGACAAAATTGCATATATTTTTTATTGTAGTGGGGACAGTAACAGTAGTTTCAAATAATATACTTTTAGGAAAATATTAATGTTTAGTTGACATAATCTAATTTAAAAGTAAGCATTAAGGTGTCTGTAATATAATAAACGTGTCAAAAACAAATGTAGACAAAAATACATTTCTATAGCTTCCAAAATATTTTTTTACAATATTTTTTTACGGAGAGTTAAACAGCGCCCCCTGTCAGTCTAGTTTTTACATAAATAATTGGTCAAGATATGGTACGGGACCTGCCCTCTCAAGGCAGCTCATGAACAGTTTATGATGTCTTATAAGAATTATGGTAATTATGCATCATTCCCAGACCTGGTTTTGTGACAATGTCAGCATACCACAACATTGAAAATGTGTAGATGTTATGAGAATAGGAATTGAATGTTCATAATGAGATATGTGATGCTGGTAATGGATCAGTCAACACCTAGAATGGCGTTCATTTCACCATCAAACATGGTCAAATATATTGTGATAGATGTGCAATTTTACTTCAAATGTGTGTATTTCCTTCTTATGAAAGGCAACTGTAGAAGAGCTCTTTATAATGGATAGAGTGACATCTAGTGGAATATCGTAATACTGCAAGTCAGCCTCCTTGCAGTAACCTTTCTAAAATCTTTTCCATGTCTGTGTAATGTCTATACTACATGAAAAAAAACTGTATTTTATAATCAAAATGGCGCTTTGAGAATTGTTTGATTATTTTAGGATATATCTCTCCACTTACCGATATTATTTTCAACATTAAATTGGAGCAAGTGTCCTGGTGTTATAAACATGTACGTTAACGACTGTTTTACTCCTATTTCTCCCCTGTGTGTAGCTTGCAGTTGCCATGGAAACGGGTCATACTCGGCCATGTGTGACCTGCTCACTGGACAGTGTACCTGCAAACCCAACGTAGTGGGAGAGAAGTGTGACCAGTGTCAGGTATGTAGACTGTATATCTTTATCTCTTTCATAATATATTCACAACTTCAAACTCACATACCTTAGGGCCAAGAGTTTTTCTTACCAGAAAAAAACAATTGTCCCTAATTATGGTCTCTGGTCACACCAAGAAAAAGTCCAGGACCTTCCTTCCACCCTCCATTTTCTGTGTAATTCCACCCTATTCCCATACCTCTCCCTGCAATTAGTATTTTGAATTTGGAAAGGCATGCTAAGTTTCCAGCCCAGTCCATTGGAACGCTTAGTTCTCAGAGGGTGTCCAAGGCCTCCTGCTTCTTTCCTCCCTGCGTCCTGCTTCCCACACCCGCCAGCTGGTCAAAATGCAGTCCAATGTTCTGGATATATTCATTAGCACGATCAGATTGTCTGTCTGCTCACACCCTGGCAAAGAGAGATAGGGAAGAGAGAGGCAGCGAGGGAATATGGGAAGGAGGGAGAGAGAGAGAGAGAGACAGACAGAGGGATAATATTTTGTTGTTTATTTAGAGCAGAGTTGGTTTGTTTGTTTGGTTGGGGAGGGGTCTTTGGCTGGGCAAGGACTGTTCAAATGGAACCAAAAGGACTGTTCAAATGGAACCAAAAGGACTGTTCAAATGGAACCAAAAGGACTGTTCAAATGGAACCAAAAGGACTGTTCAAATGGAACCAAAAGGACTGTTCTAATGGAACCAAAAGGACTGTTCAAATGGAACCAAAAGGACTGTTCTAATGGAACCAAAAGGACTGTTCAAATGGAACTAAAAGGACTGTTCAAATGGAACCAAAAGGACTGTTCAAATGGAACCAAAAGGACTGTTCTAATGGAACCAAAAGGACTGTTCAAATGGAACCAAAAGGACTGTTCTAATGGAACCAAAAGGACTGTTCTAATGGAACCAAAAGGACTGAATAGGAGAATAGCGAGCAGACTTGGGCTTCTCTCTCTTTCAGTATGTTTTATTCATGTTTAACCCAATTGGGGATGTAGATATGGAGAGATGGGGAGGGAAGTTGGGGCAGCCTCTCTAATCCCAGAATCAAATGCTCTGGCTGGTGTAAATTCTGACCCATGTCCTGGCCTGGCTGTCTGGTTCCTGGTTCTCCGTTGGGTCCAATGTGGACTGAGAGTTGACAGCTTTGGCAGAGAGGACTGATAGAGACAGATGAAGCCCTCCGCCAGGAATATTAGAGGAGATGGGATATACTTCCTGCCTGTTCATGTTAGATGGTAACTGTGAGGTGATTGGTGACAGTGAGACCCTCTGCTGATAGTGATGATGTCATTGGACATGGAGAAGTATTACTTCTAGTGTCTCTTGGCATCCTGCTACATGCTCTCTACCAAGGATACAGATAGAGTAATACGCATATTTTTACAGATGTAGGATCTTAATTTGAGCCAGTTTGTTACAGCAGGAAAATAATCCTGCAGCAACAGGAAATGTGAATTATTATGTGGAATATAAATCATGGACGTTTTTGTAGGGGTTGCTACATTTTTTGTCAGGGAAAATCAAGTCTGAAGATCCTACATCTGTATGTCTGGATATATTTGAGGGAAAATCAAGAAGATTCAGATGGTTAGCTGATGGAAGTTAGTAACAATTGGTATTTTCTTCTGTGTGTTTTCCAGGTGGGCTTCCACAGTCTTCTCAGTGGACAGGGGTGCAGAGACTGTAACTGTAGCCAATCAGGATCTGTGTCCACAGCATGTGAGGAGGAGGGGCGGTGCCAATGCATCCCAGGGGTGGCGGGGGACAAATGTGACCGATGTTACCATGGTTACTTCAACTACCAGGACAGAGGGTGTACACGTAAGGCCACAAACTTTACCCAAACTTTAACTAACATTCATTTGAGTTTCACTCTGATCTGATCTTCATTCTCTATATCCCCCATATCTATCTATCTATCTATCTATCTATCTATCTATCTATCTATCTATCTATCTATCTATCTATCTATCTATCTATCTGTCTATCTGTCTATCTGTCTGTCTGTCTGTCTGTCTGTCTGTCTGTCTGTCTGTCTGTCTGTCTGTCTGTCTGTCTGTCTGTCTGTCTGTCTGTCTGTCTATCTATCTCTATCTCTATCTCTATCTCTGTATCTTTCTCTCTCTTTCTCTCTCTGTATCTTTCTCTCTGTATCTTTCTCTCTCTTTCTCTCTCTTTCTCTCTGTATCTTTCTCTCTCTTTCTCTCTCTTTCTCTCTCTGTATCTTTCTCTCTCTTTCTCTCTCTGTATCTTTCTCTCTCTTTCTCTCTCTGTATCTTTATGTATCTTTCTCTCTCTGTATCTTTCTGTATCTTTCTCTCTCTGTATCTTTCTCTCTCTTTCTCTCTCTGTATCTTTCTCTCTCTGTATCTTTCTCTCTCTTTCTCTGTATCTTTCTCTCTCTGTATCTTTCTCTCTCTGTATCTTTCTGTATCTTTCTCTCTCTGTATCTTTCTCTCTCTGTATCTTTCTCTCTCTTTCTCTCTCTGTATCTTTCTCTCTCTTTCTCTCTCTGTATCTTTCTCTCTGTATCTTTCTCTCTGTATATTTCTCTCTCTGTATCTTTCTCTCTCTGTATCTTTCTCTCTCTGTATCTTTCTCTCTCTCTTTCTCTCTCTTTCTCTCTCTGTATCTCTCTCTCGCTCACTCTCTCTGTATCTTTCTCTCTCTCGCTCTCTATCTCTGTATATTTTTCTCTCTCTCTCGCTCTCTCGCTGTTATTTTTCTCTCTTCTCCATCAGAGTGTGAGTGTGCCCACACCCACGGAAACTGTAATGCGACGACAGGCAAGTGTATCTGCCCTCCCCACACCATAGGAGAGAAGTGTGAGTTGTGTGAGGAAGGTCACTGGGGTCACGACACTGTGGCAGGTTGTAAGGTAAAACACCTCTATAAACACAACTGTATAAGCTTTATAAGCCTTTATAATGCCTACATATGCCTATGTATGTTCTTTTAAGGCCGACATAGATGCTTCATAAATGATTTATAAGCACATTCATATCATAATAGGTGTTCATAAAAGCTAATCTTTGCCCCCCTTAGTCATGTGATTGCAGTGAGGCGGGCAGTTCTGCCACCCAGTGTGACCTCACCAATGGGCAGTGCCTGTGCCGCCCGGATTTTGCCAGGCAGAAATGTGACCAGTGCACCATGGGCTACAGGGGCTACCCAGAATGCACGGCATGCAACTGCAACATCAACGGCACCAGAGAGGAGTTCTGTGATAAGGAACTGGGCCTGTGCAGCTGTGAGGCTCCAGGGAACTGTGTGTGCAAGGTACTGCAACCTCTGGTTGAACTGGTTTTACAAACAAGCAGTAAACCCACATGGGAATATCTTATCCGTTATGGTCTGCAATAGTGTTTTGTTTTATTGTGTCCGTTCGAATGTATGTTGTCTGTTTTAATTCATTGTTCTATGGTTGCCAGGACAATGTGGGCGGAGGAGGCTGTGATGAGTGTAAGAAGGGATCCTTCGGCCTATCTGGTCCTAACCCGGACGGCTGCAGCCCCTGTTTCTGTTTCGGAGTCTCCTCAGACTGCGAGGAGCTCGGTGGGATGGTCCGTGTACCGGTGAGTAAAGTCTATCAAAACTCAACTTTGGGTCTGTTCAGTGAGATAAATGTTATAGAAGGTTCAGATAGAAATGTAGAATGTAGAACAGATATTCTGATAGTGAATAGTGAATCTTGTCAGCTCTATTCATTCTTTTTCTATATGCAACGTTCTGAACATTTCTGGTCCCTGAACACAGCCCAGGATTCCTGTTTTAGTCCCGCCCATCTGCTTCCTCTACAGATGGGTGGCTATGCTAACAGGATAGATAAACCGTCCGTCATTGTCTGAAGGGGTTGAGCAGCCTTCACTCCTCCACCTCTATATGAAATTACGGCACATTTTTCAAACAAAATACTTGTTCTTTCTTTTCTCCGTTTGGGATGGTAATACCTTTGTTTGGTAAATCCTCCTATATTTTTCAAATAACAAACATTAATATAACAACTAGGCTCAAAATCGTCTTCTCTGGCTTGTTTCTAACCTTGTAGCCAATTAACCAACGGCATAAGTCAAATCTAAAGATTCATGCTTGGAGCCTGGTGTTTTTCCTGATAATGTGTCATGACCAGGAAGTTATCATCGACAAGTTATTTGGAAGTTCTAAGCTATTTGGTCAGGTCATCCTGGCGATGTCTCGGTCCCTGCTCACAGTAACTTGTCAGCTGTATTCTGTCTCTACTCTTCTCATCTGTGTCTGGATGAAGAAAAGTGTCTGTATCCTCATTATTCTTGAGTGAACTGAATGCTCCTAATTAGCTTCATTTTAATTGGGCACAATGAAGAGGAAATGAAATGCCCAGACAGATGCCTAAACAGGATGCCCATCTGTTGTGGGCCGGCTGCTTAGTGATGCCACGTACGGTGCCTGCTGCTCGCAGCCTGGTGTGCCCGCTGGGTGCCCGGCTCAAGGACGCACGTGCCCTGTGTACCATTTAGCGTGGGCACACGGAGGTGGCCCCCCCCCCCGGCCACCCAGGCAGAGGAATCTGAAAGGACCCCAGATGTAGCTAGCCGGGTCTATTTATTTCCTGGTACTAATTAGTGATAAGAGATGGCACAGCTGAGCTGGCGGTAGACCTACTTGTGGGGGTGTGAGGAAAAAGAGTGGTTCTTCACTGATTGGGAAAAGTTTGCAATAAACCGAATGACACGATAGTGAGATCTCTTGATATGAAGAACTGTAGGAGAAGCAAATATGTGTGTCTGCATCTTTGTGTGTGTTTGTGTGTGTGTGTGTGTGTGGGCATGTCTATGCACATGCTCATGCATTTGTGTATATTTACCATACAGATCACACTGGGGTCTGACCCAGAGCTGCTGCATGTGGTCAGTCAGCGTGACCCCCAGGGCAGTGTGGAAGGGGTCTACTACCAGGCCTCAGACATGCTGCTGGACACCAGGGAGAAAGAAAACACCACACTGCCTGGACCCTACTACTGGAGGCTTCCCAAACACTACCAGGGAAATAAGGTGTGTATCTCAGACCTCTGTTACTTGTGTCTGTGAGAGAGCGATGCTGAATCATAAACATACACATCTTATTCTCTGGTTAGTTGTTGTCGTATGGAGGGAAGCTGTCCTACATGGTGGCGTTCTATGCTCTGGACGGGGCCGGCCTGGCCAACTACGAGCCTCAGGTCCTGATGAGGGGGGGTCATCTGGGAAAGAAGGTCATCTACATCGATATGCCTGCCCCTGACAACAGGGTCAAAACACGTCAGGACATCCCACTGACGGAGGTAAGGAGGACACCAGAAACAATACCTAAAGCTAGACTAGTTGGACTACCATGGGTTCAAACCCATTATGTCCAGCATGCTATAAGACTGTGTTATCCGCTTGAGCTAAAGCCTACAAATCCTACTAATGAATTAATATAATAAAATCTGCTTTGATTTTTCTTGATCAGCACAAGTGGAAGTATTTCAACTCTGTGTCAGAGAAATCTGTGAGTCACTCCGATTTCTTGGCGGTCCTGAGCAATATCGAGTACATCACCATCAAGGCCTCATATGGTACAGGGTTGCAGCAGAGCAGGTTAGTACACACACACGCACACATACAGTACATACACTCGCACACACACTTATTTTTGTGTTGACGCTATAAAGCGACTATGATATCAATATTGTGTTTGTCTTTCACTAGAATCTCCAATATCACCATGGATACGGCCCTAGAGGCAGAGGAGGGGTCAGAGGGTTTGGAGGTGGCATGTCTGATAGAGACCTGCGAGTGTCCAGCTGGCTACGCTGGACTGTCCTGCCAGGTCAGACAGATTTTCACACCAAAAACAACACCATTTATTATGTACTACTACTTACTACTGTGTTTTGAGTCTATTATTTAACTTGGTCTCAGTCATCGGTGTGCGTGTGTGGTGTGTGTAGGAGTGTTCCCCCGGCTACTACCGCCAACCAGTGACTGATCTGAACCTGCGGGGGAAGAGACCCCTGATCCAGCCCTGCGTGCCCTGCCAGTGTAACAACCACAGCCAGGCCTGTGACCTGGACACGGGAGAATGTCTGGGCTGCCAGCACAACACAGCAGGCGAGCACTGTAACGTATGTGGCTCTGGGTACTATGGGAACGTGAATGGCTCCGTCAGTGACTGCTCTCTGTGTGCCTGCCCCCTCAAAGAGAACAGGTACCTGTCTCACTCTCCCCCTGTTAGTCGCATGTTCTGATAAGTGACGTGTTGAATTTGGAGTTGAAACGATAATATCTCATTCCACACATAGTATGTTTTTTGAAGAGATAGTCCAACTACTGATTTCACACTAGCACATATTCAATCTCATAAGATGTATTTTTTCTTAGAATGCTGAAGCTGCTTGGCAATATTCTAGTTCAAGGGGGATTTAGTGAATGGGTATCCTCTGGTAATACAGACCTTTTCCCAGCAGGGGGCAGTGAGGAGATATAGTTGTGTGTATAGCACTGTTTGACAGTTTGTGTGTGTTGTGGTTTAGCTTCAGTCCTACCTGTGCAATGGAGGGAGTGATGGGAGACTTCCGCTGTAACGCCTGCAAGCCTGGTTATGAGGGACGCTACTGTGAGAGGTAAGAGAGAGTACTACACAGCTACTGTGGAGGTAAGAGAGAGTACTACACAGCTACTGTGGAGGTAAGAGAGAATACTACACAGCTACTGAAGAGGTAAGAGAGAGTACTACACAGCTACTGTGGAGGTAAGAGAGAGTACTACACAGCTACTGTGGAGGTAAGAGAGAGTACTACACAGCTACTGTGGAGGTAAGAGAGAGTACTACACAGCTACTGTGGAGGTAAGAGAGAGTACTACACAGCTACTGAGGAGGTAAGATAGAGTACTACACAGCTACTGTGGAGGTAAGAGAGAGTTCTCCAAGGTGGCATAGCAGTTCAGACGTCTTTTGTCCTCCTCTTGTCGTGTCCTGTATATATATATATTTACAACTTTTTTCACATACATTTTATTTTTATTTTCCATCAACTCATCTTCAAAACACTCTCCTGCAACCCGCCTCACCAATTTATATTTATAAAAAAGTATTATTTACCTCAAATCTGTAATCCTCCAAGAAGCTAGCCAGAAACTCCAAGAAGCTAGCCTGAAACTAGCCAGAAGCTAGCCCAGAAGCTAATCAGAAGCTAGTTCAGAAGCTAGTTAGCTTCTTTACTGGCAAATCGTTAGTATTCAGCTAACCACGGTTTGTGGTCATCAGCTATCCTTTAGCTCGAAAATCTATCGCCAGTTCTGTACGGCGCAGCGCGGCTCGGAACGGAACATACCGGACCAATTTTTCTCTCCATGTCCCTGGATTTCGACTGCTCTCTGGACATTCATACCCGGATCTCACAGCTAGCTAGCTGCTATCCGTGTGACTATCGGCCTTCGTCGATTCCGGAGCAAACATCAATTATTCCGGAGCTAGCCAGCGCCGTCAATCACTCCCGAGTTCCATCAATCACTCCTGGGCTGCAGTCACCTATCCGGACCCGTTTTACTGCCTACGCGGAGCCCCACCGGGCCTTCACAACTGGACTGCTGACGTTATCTACCCGGAGGAGATCCGGCTGGCTCCTCCGTCGCGACGTTACCTGAACGCCCATCTGCGGCCTGCTAACCGTTAGCTGTCTTACCGGCTGCTATCTGAATAGACAATCGGACAATTTATTTATTTTTATTATTATTATGTTTTCTTCTTGGGCCTCTATAACTATATCTATTGTTTTTATTTTTGTTGTTGTTGTGTGATTTGGATTAATCCCCTCTACCACACGGAACCCCACTAATCTACTGACGGAACGCAAGAGGTGGCTAATAACAGACCTCCATCCTATGCTAGCTTGCTACCGATGGCCTGGCTAGCTGTCTAAATCACCAACCAACCTCTCCACTCACTGGACCCTTTTGATCACTCGACTAAGCATGCCTCTCCTTAATGTCAATATGTCTTGTCCATTGCTGTTCTGGTTAGTGTTTATTGGCTTATTTCACTGTAGAGCCTCTAGTCCTGCTCACTATACCTTATCCAACCTATTAGTTCCACCACCCACACATGCAATGACATCTCCTGGTTTTAATTATGTTTCTAGAGACAATATCTCTCTCTTCATCACTCAATACATAGGTTTACCTCCACTGTATTCACATCCTACCATACATTTGTCTGTACATTATACCTTGATGCTATTTTATCGCCCCCAGAAACCTCCTTTTACTCTATGTTCCAGACGTTCTAGACGACCAATTCTCATAGCTTTTAGCCGTACCCTTATTCTACTCCTCCTATGTTCCTCTGGCGATGTAGAGGTGAATCCAGGCCCTGCAGTGCCTAGCTCCACTCCTATTCCCCAGGCGCTCTCTTTTGACGACTTCTGTAACCGTAATAGCCTTGGTTTCATGCATGTTAACATTAGAAGCCTCCTCCCTAAGTTTGTTCTATTCACTGCTTTAGCACACTCTGCCAACCCGGATGTTCTAGCTGTGTCTGAATCCTGGCTTAGGAAGACCACCAAAAATTCAGAAATTTTAATTCCAAACTACAACATTTTCAGACAAGATAGAACTGCCAAAGGGGGCGGTGTTGCAATCTACTGCAAAGATAGCCTGCAGAGTTCTGTCCTACTATCCAGGTCTGTACCCAAACAATTTGAACTTCTACTTTTAAAAATCCACCTCTCTAAAAACAAGTCTCTCACCGTTGCCGCCTGCTATAGACCACCCTCTGCCCCCAGCTGTGCTCTGGACACCATATGTGAACTGATTGCCCCCCATCTATCTTCAGAGTTCGTGCTGCTAGGCGACCTAAACTGGAACATGCTTAACACCCCAGCCATCCTACAATCTAAACTTGATGCCCTCTCACACAAATTATCAATGAACCTACCAGGTACCTCCCCAAAGCCTTAAACACGGGCACCCTCATAGATATCATCCTAACCAACTTCCCCTCTAAATACACCTCTGCTGTCTTCAACCAAGATCTCAGCGATCACTGCCTCATTGCCTGCATCCGTAATGGGTCAGCGGTCAAACGACCTCCACTCATCACTGTAAAACGCTCCCTGAAACACTTCTGCGAGCAGGCCTTTCTAATCGACCTAGCCGGGGTATCCTGGAAGGATATTGATCTCATCCCGTCAGTAGAGGATGCCTGGATATTTTTTTTAAATGCCTTCGTAACCATCTTAAATAAACATGCCCCATTCAAGAAATTTAGAACCAGGAACAGATATAGCCCTTGGTTCTCCCCAGACCTGACTGCCCTTAACCAACACAAAAACATCCTATGGCGTTCTGCATTAGCATCGAACAGCCCCCGTGATATGCAGCTGTTCGGCGAAGCTAGAAACCATTATACACAGGCAGTTAGAAAAGCCAAGGCTAGCTTTTTCAAGCAGAAATTTGCTTCCTGCAACACTAACTCAAAAACGTTCTGGGACACTGTAAAGTCCATGGAGAATAAGAACACCTCCTCCCAGCTGCCCACTGCACTGAAGATAGGAAACACTGTCACCACTGATAAATCCACCATAATTGAGAATTTCAATAAGCATTTTTCTACGGCTGGCCATGCTTTCCACCTGGCTACTCCTACCCCGGACAACAGCACTGCACCCCCAACAGCAACTCGCCCAAGCCTTCCCCATTTCTCCTTCTCCCAAATCCATTCAGCTGATGTTCTGAAAGAGCTGCAAAATCTGGACCCCTACAAATCAGCCGGGCTAGACAATCTGGACCCTTTCTTTCTAAAATTATCTGCCGAAATTGTTGCCACCCCTATTACTAGCCTGTTCAACCTCTCTTTCGTGTCGTCTGAGATTCCCAAAGATTGGAAAGCAGCTGCGGTCATCCCCCTCTTCAAAGGGGGGGACACTCTTGACCCAAACTGCTACAGACCTATATCTATCCTACCGTGCCTTTCTAAGGTCTTCGAAAGCCAAGTCAACAAACAGATTACCGACCATTTTGAATCTCACCATACCTTCTCTGCTATGCAATCTGGTTTCAGAGCTGGTCATGGGTGCACCTCAGCCACGCTCAAGGTCCTAAACGATATCTTAACCGCCATCGATAAGAAACATTACTGTGCAGCCGTATTCATTTATCTGGCCAAGGCTTTCGACTCTGTCAATCACCACATCCTCATCGGCAGACTCGACAGCCTTGGTTTCTCAAATGATTGCCTCGCCTGGTTCACCAACTACTTCTCTGATAGAGTTCAGTGTGTCAAATCGGAGGGTCTGCTGTCCGGACCTCTGTCAGTCTCTATGGGGGTGCCACAGGGTTCAATTCTTGGACCGACTCTCTTCTCTGTATACATCAATGAGGAAGCTCTTGCTGCTGGGGAGTCCCTGATCCACCTCTACGCAGACAACACCATTCTGTATACTTCCGGCCCTTCTTTGGACACTGTGTTAACAACCCTCCAGGCAAGCTTCAATGCCATACAACTCTCCTTCCATGGCCTCCAATTGCTCTTAAATACAAGTCAAACTAAATGCATGCTCTTCAACCGATCGCTACCTGCACCTACCCGCCTGTCCAACATCACTACTCTGGACGGCTCTGACTTAGAATACGTGGACAACTACAAATACTTAGGTGTCTGGTTAGACTGTAAACTCTCCTTCCAGACCCATATCAAACATCTCCAATCCAAAGTTAAATCTAGAATTGGCTTCCTATTTCGCAACAAAGCATCCTTCACACATGCTGCCAAACATACCCTTGTAAAACTGACCACCCTACCAATCCTCGACTTTGGCGATGTCATTTACAAAATAGCCTCCAATACCCTACTCAACAAATTGGATGCAGTCTATCACAGTGCAATCCGTTTTATCACCAAAGCCCCATATGCTACCCACCATTGCGACCTGTACGCTCTCGTTGGCTGGCCCTCGCTTCATACTCGTCGCCAAACCCACTGGCTCCATGCCATCTACAAGACCCTGCTAGGTAAAGTCCCCCCTTATCTCAGCTCGCTGGTCACCATAGCATCTCCCACCTGTAGCACACGCTCCAGCAGGTATATCTCTCTAGTCACCTCCAAAACCAATTCTTTCTTTGGCCGCCTCTCCTTCCAGTTCTCTGCTGCCAATGACTGGAACGAACTACAAAAATCTCTGAAACTGGAAACACTTATCTCCCTCACTAGCTTTAAGCACCAACTGTCAGAGCAGCTCACAGGTTACTGCACCTGTACATAGCCCACCTATAATTTAGCCCAAACAACTACCTCTTTCCCAACTGTATTTCATTTTTATTTATTTATTTATTTAGCTCCTTTGCACCCCATTATTTTTATTTCTACTTTGCACATTCTTCCATTGCAAAACTACCATTCCAGTGTTTTACTTGCTATATTGTATTTACTTTGCCATCATGGCCTTTTGCTGCCTTTACCTCCCTTCTCACCTCATTTGCTCACATTATATATAGACTTGTTTATACTGTATTATTGACTGTATGTTTGTTTTACTCCATGTGTAACTCTGTGTCATTGTATCTGTCGAACTGCTTTGCTTTATCTTGGCCAGGTCGCAATTGTAAATGAGAACTTGTTCTCAACTTGCCTACCTGGTTAAATAAAGGTAAAATAAATAAATAAATAAATAAAAATACTACACAGCTACTGTGGAGGTAAGAGAGAGTACTACACAGCTACTGTGGAGGTAAGAGAGAGTACTACACAGCTACTGTGGAGGTAAGAGAGAGTACTACACAGCTACTGTGGAGGTAAGAGAGAGTACTACACAGCTACTGAGGAGGTAAGATAGAGTGCTACACAGCTACTGTGGAGGTAAGAGAGAGTACTACACAGCTACTGTGGACGTAAGAGAGAGTACTACACAGCTACTGTGGAGGTAAGATAGAGTACTACACAGCTACTGAGGAGGTAAGATAGAGTGCTACACAGCTACTGTGGAGGTAAGAGAGAGTACTACACAGCTACTGTGGACGTAAGAGAGAGTACTACACAGCTACTGTGGAGGTAAGATAGAGTACTACACAGCTACTGTGGAGGTAAGAGAGAGTACTACACAGCTACTGTGGAGGTAAGAGAGAGTACTACACAGCTACTGTGGAGGTAAGAGAGAGTACTACACAGCTACTGTGGAGGTAAGAGAGAGTACTACACAGCTACTGTGGAGGTAAGAGAGCGTACTACACAGCTACTGTGGAGGTAAGAGAGAGTACTACACAGCTACTGTGGAGGTAAGAGAGAGTACTACACAGCTACTGAGGAGGTAAGAGAGAGTACTACACAGCTACTGTGGAGATAAGAGAGAGTACTACACAGCTACTGTGGAGGTAAGAGAGAGTACTACACAGCTACTGTGGAGGTAAGAGAGAGTACTACACAGCTACTGTGGAGGTAAGAGAGAGTACTACACAGCTACTGTGGAGGTAAGAGAGAGTACTACACAGCTACTGTGGAGGTAAGAGAAAGTACTACACAGCTACTGTGGAGGTAAGAGAGAGTACTACACAGCTACTGTGGAGGTAAGAGAGTACTACACAGCTACTGTGGAGGTAAGAGAGAGTACTACACAGCTACTGTGGAGGTAAGAGAGAGTACTACACAGCTACTGTGTGACTTGTTGGATCAAAGTCAGTGTCTCTGTCACTAGAAGCCATCACTACACCTCAGACTGAGACAAACGTTATATTTTCATTTTCTATTACATTATTTCTCCGTCTCACTGTTTCTTTGCCATCCCCCCGCATCTCTCTCCCCCTCCCTTTCTCAGGTGTTCAGTGGGTTACTATGGGAACCCGTCTGGTCCAGGAGGGATGTGTGAGGCGTGTCAGTGTAGTACTGCAGGATCTCTCCATCTGGTGTGTGACTCTCTGAAGGGCCAGTGTGAATGTAAGGCCGGGGTCAGGGGACATTTGTGTGACCAGTGCGAGGCGAGACACGTCCTGGATGGGTACCAGTGTGTCTGTGAGTACCAACCCACACACACACACACACACACACACGTTAAATACTTTATTTGAATCCACTAATCAAATTTACAAAAAAAGGATGCCTGTATGCATGGTACTCAAGGGTACATAAAGCACCTCCTTCTCCAAACAGCTAGGTGGCCCATGACAGCTGAAACAGAGCAGAGCTCTCTCAACATCAAACCAGCTTCCTCTTACACAAGAATGTTTATGTATGTGTGCTGTTGGTGAGACGACTTGTCTCACCTTGCTGGCTATCAGGTCAACAAGGCGGTCATGTCTAGCAATGTACAAATCCTCATTTGAACAGCAGCCATTCACAACAAGGGCAATGGACTCCATTACATTTGACTTATGTAGAATACAAAATGGGTTCATGGTTTGAAGCGTACCAGAGTGCTAGATTATATTTTGTTGGTAGAACCTCACCTTAACAGTAAAGATGAGAATGTCTTCGCCAACGGAAGCATTCTGGTACATGGAATGGGAGACAGAGTGGTCAACACAGTCCAGTGTTGCAGTAGCTGCATCCGTCTGAAACCAAGGAGTGTTGTCCTGGATGTAGGATGAGATGTTCCATCATGGGTGACAGAAGCCCCCACAACAACACCACAATCTGCCACAACTGTATCAGAGGCGGTCACTGGCTCAGTTTCCATATCAGTCCATGTCCACCTGAGCTCCACTCCAGTCGGGTTGCACAGGTCATTGAGGTCCGGCCAGGCTGACCAGACACCAACGCAGCCCGAGTGTCCAGTTTTCCACTGGCCTTCCTACTGAAGCCCAGGAAGTTGTCCTCAGTGTCCCTGGTATGTGGAACCTTCCGCCTCTTTAGGTCCCGAAGGAGGGAAGCTCTGGCTAACTCCTTAACTGTCACATCGTCACAGATGAGCATGTTCAACAGGTTAGTCAGTCTGGTAGCAGTGTAAATCCACTCAATATTCAGGACACCTAAACCCTCCTCTCTTTAACTCAGGAAGACAACATCACATGTGGCGTGTGTGTTTAAGCAGAGCCACTTTGTCATCACTTGAGTAGTTCTGTTATTCATTTTCCTCAGAACCTTCTGTGGAAGAGGCACTTTCGCAAGCAAATCTTTACCAGGGCCACCTGTCTCACAGCTTCTAGATTCATGACCACGGGCAGAGGGGGAAATGTCAATCATATCAAGACTGGTTGAATACACACGGACGAGCTCCTCCACTTGTTCCCCCCCACTCGCCAGCAACATTAAACTCATGTCCAAAATAACTACTGTTGAAGTCGGAAGTTTACATACACCTTAGCCAAATACATTTAAACTCAGTTTTTCACAATTCCTGACATTTAATAATTTAAGATCACCAGTTTATTTTAAGAATGTGAAATGTCAGAATAATAGTAGAGAGAATGATTTATTTCAGCTTTTATTTCTTCCATCACATTCCCAGTGGTTCAGAAGTTTACATACACTCAATTAGTATTTGGTAGCATTGCCTTTACACTGTTTAACTTGGGTCAAATGTTTTGGGTAGCCTTCCACAAGCTTCCCACAATAAGTTGAGTGAATTTTGGCCCATTCCTCCTGACAGAGCTGGTGTAACTGAGTCGGGTTTGTGTAGGCCTCCTTGCTCGCACACGCTTTTTCAGTTCTGCCGACAAATTGTCTATAGGATTGCGGTCAGGGCTTTGTGATGGCCACTCCAATACCTTGACTTTTTTTTCTTAAGCCATTTTGCCACAATTTTGGAAGCATGCTTGGGATAATTGTCCATTTGGAAGACCAATTTGCGACCAAGCTTTAACTTCCTGACTGATGTCTTGAGATGTTGCTTCAATATATCCACATAATTGTTTTTCCTCGTGATGCCATCTATTTTGTGAAGTGCACCAGTCCCTCTTGCAGCAAAGCACCCCCACAACATGATGCTGCCACCCCCGTGCTTCACGGTTGGGATGGTGTTCTTCGGCTTGCAAGCCTCCCGTTTCCTCCAAACATAACAATGGTCATTATGGCCAAACAGTTCTATTTTTGTTTCATCAGAATAGAGGATATTTTTCCAAAAAGTACAATCTTTGTCTCCATGTGCAGTTTTTAATGGTGGTTTTGGAGAAGTGGCTTCTTCCTTGCTGAGCGGCCTTTCAGCTTATGTCGATATAGGACTCGTTTTACTATGGATATAGATACTTTTATACCCGATTCATCCAGCATCTTCACAGGGTCCTTTGCTGTTGTTCTGGGATTGATTTGCACTTTTTGCACCAAAGTACGTTCATCTCTAGGAGACAGAACACGTTTCCTTCCTGAGTGGTATGACGGCTGCGTGGTCCCATGGTGTTTATACTTGCGTACTGTTGTTTGTAGAGATGAACGTGGTACCTTCAGGCGTTTGGAAATTGCTCCCAAGGATGAACCAGACTTGCGGAGGTCTACAATTTATTTTCTGAGGTCTTGGCTGATTTCTTTTGATTTTCCCATGATGTCAAGCAAAGAGACACTGAGTTTGAAGGGAGGCCTTGAAATACATTCACAGCTACACCTCCAATTGACTCAAATTATGTCAATTAGCCTATCAGAAGCTTCTAAAGCCATGACATAATTTTCTGGAATTTTCCAAGCTGTTTAAAGGCACAGTCAACTTAGTGTATGTAAACTTCTGACCCACTGGAATTGTGATACAGTGAATTATAAGTGAAATAATCTGTCTGTAAACAATTGTTGGAAGAATTACTTGTGTCATGCACAAAGTAGATGTCCTAACCAATTTACCAAAACTATAGTTTGTTTACAAGAAATTTGTGGAGTGGTTGAAAAACGAGTTTTAATGACTCCAACCTAAGTGTGTGTAAACTTCCGACTTCAACTGTATATGTTTCGTCACGAGAGCAGACTTTGTTGGGGGCATATCAGTTTTAGACTTGTACCAGCAGATACCTCTGTTGCAGCTTTCACACACACACACACACACACACACACACACACACACACACACACACACACACACACACACACACACACACACACACACACACACAAACTGCGGTAATGTCCTAATTGAAATCTGATATCCTGAACTCCTTCCTCTCCCTCCCTCCCTCTCCCCTCAGTGTGTGATGATTGAGTGTACGGGGGTCCTCCTGGATGACCTGGATGCACGCACACACACACACACACACACACACACAACTGCGGTAAGGTCCTAATTGAAATCTGATATCCTGAACTCCTTCCTCTCGCTCGCTCCCTCTCCCCTCAGCGTGTGATGATGAGTGTACGGGGGTCCTCCTGGATGACCTGGATGCATTAGAGAGCTCCTTCCTGTCTGTCAACCTGACCGGGGTCATCCTGTCCCCCTACAGCACACTGGTCAGCCTGGAGAACGACACACGAGAGGTCAAGGTAAAAGAGGGCTCATGTTATACCTCTCTGTCTAGGAGGTCAGGAAGTCACCTTTTGAACCCCCTGTCTTAAGTTCAGAAGTATTCAGTACACATTCAATGTGAGAAAGACTGTTGTAACACACTTGTCCTCATTTCTCTCCTAGAATCTGATGTCTTGGGAAAGTAGCCCAGCATATCACCTGAACAGGGTGGAGGAGGACTTGACAAATCTCACCCAGGACATAGACGGACTGCTACGGCAGGCTACAGGGCTGTCTGCTGATGGAGAGGAAGTGGCTCAGTCCACAGAGAACAGCGTTACCCAGGGGGCCAAGTTTCTGGAGTACATCATCACCATTCACACTGCCATACAAGGTACAGCAAATAGCAACCGCACAACATGCATTACTATGTTTTTATATTCCATCTTAGGTTTCCATAGGAAATGTGTAACTTCAAAGTATGCCCATTTAGTGAACAATTTAATGTTTTGTGATATTGAACAATATTTGTGATATCTCCTGGTTCAGTAAAAGTTTTATATTTTTGTTCACAAGACAAATGGTTAACATCAAAGCCCCTCCCTCTCTGTGATTGACTCAGTCCTGGCGGAGGAAGCTGCCGGTCTGAACAGGACAGAGAACGTGGAGAAGGACGAGGCTAACAGCACACGTCTATGGGAGCAGGTGGCGGCCATGTTGGAAACCATCAAATTAGTCAACCTATCCCAGGCCAATGCCAGCGTCTCTACAGAACTCAGGTCAGTTAATGTTAGTAATACTGTTTCTAGTCATACTGGGGTGATTGACTATAGGCCTACTGTGTAACACTGTTATGAGCTGTAATGGTGTTTAGTAAAGTTGTATTAAAGTTTAGTTACTACACTATAGTACATTAATACTATGGCGTATTAATGTACTCACCGTGGACTGGAAGAAACCTTTTCCTTTAACAAGTCCGATAGGAAGTATATACTGCTTTCACTGGAATAGGCTCAGATCCCTGTAATTTGCTTGAAGAAAAGACTCAGGAAAAGGGGCCGCAGATCGGGTTGCCTTCTGAGAATACGTAGGCGAGTGAGTACGCCCACTGCCATCCGTTCTTCTTGCTAACGTGCAATCAATGGAAAATAAAATTGATGACCTACGATTAAGATTATCCTACCAACAGGACATTAAAAACTGTAATATCTTATGTTTCACCGAGACGAGGCTGAGCGAAGAAACGGATAATATTGAGCTGGCGGGATTTTCCATGCACCGGCAGAACAGAGAAGCTACCTCTGGTAAGACGAGGGGTGGAGGTGTGTGTCTTGTTGTCAACAACAGCTGGGGCGCGATCTCTAATATTAAAGAAGTCTCGAGGTATTGCTCGCCTGAGGTAGAGTACCTTATGTTAAGCACTATCTACCAATAGAGTTCTCATCTATATTATTCGTAGCCGTCTATTTACCACCACAGCACGAAGCTGGCACTAAGACCGCTCTCAACCAACTCTATAAGGCCATAATCAAAGAAGAAAATGCTCACCCAGAAGCGGCGCTCCTAGTGGCCGGGGACTTTAATGCAGACAAACTTAAATCAGTTTTATCACATTTTTACCAGCATGTCACATGTGCAACCAGAGGGGGAAAAAAATCTTAGACCACCTTTACTCCACACACAGAGATGCATACCAAGCTCTACCCCACCCTCCGTTTGGCAAATCTGACCATAATTCTATCCCCCTTTTTAATTTATCCATTATTTTACCAGGTAAGTTGACTGAGAACACATTCTCATTTACAGCAACAACCTGGGGAATAGTTACAGGGGAGAGGAGGGGGATGAATGAGCCAATTGTAAACTGGGATTATTAGGTGACCGTGATGGTTTGAGGGCTCGATTGGGAATTTAGCCAGGACAATGGGGTTAACACCCCTACTCTTACGTCCCAAGAGCCGTGGGATCTTTAATGACCTCAGAGAGTAAGGACACCCGTTTAACGTCCCATCCGAAAGACGGCACCCTACACAGGGACCCTACACCAATCACTACCCTGGGGCATTGGATATTTTTTTTAGACCAGAGGAAAGAGTGCCTCCTACTGGCCCTCCAACACCACTTCCAGCAGCATCTAGTCTCCCATCCAGAGACTGACCAGGACCAACCCTTCTTAGTTTCAGAAGCAAGCCAGCAGTGGTATGCAGGGTGGTATGCTGCTTACAAGCAAAAACTAAAGCAGGAAGTACCAGTGACTCGCTCGATACAGAAGTGGGTTAGATGACGCAGATGATACACTACAGGACTTTTTTGCTAGCACAGACTGGAATATGTTCCGGGATTCATCCAATGGCATTGAGGAGTACACCACCTCAGTCATCGGCTTCATCAATAAGTGCATAGACGACGTCATCCCCACAGTGACTGTACGTACATATCCCAACCAGAAGCCATGGATTACAGGCAACATCCGCATCGAGCTAAAGGCTAGAACTGCCACTTTCAAGGAGCGGGAGACTAATCTGGACACTTATAAGAAATCCCGCTATGCCATCAGACAAACCATCAAACAAGCAAAGCGTCAATACAGGATTAAGATTGAATCCTACTACATCGGCTCTGATGCTCGTCGGATGTGGCAGGGCTTGAAAACTAGCTAAACGAGCTAAATGCTTTTTCTGCTCGCTTCGAGGCAAGCAACACTGAAGCATGCACGAGAGCACCAGCTGTTCCGGATGACTGTGTGATAATGTTCTCCGTCGCCGATGTGAACAAAACCTTTAAACAGGTCAACATTCACAAAGCCGGTGGGCCAGACGGATTACCAGGACGTGTACTCAAAGCATGCGCTGACCAACTGTCAAGTGTCTTCACTGACATTTTCAACTTCTCCCTGATCGAGTCTGTAATCCCTGTGCCCAAGGAAGCGAAGATAATCTGCCTAAATGATTACCGCCCCGTAGCACTCACGTCAGTAGCCATGAAGTACTTTAGAAGGCTGGTCATGGCTCACATCAACAGCATCCTCCCAGACACACTAGACCCACTCCAATTTGCATACCGCCCCAACAAATCCACAGATGTCGCAATCTCAATCACACTCCACACTTTCCTTTCCCCCCTGGACAAAAGGAACACCTATGTGAGAATGCTATTCATTGACTACAGCTCAGCGTTCAACACCATAGAGCCCACGAAGCTCATCACTAAGCTCAGGACTCTGGGACTAAACACCTGGATCCTAGACTTCCTGACTGGCCGCCCCCAGGTGGTAAGAGTAGGCAACAAGACGTCTGCCACGCTGATCCTTAACACTGGGACCCGTCATGGGTGTATACTTAGTCCCCTCCTATACTCCCTGTTCGCCCAATACTGCGTGGCCAAACACGACTCCAACACCATCATTAAGTTTGCTGACGACACAACAGTGGTAGGCCTGATCACCAACAACGATGAGACGTTCTATAGGGAGGAGGTCAGCGAACTGGCAGTGTGGTGCCAGGACAACAACCTCTCCCTCAATGTGAGCAAGACTAAGGAGCTGAACGTGGACTACAGGAAAAGGCGGGCTGAACAGGCCCCCATCTACATCGACAGGGCTGTAGTGAAGCGGGTCGAGAGTTTCAAGTTCCTTGGTGTCTATATCACCAACAAACTATCATGGTCCAAACACACCAAGACAGTCGTTAAGAGGGCACGACAACACCTGTTCCCCTTAGGAGACTGAAAAGATAGGTCCCCCCTCAAAAGGTTCTACAGCTGCACCATCGAGAGCATCCTGACCGGTTGCATCACCGCCTGGTATGGCAACTGCTCGGCATCTGACCTTAAGGCACCACAGAGGGTAATGTGTACAGCCCAGTACGTCACAGGTGCCAAGCTTCCTGCCATCCAGGACCTATATAATAGGCAGTGTCAGAGGAAAGTTTTCTCTGCTACCGCACGGCAAGTGGTACCGGAGCACCAAGTCTAGGACCAAAAGGCTCCTCAACAGCTTCTACCCCCATGCCATGAGACTGCTGAACAGTTAATACAATCGCCACCGGACTATTTACATTGACCTCTTGAACACAGCTGCTACTAGCTATTTGTTTGTTACCTGACTTGTTGGAAAGTTAGCATCCTATGACGGTGCCATGTTGAAAGTCACTGAGCTATTCAGTATGGGCCATTCTCCTGGCAATGTTTGTCTATGGTGATTGCATGGCTGTGGGCTCAATTTTATACACCTGTCAACAACAGGTGTGGCTGAAATAGCCGAATCGACTCATTTGAAGAGGTGTCAACATACACTGCATGCCCCCCTCCCTTTTGTACACTGCTCCTACTATGTTTCTTATCTATGCATAGTCACTTCACCCCTACTGACAGTACTTGTACAAATGACCTCAACTAACCTGTACTCTCGCACACTGACTCGGTACCGGTACCCCCTGTATATAGCCTCGTTATTGTTATTGTGTTGCTTTTTATTAATATTTTTTACTTTAGTCTATTTGGTAAATACTTTCTTAACTCTTCTTGAACTGCACCGTTGGTTAAGGGCTTGTAAGTAAGCATTTCACGGTAAGGTCTACAATTGTTGTATTTGGCGCATGTGACAAATAAAATTTGATTTGATTTTGATTTGATTAATTCATTTTGAAGTGACTAATCCACCTGTACCACAGTGCTACCGAGGCTCTCCTCCAGAGGGTGCTGGAGGACCTTCTGGAACCCCAGGGGGCGATAGAGTCCCAGACCCTCAACATCTCTAACACCCTGACTGAACACCACCAACAGCTAGAGGATGCCCATGCCCTACTGATGACTGCCAGGGAGAACAACAACCACACACACACCCTGCTGGGGAGCATCTACACCAACCTGCCAGAGTACCAGGTGAGTACACTTACTATAATCACTGTATTCAGTACTCAAATATTAATTTGTTCCTTGTGCTGTTGGACTACTAAATGCAAAGTAAATTGTATCAGTATATGTACTTATCTATCTAGTGCAGTTGGGACAGTGGTCGGTTGTGAGTGAATGTGTTAATGTCCTCTATGTTGTTAAGTGTTTGCATCATGATGGACTGAGTGGTTTAAATGTGCCTGATATGAGAATGTGTGTATATGTGTATCCTTTATGGACAAAGTTTGATTCTATTACATGTATGTGTAGTGATTTGATTTGGACTTTTGGTCGTCATCTTCAAACATCGTAACTGTAGAAGGTCTATACATTTCTCCTGTAGTTGTATTTAGACTGTGTTGTCTCTGTGTGCGTAGGGTCTGAAGCAGAATGTGAGCCGGCTGAACCAGACAGCAGAAACCCAACTAGAGGAGACTCAGGACATCCTGGCTGATGCTGTCAATCTAGCAGAGGACATGAGCAACGTCACCTCTGTAAGTCGCACCATAACACCACATTACCACCATATCCATATCAAATAAAGGGGATATACTGTATAACTGCAATAAAGTAGCATCCCCCTGTTGTGTGAATGTGTTGATTTAAACTTTATTTAAGCAGGAGGTCACTTTACATAAAAAAATATTGTTCTATGTTTTAAAAAGACTGTATTGCTAGTAGATTCTGTGTTTTATAAAGACTGTATTGCTAGTAGAGTCTGTGTTTTATAAAGACTGTATTGCTAGTAGAGTCTGTGTTTTATAAAGACTGTATTGCTAGTAGAGTCTGTGTTTTATAAAGACTGTATTGCTAGTAGAGTCTGTGTTTTATAAAGACTGTATTGCTAGTAGAGTCTGTGTTTTATAAAGACTGTATTGCTAGTAGAGTCTGTGTTTTATAAAGACTGTATTGCTAGTAGAGTCTGTGTTTTATAAAGACTGTATTGCTAGTAGAGTCTGTGTTTTATAAAGACTGTATTGCTAGTAGAGTCTGTGTTTTAAAAAGACTGTATTGCTAGTAGAGTCTGTGTTTTAAAAAGACTGTATTGTTAGTAGAGTCTGTGTTTTATAAAGACTGTATTGCTAGTAGAGTCTGTGTTTTATAAAGACTGTATTGCTAGTAGAGTCTGTGTTTTATAAAGACTGTATTGCTAGTAGAGTCTGTGTTTTAAAAAGACTGTATTGCTAGTAGAGTCTGTGTTTTAAAAAGACTGTATTGTTAGTAGAGTCTGTGTTTTATAAAGACTGTATTGCTAGTAGAGTCTGTGTTTTATAAAGACTGTATTGCTAGTAGAGTCTGTGTTTTATAAAGACTGTATTGCTAGTAGAGTCTGTGTTTTATAAAGACTGTATTGTTAGTAGAGTCTGTGTTTTATAAAGACTGTATTGTTAGTAGAGTCTGTGTTTTATAAAGACTGTATTGCTAGTAGAGTCTGTG
The DNA here is from genome assembly GCF_002021735.2 of Oncorhynchus kisutch. Lineage (NCBI taxonomy): Eukaryota > Metazoa > Chordata > Actinopteri > Salmoniformes > Salmonidae > Oncorhynchus > Oncorhynchus kisutch. The sequence goes on along the minus strand of NC_034184.2, from coordinate 69,772,536 downwards.
TTTTAAAAATACTGTATTGCTAGTAGAGTCTGTGTTTTATAAAGACTGTATTGCTAGTAGAGTCTGTGTTTTATAAAGACTGTATTGTTAGTAGAGTCTGTGTTTTATAAAGACTGTATTGCTAGTAGAGTCTGTGTTTTATAAAGACTGTATTGCTAGTAGAGTCTGTGTTTTATAAAGACTGTATTGCTAGTAGAGTCTGTGTTTTAAAAAGACTGTATTGCTAGTAGAGTCTGTGTTTTATAAAGACTGTATTGCTAGTAGAGTCTGTGTTTTATAAAGACTGTATTGTTAGTAGAGTCTGTGTTTTATAAAGACTGTATTGCTAGTAGAGTCTGTGTTTTATAAAGACTGTATTGTTAGTAGAGTCTGTGTTTTATAAAGACTGTATTGCTAGTAGAGTCTGTGTTTTATAAAGACTGTATTGCTAGTAGAGTCTGTGTTTTATAAAGACTGTATTGCTAGTAGAGTCTGTGTTTTATAAAGACTGTATTGCTAGTAGAGTCTGTGTTTTAAAAAGACTGTATTGCTAGTAGAGTCTGTGTTTTAAAAAGACTGTATTGTTAGTAGAGTATGTGTTTTATAAAGACTGTATTGCTAGTAGAGTCTGTGTTTTATAAAGACTGTATTGCTAGTAGAGTCTGTGTTTTATAAAGACTGTATTGTTAGTAGAGTCTGTGTTTTATAAAGACTGTATTGCTAGTAGAGTCTGTGTTTTAAAAATACTGTATTGTTAGTAGAGTCTGTGTTTTATAAAGACTGTATTGCTAGTAGAGTCTGTGTTTTATAAAGACTGTATTGTTAGTAGAGTCTGTGTTTTATAAAGACTGTATTGCTAGTAGAGTCTGTGTTTTATAAAGACTGTATTGCTAGTAGAGTCTGTGTTTTATAAAGACTGTATTGCTAGTAGAGTCTGTGTTTTAAAAAGACTGTATTGTTAGTAGAGTCTGTGTTTTATAAAGACTGTATTGCTAGTAGAGTCTGTGTTTTATAAAGACTGTATTGTTAGTAGAGTCTGTGTTTTATAAAGACTGTATTGCTAGTAGAGTCGGTGTTTTATAAAGACTGTATTGCTAGTAGAGTCTGTGTTTTATAAAGACTGTATTGTTAGTAGAGTCTGTGTTTTATAAAGACTGTATTGTTAGTAGAGTCTGTGTTTTAAAAAGACTGTATTGCTAGTAGAGTCTGTGTTTTATAAAGACTGTATTGTTAGTAGAGTCTGTGTTTTAAAAAGACTGTATTGCTAGTAGAGTCTGTGTTTTATAAAGACTGTATTGTTAGTAGAGTCTGTGTTTTAAAAAGACTGTATTGCTAGTAGAGTCTGTGTTTTATAAAGACTGTATTGTTAGTAGAGTCTGTGTTTTATAAAGACTGTATTGCTAGTAGAGTCTGTGTTTTATAAAGACTGTATTGTTAGTAGAGTCTGTGTTTTATAAAGACTGTATTGCTAGTAGAGTCTGTGTTTTATAAAGACTGTATTGCTAGTAGAGTCTGTGTTTTATAAAGACTGTATTGTTAGTAGAGTCTGTGTTTTATAAAGACTGTATTGTTAGTAGAGTCTGTGTTTTATAAAGACTGTATTGTTAGTAGAGTCTGTGTTTTATAAAGACTGTATTGTTAGTAGAGTCTGTGTTTTATAAAGACTGTATTGCTAGTAGAGTCTGTGTTTTATAAAGACTGTATTGCTAGTAGAGTGTGTGTTTTATAAAGACTGTATTGCTAGTAGAGTCTGTGTTTTATAAAGACTGTATTGTTAGTAGAGTCTGTGTTTTATAAAGACTTTATTGTTAGTAGAGTCTGTGTTTTATAAAGACTGTATTGCTAGTAGAGTCTGTGTTTTATAAAGACTGTATTGCTAGTAGAGTCTGTGTTTTATAAAGACTGTATTGCTAGTAGAGTCTGTGTTTTATAAAGACTGTATTGTTAGTAGAGTCTGTGTTTTATAAAGACTGTATTGCTAGTAGAGTCTGTGTTTTATAAAGACTGTATTGTTAGTAGAGTCTGTGTTTTATAAAGACTGTATTGCTAGTAGAGTCTGTGTTTTATAAAGACTGTATTGCTAGTAGAGTCTGTGTTTTATAAAGACTGTATTGTTAGTAGAGTCTGTGTTTTATAAAGACTGTATTGCTAGTAGAGTCCTGTGTTTGAACTGGTTTCTCTGGTTGTGTGTGTGTGTGTGTGTGTGTGTGTGTGTGTGTGTGTGTGTGTGTGTGTGTGTGTGTGTGTGTGTGTGTGTGTGTGTGTGTGTGTGTGTGTGTGTGTGTGTGTGTGTGTGACCTGTACAGCAGCTGGAGGGGGCCAAGGACCAGCTGGAGCAGTGGAACCCCATGTTGAGGAAGCATGTGGACACTCTGGTGATGGAGCTGAGGAAGAAAGATGCTCTGGAGCTGGTCTACAAGGCTGAGGACCACGCCCGGGAACTTAGCAAGAAGGCCCAGGGTCTGCAGAGGTATGTGTGTGTGCCGGCAGTCAGGCCTGTGTGTGTGCCGGCAGTCAGGCCAGTGTGTGTGCCGGCAGTCAGGCCAGTGTGTGTGCCGGCAGTCAGGCCTGTGTGTGTGCCGGCAGTCAGGCCTGTGTGTGTGCCGGCAGTCAGGCCAGTGTGTGTGCCGGCAGTCAGGCCAGTGTGTGTGCCGGCAGTCAGGCCAGTGTGTGTGCCGGCAGTCAGGCCAGTGTGTGTGCGTGAACTTCAACATATGTATCTTTGTCTATGCATTTCACAAACATTAGGCCATAGAAAAAAGACTAAATAGATATCATAGAGATGTCGTCCATACATGTACAGTACATCAGCCTAACTTCCTCTTCCTGTGTGTAGCTCTCTAGTGGAGGTGATGAATACCACTCTGAACGCCACCAGCGCAGAGCATGGCGACTCTAACATCAGAGCTAACGTCCAGCCTGCAGAGGAGATGGCTAACCTAGCCAACCTGACCGCTACTATGGCCCTCAATATGGTGAGTCAACACTCATTTAGTGGACATCAGTATCAACATCAAATAATAGAATAACTGGTCCCAAATCTGTTTGTGCTGTCTATGGTCATCGTCATGCCAAACACCATAGGATTTTGCAAGACAGCACAAAACAGATCTGGGACCAGGCTATAGAATAACCACTGCTACGTTGGATATGAAGTGTGTTGTGGGTCAGAAACTTGCTAGCCATAGGAGTATCGTAAATAACTGTGTGTGTTGACTGTAGATTGTCCAGCCAGAGGACTCTTTCACTGATCTGGGATCTGAGGCTGTGCAGCGTAGTGAGAAGATTCTGGACGAAAGTCTAACCCTGAGAAACAGCACTGAGGGTGAGTTGGAGTACACACACACACACACACGCACACACACACGCACACGCACACGCACACGGTGCCTTAAGGTAATAAATTATATATGTGTGTGTCCTCCCTAGGTCTCCTGGCTAACATCAGTGATGTGACAGATAGAATGGCCTTGCTGAAAGAGAAACTCTGTAACACCAGCCGTCTCATCCCAGAGCAAGGCGCCCTGCTCCACAGCCTGCCCAACGGTGAGTGGCACTGCCATCTGCTGCCCTGTCAACTCAACTGTCCTTTTATATATCCTTTCTGCTTTACCATACTGTAGACAGAAGTCATATATTTAACACTTTATCACAAACTCAGAGGCACGCTAGACAGTGGGGACACAGTTTGTGTGACGTTGCCTGTGCTGCCCCCTGTAGGCACCAGTGAGCAGGTGCTGGACGCCAAGGAGCAGGCTGCCTTGGCCAACACTTCCCTACAGAGGGCGCTGGAGCGCCTGGAGGAGCTCCGGGTCAGACTGGAGAAGTCCAGCACGGCTGTGGCCCAGGCCAGAACCAGCATCTCCAACACCAACCAGCTGTTCTCCGACTCACAATCCACTGGTGAGACTAACACATCATTCAGACATCCAACTATGGTTCTAGCTAGATTATAGCCAGCAACTTTGTAATGGAAGCGGTTTTCATCTTTGCTTCCATCTTTTCCACATTAATCGACACCACATTTAAAGCCAAGTAGTGCCCCAAATACCTGTCATGTTATCATGTTATCTTGTCATATCACTTTAGAGGCAAATTTCTAGAAATATTATGTGACTAACAGGGATGAGTAAGATGACGTAAGTATCATGAACCTGTCCTGTCTGTTGTCCCTCTCAGCCAGTACAGCTGAGTCTAAGCTGAAGGAGGCAGAGAGTCGTACAGAGAGACTGTATGACCGTCTCAAACCCCTCAAGACCCTGGGGGAGAACCTGAGCAGAAACCTGTCTGAGATCAGAGAGATGATCAACCAGGCCCGCAAACAGGCTGCCTCTGTTAGTCACTTCTACACACACACACATACACACACACACACACACACACACACACACACACACACACACACACACACACACACACACACACACACACACACACACACACACACACACACACACACACACTCACACACACACACACACTACTTTCAATTGTAATACTGTTTATGTCCTGCTCTCTCCTGTATAGATCAAGGTGGCAGTGCTGGCAGACAAAAACTGTGTGAGGGCCTACACACCTGAGGTATCCTCCAGTAACTTCAACACTCTTACCATGACCGTCAAGACCAGCGAGCCTGACAACCTGCTCTTCTACATGGGCAGCAGCTCCAGCGTAAGTCACACACTGACACGTGCTGAATATCCCATGACGTACCTAATCATGATTACCCATAAGTCAGTTTTAAACTTAAGTCTACTGTATATAATCTACATCCAACCAGATGGTTGATTTATAACTATCTATAAACTACCCTTCACAAACACTTTATCATGTCAATGTAAGGTGTAACCACTATAACCATATGGCTCTCTGACATGTGTAAAGTAAATGTTTCATTTTACGCTGAATATCAGGTGGACTTCATGGCGGTGGAGATGCAGCATGGCAAGGTGGCGTATCTGTGGGACACGGGTTCAGGCCACGCCAAGCTGGAGTACCCCCACGTCCAGATCAACAACAACAAGTGGCACCACATCAACGCCACGCGCTTTGGGAGGCACGGCACACTGTCAGTCCACCAGCTGGAGTCAGAACCCCTGCCCGCGGTCAAGACCACCTCACCAGGCTCCGCTACAATCCTGGAAGTCAACAAGTCCACCCTGATATTCGTTGGTGGCCTGGGAGGCCAGATCAAGGTACAGTATTAAGATCTGTCTTGGGGTTTTTCACTCAGCCATGGTTCTAGACAGCACCTTGGGTCCTTGAGAACTTGAACTCATTCAATTCAAGATGAGTCAACATCTTTCATGATGTTTCCTCCACTAATAAAACAGTGTAATCTAACACAACTGATTCAATCTATTTTGTGTCTACAGTCCTCTGTGGTGAAAATGACACAGTTTAAGGGCTGTATGGGGGAGGCGTCGCTCAACGAGAAGAACATCGGGCTGTGGAACTACGCTGAGAGGGAGGGCCAGTGTCGCGGCTGCTTCATGAGTCCGCAGACGGAGGAGACGTCCTTCCACTTTGATGGCAGTGGCTACTCAGTGGTAGAGAAACCCCTCCGCTCCACATCCACTTCCATCGTCATGCTGTTCAAGACCCTCTCTCCCAACGGCCTGCTGCTCTACTTGGCCTCCAACGGCACGGTACGCCCCCTGCTGGCCCACACACACACACACTACAACCACACTGAACAGTCTGTATTTATAGCCTAGTTAGCACATAGTGGTCAGCTATTATCCTCTGATGTAACTAAATTCCCCTATGGGGACAATAAAGATGAATTGATAGATTGATGTGTATATTTGTCATTCCAGAGGGACTTCCTGTCCATTGAGCTGGTGGAGGGCCAAGTGCGTCTGACCTTTGAACTGGGCTCTGGCCCTCTGACCCTCACCTCCAACAAAGCCTACAACACCGGCAGCTGGTACAAGATCACCCTGCAGAGGAACAAACGCAAAGGTGGGTCAAAGGTCATAGGCTCATATTTATAGGGTAGAGTTGACAACTAAACAATGTTGGGGTCACATATTCTTCTTCTCATTTCTCCCTTGCACTTTATGGACACACTATTCATACCCCTATTGTGTTGTAGTTAACCTGGTATAATGTCTATGTCATGTAAAGTATTGTATCTCTCCCCTCCTAGTTTATATGGCGGTGATGGCGGCAGACAACTCATCAGAGAAAGAGATCATGGAGGCGGAGTCTCCTGGGACCGCCTCCGACCTCAACCGCTCCGACCTGGACCCAATCTACATCGGGGGACTGCCCATGTCTCGCCCTATCAGGTACTGGAACTACTTTGGCGCATACTTCACCTACCTGCAAGATATTCCTAGCTGATATGCATTTGTATTGCGGTCATTAATATATTTTTGTGGAGCTCCTATTGCATTATGTAAATATTGAGCTTAGTGTGTGAATTGGTGTATTTTGGTATTTTTTTTCTACATTAAGTAAAATAAGCGAGGTAAATTGTGAATGTAATTATTTTTGCAGGAGACAAGTAGTAGCACGGTCCTATGTGGGCTGCATCAAAAACATGGAGATTGCCCGCTCCAACTTTGACCTGCTCCGAGACTCCTATGGTGTCAAGAAAGGCTGTGTGTTAGAGGTAAGAAAGGCTGTGTGTTAAAGGTAAGAAAGGCTGTGTGTTAGAGGTAAGAAAGGCTGTGTGTTAGTGGTAAGAAAGGCTGTGTGTTAGAGGTAAGAAAGGCTGTGTGTTAGTGGTAAGAAAGGCTGTGTGTTAGAGGTAAGAAAGGCTGTGTGTTAGAGGTAAGAAAGGCTGTGTGTTAGTGGTAAGAAAGGCTGTGTGTTAGAGGTAAGAAAGGCTGTGTGTTAGTGGTAAGAAAGGCTGTGAGTTAGAGGTAAGAAAGGCTGTGTGTTAGAGGTAAGAAAGGCTGTGTGTTAGTGGTAAGAAAGGCTGTGTGTTAGTGGTAAGAAAGGCTGTGTGTTAGTGGTAAGAAAGGCTGTGTTAGTGGTAAGAAAGGCTGTGTGTTAGTGGTAAGAAAGGCTGAAAGTAATGAACCTTTCTTCAGGGGCCTTCTTCCTCTCTAGACAAATAAAGGTAGACTCATCAATATTGGGAAGAGTGAATAGTGACAGTGACAGCCTTGGCATTTTAATTTTGCTGTTGTCGATTTCTGTAAAGAGGAAGATGCCCAGCTGTACATGATAATGGCATATTGTTGAGTCATCTTACACTGAATGCAAAAAGACTTTCCATATTCCCTATGAGTAACTTGTGTGTGTGTGTGTGTTCCAGCCCATCCGCAGTGTGTCTGTACTGAGAGAGGGCTATGTGGAGTTGCCGTCTGTGTCTCTCGACCCCCAGGGGGAGCTGTTGGCCTCCTTCTCTACCCGCAATGACACTGGCATAATCCTGGCAGGCTTCAGCAAGGCAGGCACCCGCAAAAGCAGACAGGCTCGCCAGGTAAGGCCACAGATATACTGTGATAAACAATTAGACATTATAAGAGCTCATACATGTTCATTCGTAATAAATCTTTATAATGTTGCCAAAGTCACTTATGGTTCAACCGCATATTGACCATGTTTTCTGTGTGTTTGTGTCCAGCCCTTCCTGGCAGTCATGCTGATTTCGGGGCGCTTGGAGGTTCATGTCAACATGGCAGAGGGCGGGAGCGTCCACAAGGTTGTGGTCAAATCACGCTCTGGGAGTTTCAGTGACGGACAGGAGCACTCGGTCATCTTGCAGAGGAACAGGAAGTGAGTGGCACCAGGAAGAGGGACTGATTAACCTGTAACATCTGTCATGATTTCATGCTGATGGATGGCTCAGTCATTATAAATAATGTCATTTGAAACTATACTTCCGCACACAAAATGATCTCTGCCTTTGTCGTGTTGTCTGTGACCTGATTCAAGAACTTTCTATGCTGATGTTGTACATAGGATGGATATATATAACAACTGCCATGGGATTAATATACAAGAAGTCTATTCTAAGATGAATAGCACTGCGTTGTTATTATTGACACGTAGTAACTTACCACTGCGTGTGTCATCCATCCAGGATGCTGGTTGTACTAGTGGATGAGGACCACCAGGAGATGGTACGTCTGTCCTCGGAGAAGGCCTCTCTGACCCTCACCTCTCTGTACATGGGCGGAGTCCCACCAGGAGAGGGCGCCGGGCTGCTCCGAACCACCTCCTCCTTCTACGGCTGCATCAGGAACCTGGCCCTGGACTCCAAGTGAGTCACACACCCAATACACAACGATACTTCATTTGTCACACTGTGCTGGAGTAATTGATGTTTTTAATCGAGGATGCCATAAGTACTTTTGCAAGACTAAGCATTATCTCGAGGAATATTTTTTGGGGTCGCTGGTAACAAGGAGTATGGCATCCTTCCTCAATTGGGGCCTTCATGGTTACTCTTTGGTCTGACCCATGTTGTGCTGTGTCCCTATAGGTTGTTGGACCTGTCAGCTGCTGTGAGGTACCACAACGTGGACATGGACAGCTGTCTATTGGAGGAGAGACCTAAAAGGGTCCTCCTACCTGATGACACTGACCTAGATGCCGAGCCCACTCCGGACCCTGCCAGAACCCCTTCACCACCCCCCGGCCAGCTCAGCGCGCTCACCCCCGGCACACTCACGGTACAGCAGACACACACACACCTCTTATCTGTTGGGATTTACTGTGCTACAGCTCTTCAAACAGGTCACCATGTTGTCACAGATAGTTCCTCGTGTTGTCCGTCAATGTTCTGTGTTCCCTCTGTTTGTCTCCAGTGTGCATCGATGGACAACACCTCATCCATCCCAGAAGCCCAGCAGTTTGGCATCTCCAGACACAGTCACATGGTCCTCAGCATCAACCCCAACACAGTGAGGAGGAGGTCAGTACTGACAGCTGGCTCGTTGAACTACCCTCTCCAAAACATGTCAGATGGCACAGCATGGTTTTTATCATAGAGATTATATTCTATGTCATTTCTATGATTGTCACAATTCTATATTCATTTCTTTAGGGATTCTCACTTCATAGTGTTGTATCTAATTTGAGTCATGTTAGCCTTGATATCAGTTGGCCCATAGCTAGTTGTGTAAAACCGGTTCAAGCCAGCATTCCAGTACATTGAAATGGCGTAGGAAGGTGCTCTAGCTGCTTAGCTAATACTTTGCCTTGGTGTGCTCTACAAACATCATACTAAGTACTCTTCCTGTAATGGAGAGCATACGCCTATACATTTGGCCATGCAGTGTATGTGGACACTCCTTCAAATAAGTGGATTCGGCTATTTCAGCTGTATAAAATTGAGCACACAGCCATGCAATCACCATAGACAAACATTGCCAGTAGAATGGCCCATACTGAATAGCTCAGTGACTTTCAACATGGCACCGTCATGCCAAGTCAGTTTGTCAAATTTCCGCCCTAGAGCTGCCCCAGTCAACTGTAAGTGCTGTTATTGTGAAGGAGCAACAACAGCTCAGCCGCAAAGTGGTAGGCCACACAAGCTCACAGAACAGGACCGCAGAGTGCTGAAGTTTGTAGCGTGTAAAAATCATCTGTTTTCTACCAAGTTCCAAACTGGCTCTGGAAGCAACGTTTTATTACAAAAATAAAACTTACCAAACTCATTGTAGATTGACCCTAAGAGACACATGGAAGAAGGGGTGTCGTGGCTGTTGTTACGGATACAGTTATCCTGTGTGTGTGTGTATCCTGTGTGTGTGTTTCTTTTCTCTCCTTCTCCCCTCACAGGTGAAAATCATCACTCCCCAATCCATGGACAAAGTGGAGTCGGGAGCTTTTGAAATGGGTTTTGATGGCCGTGCAGCCGCACACAAACCTAAGATCACCATGCGCAATGCCAAGCGTCGGCTGAAGTGGTGTCAAGCTTGCCGCATTGGACTCTGGAGGAGTGGAAATGCGTTCTCTGGAGTGATGAATCACGCCTCACCATCTGCCAGTCCGACGGACAAATCTGGGTTTGGCGGATGCCAGGAGAACACTACCAATGCATAGTGCCAACTGTACAGTTTGGTGGAGGAGGAATAATTCTCTGGGGCTGTTTTTCTTGGTTCGTCTAGGTCCCTTAGTTCCAAAGCGAGGTCCATACAGAAATGCTTTGTCAAGATTGGTGTGGAAGAACTTGACTGGCCTGCACAGAACCCTGACCTCAACCCCATCGAACACCTTTGGGATGAATTGGAACGCCGACTGCGAGCCAGGCCATATCGCCCAACATCAGTGCCCTACCTCACTAATGCTCTTGTAGCTGAATGGAAGCAAGTCCCTGCAGCAATGTTCCAACATCTAGTGGAAAACCATCCCAGAAGAGTGGAGGCTGTTATAGCAGCAAAGGGGGGACCGACTCCATATTAATGCCCATGATTTAGGAATGAGATGTTCGATGAGCAAGTGTCCCCTTACTTTTGGCCATGTCGTGTAACATACAGGATAGTGAATTGCAAAAAACGCTCAAGGCCATCATCGTTGATTGCTTTTCTCTGAGCATGAGTGCATATCTCTTCATTAAAGAGAAGAATTATAATAGCCTCCCCAAGGTCTACCTAATTTCCTGTCTCGGCTGTGGCCCATTCTCTTTGTTTAAATATTTATTATTCACCAGGCACTCCGGCACTGCTTGGAAACGAGCAGGGCTAATGTTACACATTCCTATTGACTTAGCTTCTCAAGTGTTTCACTGTAGCCTACATTGTTTGTGATTGAGAGGAAGGCACAGTTCAATTAGCCTGATCCCAGATCTGCTTATGCTCTTGCCAACTCCTATTGTCATTCCAAACATGTTGTGATACATATTTTTGGTTGGTGGTTGCATTCATCAATATATGATTATTATGAGATTGGTTGGTACTCCTAAACAAATGTCCACTTCAATTGTGTATTATTGACAATTATCCACAAATTGTCATATCCATTCATTGCCTATTTATAGGTCTACCAAACCATTAACAAATGTCTTTATCTTACAGTAAATCACAGCTAACTCAAAATATAGCTTTGTCAGTAGCTTAAATACTTCATGTCTCTTCTCGCTTCTCTTCGTGACAGTTTCTCTCTGGAGCTGTCGGTGCGTACCTATACCCAGAGTGGTTTGATCTACTACATGGCCCACGCCAACCAGATGGACTACGCCACTCTGCAGCTGCTGGGAGGACATCTGTTCTTCACCTGTGACAAGGGCAGCGGCCCCGCCACCGCCACCTTCCCTGTGCCCGTCAACGACGGCCAGTGGCACACAGTTAGTGACTATATGCCCTTCTGGGCCAAGAGCGATAATAGATTGCAGTGATTGTTGTCGATTCAGGGGACGCATAACAATATCATTAATGAATACAAAAGCCCAAGTATGTCACAATTCAAGTTGGTTTCAGATCATAACTGAAAGCAGTGATATTACCATGCAGGTTGTCATGACTCTCCCCAACCCTGTGGTGTATCTGTGGGTGTCCAGGTGAAGACGGACTTCAATAAGAAGAGTGTGGTTCTCAGTGTCGACGGCCAGCCGTCAACTCCAGTGCCGGCTAAAGGAAACACTCTGGATGTGGAGAACAAGCTGTATCTGGGAGGACTTCCCCAGACCTACACCGCCAAGAAGATAGGCAATGTAAGTTCAACTACAACACACAACATGCACTGATTGTACAAAACATTAAGAACACCTGCTCTTTCCATGACAGACTGACCAGATGAAAGCTATGATCCCTTATTGATGTCACTTGTTAAATCACCTTCGAATCAGTGTAGATGAAGGGGAGGAGACAGGTTAAAGGATTTTATAAACATTGAGCCATGGATTGTGTATGTGTGCCATTCAGAGGGTGAATGGGCAAGACACAATATTTACTGTAAGTGCCTTTGAACAGGGTATGGTAGTAGGTGCCAGGCCCACCGGTTTGTGTCAAGAACTGCAACGCTGCTGAGTTTTTCAGACTCAACAGTTTCCCGTGTGTATCAAGAATGGTCCAGCACCCAAAGGACATCCAGCCAACTTTAGACAACTGTGGGAAGCATTGGAGCCAACATGGGCCAGCAACGCTGTGGCAAGCTTTCGACACCTTGTAGAGTCGTGTCCAAAAGTTGACACAAATATACATTTGCACAAAGTCTGCTGCCTCAGTGTCTTTAGATATTTTTGTCAGACGTTACTATGGAATAATGAAGTATAATTACAAGCATCTCATAAGTGTCAGAGGCTTTTTATCGACAATTACATGAAGCTGATGCAAAGAGTCAATATTTACAGTGTTGACCCTTCTTTTTCAAGACCTCTGCAATCTGCCATGGCATGCTGTCAATTAACTTCTGGGCCACATCCTGACTGATGGCAGCCCATTCTTGTATAATCAATGCTTGGAGTTTGTCAGAATTTGTGGGGTTTTGTTTGTCCACCCACCTCTTGTGGATTGACCACAAGTTGTCAATGGGATTAAGGTCTGAGGAGTTTCCTTTCCATGGACCCAAAATATCGATGTTTTGTTCCCCGAGCCACTTAGTTATCACTTTTGCCTTATGGCAAGGTGCTCCATCATGCTGGAAAAGGCATTGATCGTCACCAAACTGTTCCTAGATGGTTGGGAGAAGTTGCTCTTGGAGGATGTGTTGGTACCGTTCTTAATTCATGGCTGTGTTCTTAGGCAAAATTGTGAGTGAGCCCACTCCCTTGGCTGAGAAGCAACCCCACACATGAATGGTCTCAGGATGCTTTACTGTTGGCATGACACAGGACTGATGGTAGCTCTCACCTTGTCTTCTCCGGACAAGCTTTTTTCTAGATGCCCCAAACAATCGGAAAGGGGATTCATCTGAGAAAATGACTTTACCCCAGTCCTCAGCAGTCCAATCCCTGTACCTTTTGCAGAATATCAGTCTGTCCCTGATGTTTTTCCTGCCCTTTTCCTGCCCTTTCCTGCCCTTTTTCCAGCCCTTCTTGATACCAGGCCATCCTCCAAAAGGCTTCGCCTCACTGTGCGTGTAGATGCACTCACACCTTCCTGAGCAAGCTCTGTACTGGTGGTGCCCCGATCCCGCAGCTGAATCAACTTTAGAAGACGGTCCTGGCGCTTGCTGGACTTTCTTGGGCGCCCTGAAGCCTTCTTCACAACAATTTAACCGCTCTCCTTGAAGTTCTTGATGATCCGATAAATGGTTGATTTAGGTGCAATCTTACTGGCAGCAATATCCTTGCCTGTGAAGCCCTTTTTGTGCAAAGCAATGATGACGGGACGTGTTTCCTTGCAGGTAACAATGATTGACAGAAGAAGAAAAATGATTCCAACCACCACCCTCCTTTTGAAGCTTTCAACTCAATCAGCATGACAAGAGTGATATCCAGCCTTGTCCTCGTCAACGCTCATACCTGTGTTAACGAGAGAATCACTAAAATGATGTCAGCTGGTCCTTTTGTGGCAGGGTTTAAATGCAGTGGAAATGTTTTGGGGGGGATTCAGTTCATTTGCATGGCAAAGAGGGACTTTGCAATTAATTGCAATTCATCTGATCACTCTTCATAACATTCTGGAGTATATGCAAATTGCCATCATACACACTGAGGCAGCAGACTTTGTGAAAATTAATATTTGTGTCATTCTCAAAACTTTTGGCCACTACTGTACAGTCCATGCCCCAACAAATTGAGGCTGTTCTGAGGGCTAAGGGGGTGCAACTCAATATTAGCAAGGTATTCCTAATGTTTGGTATAGTCAGTGTACTTGCTATTCATGCTGAAATATAGTTTGTATGTAATTGTTTGTGTTGAAAGCAGGTGGTACATTTTCTGCTGAGTAAATGTTTATCCACAACCCCAAATGTTAATATTTATATTCCCTCATGCAGGTGACCCATAGTTTGGCAGGCTGCATCCAGAAGGTGTTGCTGAACAGTGTTAAGTTGAACACCCAGAGTCCAGTGTCTGAACAATCCACTGCGTACTGCTTCACCGCAGCCCAGGACGGGACCTTCTTCAATGGGAGTGGATACGCTGCTCTGAGTGAGTCCTAACGCCCATAAACTCCATACTTCAAGCCGAAGTCTTTGTGAAGCGAAAAACACAAAAAAAGCCATTTAACATTTTTCTGCCAACTATATTTAAAAAGTAAACATTTCCACATCCTTTCTGATAGATTTTCAACCAGAATAATGCTTAGGATGAGATCATTTTAACAAGCTCAATGCATAGCTACATTTAACTGTTTAAAAACATGAATGGGAGTGCCTTAATGTGCCCTCCTTGACTGTATGACATAGTGATGTAAACTGGTTCGTTATGGTTTGTCCCCTGCAGTAAAGAATGGGTACAAAGTGGGCTCAGATATGGAGGTCTCTCTGGAGTTCCGCAGCACAGTGTCAGATGGAGTCCTCCTTGGGGTCAGCAGTGCCAAGGTGGACGCCATCGGGCTGGAGCTAGCCAACGGACAGGCGGTGTTCCACGTGAACAACGGTGCCGGGCGGGTGTCGGCCACTTCGCGGCTGGGCTGGTGGCTGTGTGACGGTCTCTGGCACACCCTTCTGGCAAAGAAGACCAAGAACGCTCTGAGTCTGACTGTGGACGGAGTCACGGTGCTCACCGACAACCCCCACCCCCAGTCCACCTCGGCTGAGACCAAGGACCCGGTCTACGTGGGAGGCTTCCCTGGTACGTTCCCCCTCTATAAAACCTTCAGTCTCTTTCCACAAACAGCCCCTATACCCTAAATGCAAGACACTTCACTGGACTGGGCCTTTGTCACCCCTTTGCTTTGATGTTGATCAATTCCAGTGTCAAGTAAATGAATTTGTTAGCACCCATGTATTGACCTCGCTCTCTCTTTTTGTTTACAGTCGGCGTGAAACAGAACTGCCTGACATCCAGAATGCCGTTCCGTGGTTGTATGCGTAACATCCGCTTGATCAAGGGTCACATGACCAACATCCTGGACTTCAGTACTGCCTTCACCCTCCAAGGAGTGTCACCCCACTCCTGCCCTAGCACCGCCATATAACCTTGCCACAACCATACCAGAACTTTACCAGCCATACCAAACCATTCCATATCTAACGCTATGACCCTGTGATTTGACCATTGAAATTTGACCTATGAAATGACTTCCATTTGTAATGTTTTGGAAAGAAAGATTGAAGTAATGTTTGGTCAATGTGAAAATGTTTGTTTTTTTATCAACTCATTTTCTGTGTTGGTGTTCATGTTCTTTCGTGCATTTTGACTCCCCCAAATTAATTGGACAATAGAATGTCTTAGTTTTTATATGCGATGTTCTAGAAAATTAATATTTGCTAATAAAATACTTAAAAAAATATCAATATCAAAGTCATAGTTGATCTGTAGGCTCTATTACTATAGGTCTGCCCACATATTATGCAGTGCATAACATGCTTGTCAAAGCTGCTTCCAAAGCGGTCATCCTTCTGATGTTTTCCGCTCTATACCATGTCTGTTTGTCTTTCTGCATAGTTTCTCAGGAGTACCTGCAGAATAATGTTCTGAATTTAGTGGTCATGCTATTTTGGGGGAGAAACTGAGCTGATCTTTTCCCTAACATATTTCACAACACAGTTCTGGCAAGAGAGAAAGACAAGTCCATTTTTAACTTGACATTATATTCAGTTGTTACTGTGTCAGATACATTGTGCCACTTGGACAAAACTGTCAACAGTGGTCAAATAATATTCATAAAATAAATGCAAATAAAAAATACAAAAAAGTGCTAAATCAGTATTCTATATACAGAAAATACACACATAGTAAGAGTCTATGGTGCACAATCATTTACAAAAAATGTTTACACACTGGCTTTGGAAGGATAAATCATTTTAAAAAGTCCTGCGCAAAGTCAAATCAACATTACGACCTTTGTCTTGTTGACACAATTGCCACAGGTTCATTTGGAAGCACAGAATACTTAAACAACAAAACCCACAGGTTGACAACCAAGGCACAGGCAAACATTGAACTACTAAGACCACAGAGTAAAATAAAGTGGAGAGAGGTTGATTGGGCTAAAACATACACGCCCTGCAAGTAATAAGCAAGCGAGGGCTAGCCTGGTTAAACCAGACTGAACACTGCTCTTACCATCGTTTGGAAAGAAACGATGGTGAAATGTAATGAAATCAGTTTGGAAGCCAGGCTAACACTGTTATGAAGGGCCTTTTTTTATGGCCACTATGCCTCCTTTCCTTCATTAAAGTATTGTAAGCACTCTCCAGGCATGCAGTCAGTTTAGTTCATTAGTAATGCATGTCTCTGATGTAGACTGGGCATACAGGTAGGGTTGAAAGGGTTGTTAAGTCATAGTGTAGTGTGTACATTGTTTTCTACAAGTCACAGGTACAACATTCACAGTCCATTGGGGTGGGGAGATGTGTCAGGAGGGAGATGTTTGAGTTCTGGACCTTTTTATATTAGTGCTCAACATGCAAATCCAAAAAGCAAAGAAGGTGGGCTGAACAATGGCCTGAATCGTTGGTCACAGTTCTGATGTGGGCCTGCGTCTCAGTACTCTGAAACCGCTTCCTCTCCTTATCTCATGTCCTTGATGACCACTATGTTGTTTTCACCTGCCTTGTCCTGATCAGTTCTAGACACCGATCAGCGGTCAGCAGGACAGGAGACCATGTAACAAAGTTTCAGACAGAGCCAATGTCTGTATTCAGTATCAGGTCTCTCCGATCTCCACTTGTCCCTCACCATCATGAACTCAACAACCCAAACTGCTAGTCTTCTGAATCTCCTCACTCCCAATATTTTTGCAATCAACATTCTGCTCTTATAAATGATAAAAAAGTTATATGGAGTATGTGTAATAATACAATTATCAGGATAAATTTGTGGTATAAATATAGCAAGTAAATGTTAACTGGGTCTTGCATGAAGTGGTACACATGGTCTGTTATTGTGTCCATGGCCTCTGTAGCAGGGTCGTTCCACGAAGAGTTCCTTTTGCATCCTTTTCATATTTTATGTAGAAATTGTGCAACAATATTGCATTTTAAAAGCCTGTTTTATTAAATGAAGTGCCCTTTGATATAAACCACATGGAAAATTCAATCAATCAGATTTTTCATGTAAATAAAGACTTGCTAGTGTCCCTCCTTGCACCCTCTGATTTTCAGAACATTTTAAGCAACTGAACCTCAACATTTCACCATCCTTGTAAAACCGTGCTATTTTGTTGCTTTGACAAAGTCATTTCTGAAGATTATTATTTCATGTGATTAGTCTGTCCCTCATTTTACGTAAACTGAACACTCGTTTTAATGTGGCGAGACTATTCCTTTCAAAAATCATTTTTCAAAAGAAACATTGAACATTAATAGTGAAATGGTAGTGTAAAATAAGTTACTGTCCTCAAAAAGGCACTGAATTGGTGGAACGACCCAGTAGGTGAATATCTGGCACAAAAAAATTCAAATGGCAAGCAATGGGATGTCGTCAGTCACGTATGTGGGGCATGTCTTCACAAAGCTGTCCCACCTCCAAATACTTCCATCCAGAACCCAGCTAGTCAGAGTATAGTGCTTCTGTCCTATTTAGTAGTTTGTTATAAGGTTCAATCCCACAAACATGGCCTATGTTGAGTCCTTCCTTCAGGAGGAGAATGTCTCTCTCCATAGTTCATCTTCCAGCTCTCACTCTTTTTATTGGTCCATAGTTTGGGATAAAACCTTAACTGAACCTACAGTCAACAAGGTCTAAATGCATGCTCAGTTCACCAAGATGGCCACAAGAGGGCAGTGGTTCAGTTTGCTGACTGTGTTGAGTGAGTGAGTCCTCAGTTCTCATGTGGTCGTGGGTTTTAAAAGCCATTCACAGTGCGGATTCACATGGTACACGTCTAGTAGGTGAGTCTCAGGGTCCAAGCAGCGCTCGCCTAGAGAGAAAAGTTAATGTTTTAGTTCGATTAAAGAAGACAGAAATTACAATAATCCTTTGATTTAAAATAATTTGAGTCAAACGGATGTAATCATACATACCTATGTTTCCTCCGACCTCAAACAAATACTGTACTGGCCTCTGGCTAGTGCTTCTGGTGCCAAGACTGCGAGATAAAAAAGATAATGATTTTAATAAACCCAGACATCCCTATAGTATACATTAGCAACATCAACAGAGGCCTTGAAGAAATAAGTAATCATCACTTTTCCTCCACTGACCCGTTCTCATAATCGAAGCGCGCCATCACATCTTTGGCCTTGGTCTCGTTGTCCAACTGGATCGCCATGGAGATCTTAGCTTGTAGTGGGGCATGAACCCTGATGACCCCTTCTCGGAGGTCAGTCAACTGTGGACAAAGAAAAGACCCAACTTCAATTCAAGTCCCATTACATGAGTAAACCTCATGCTGAAAGGTACTGGCGACAGCATCCAATTAGGTACTGTCAGGAGCAAGCATACACCCAATAGCCTATGTTATTGTTGTCAAGTCAAACTAACATTGAGAATACATCTAATTGACCATTTCAAGTTGGGGTTAAAGTAGTTTAGAGTCCATAAAGTCAGTAATCATTACCTCGCTCCTCTCAGTCTTCTCAGCGTTCCTCTTCCTCATCATTAGCAGCTTCCTTTTGGTCTTCTCTGAGGTGGGCGGCTTCTTGCTAGCCTCATTCAACTTCCTCACTTGGGAGATGAGAAAGCAGGGCACCTGAGGAGAGAACAATACACCTATTAATCTCTCTATCCTCCCTCTCTCTCTTCACTTTCTCCCCGTCTGCCTGGGGGCATGGTGATTTGGGCTGTAGTGGCATTACATTCTATGCATTGTCCAATGCATTGTATTCTAATAGGTCAGGCAGCAGTCCCCAGATGTGGTTCAAGCTGCTCTTTGTCTCTTTGCGTTTCATACAACGCGCCTGGATCACTTCCCTCATGGGTTTTGTCATGAAAAAAAGTTTTTAAGTACAACAATGGCGAGCTCAGCTTTCAGTCTTGTTTAACCAGGCTCAAGGTCTACATAAAAAACGACTTGTCTTGAATTACTGAAAGTGAGTTTTGTGTTCAACAAAATTACAGAAGTTGTACTGGAAGTCTTAAAATTGCAGATTCTATGCTGGAGCAGTATAGACGTAATCTATCAACCACCAATTTGGGAAATTGCAGTCCTACTGTAGTTGAATAGCACCCTGGTCTGTCCTGATGAGGCCAGATGACTGTTGATGAGATATGTTTGGGGGTAGTGAATGTGTCGTGTGTGAACGTATCCCATCTCTATGTGTTCAAGGAACGTGTGTACGTGTGTGTTGCAAACTCACGGTCCAGAGCAGTTCTTGGTATGTGATGAGTAGCCGTACGAGGTGGGCCGCCCCGGCTGCCGCCTGCATTTCCTCCTGCTTAGCGTTCTTGCCCCGGTAGGTGAAGAGGTTGGGAGCCACGATCATGGACACGTTCCACAGACTCATCCTGTTCTTCTCTTCATAGGCTACCACCTTCCTCAGGAACTCCAACAGGGCCTAGAGGGGCACAGAGGGGTTAGACTGGGTCTGTCTGTGTGTGTGTGTGTGTGTATGCTCTTCAGATTTATTCCTTCAAGAAAACAGGTTCAACCTTTGCACTGGCACAATCACTGGGTAACTCTGGCCTACTGATCCAAAATGTGCCCATACTGAAACACATATCTCATATCTTATCCTACACACGTCATTTTATATACTGTCCACTCAGGAAGCGAGGACGTCAGAGGGTTGTCACCCGTTTTCCCTTCACACCTTCAAAAACCTCTTATCTAAACTTCATACTAAACTTTACCCTAGTAAAACTGACTATCCTACCGATCCTCGACTTCGGCGATGTCATCTACAAAATGGCTTCCAACACTCTACTCAGAAAACTGGATGCAGTCTATCACAGTGCCATCCGTTTTGTCACTAAAGCACCTTATACCACCCACCACTGCGACTTGTATGCTCTAGTCGGCTGGCCCTCGCTACATATTCGTCGCCAGACCCACTGGCTCCAGGTCATCTACAAGTCCATGCTAGGTAAAGCTCCGCCTTATCTCAGTTCACTGGTCACGATGGCAACACCCATCCGTAGCACGCGCTCCAGCAGGTGTATCTCACTGATCATCCCTAAAGCCAACACCTCATTTGGCCGCCTTTCGTTCCAGTACTCTGCTGCCTGTGACTGGAACGAATTGCAAAAATCGCTGAAGTTGGAGACTTTTATCTCCCTCACCAACTTCAAACATCAGCTATCTGAGCAGCTAACCGATCGCTGCAGCTGTACATAGTCTATTGGTAAATAGCCCACCCATTTTCACCTACCTCATCCCCATACTGTTTTTATTTATTTACTTTTCTGCTCTTTTGCACACCAATATCTCTACCTGTACATGATCATCTGATCATTTATCACTCCAGTGTTAATCTGCAAAATTGTAATCATTCGCATACCTCCTCATGCATTTTGCACACATTGTATATAGACTCCCCCTTTTTTTTCTACTGTGTTATTGACTTGTTAATTGTTTACTCCATGTGTAACTCTGTGTTGTCTGTTCACACTGCTATGCTTTATCTTGGCCAGGTCGCAGTTGCAAATGAGAACTTGTTCTCAACTAGCCTACCTGGGTAAATAAAGGTGAAATAAAATAAATAAAAAGACAATAACCCATTCATGGGACGATACGTAAACATAGTTGTTACTCTTCAAGTTCACTTCAAGTGTGCCAAGTTAAGTCATCATATTATGCCTTGACTGAGGCTTGAGCAACACTTCGTGGTTGTTTACATGTTACGAAGGCAACCGCCCCTTAGAATGGAATGTTAGTCACTCATGGTTGTGACTATTGGCTTATGAGTCGTAGGAATGCATAGTTGGACACAGTTGCCCAATTGAAAATAAATTCTTAGCCCCTGCACTTATTTGAGCTATTTTAGGACTGGATATGTGGGATAGGTGTGTGTTTGTGTGTAGGGTTGTGAGGTCACAGTTGAAAGTGTAGTCTCTCAGTCCATGATCATGAGTCTTGGGATAGCTACAAAGGATGTGAACCCTGACCTTTAGGGGCATTAGTCAAAGATCATGCTCACCTTGAGTGTGTCTCTATTGGGCTCAGGGAGCAGCATGATGAGGAGGTGCAGGGCCTGGATCTGGTGTCTGGGAGAGGAGACACCTGAGGAGGGACAGAGGGGAAAATACACTGATATCTCTGCAAACACACTCACTTTACCAACTGGTGGAAGTGTTGTTGACATCGTTAAGAGTACATTTAAGAGAAAAATGTGAAATTAATCATAAATGACAAGCAACATATACAAAAGTATATGGACACCCCTTCAAATTAGTGGATTTGGCTATTTCAGCCACGAGCGACAGGTGTATAAAATCAAGCACACCGCCATGCAATCTCCATAGACACACACTGGCAGTAGAACGGCCTTACTGAAGAGCTCAGTGACTTTCAATGTGGCAGCATCATAGGATGCCACCTTTACAAGTCAGTTTGTCAAATTTCTGCCCTGCTAGAGCTGCCCCTGTCAAATGTAAGTGCTGTTATTGTGTAGTGGAAATGTCTAGGAGCAACAATGGCTGATCTGCAAAGTGGTAAGCCACACAAGCTCACAGAATGGGACCGGCAAGTGCTGAAGAGCGTAGAAATTGTCTGTCCTCGCTTGCAACACTCACTACCGAGTTCCAAGCAACGTCAGCACTATCATTATTCGTCGGGAGCTTCATGAAATAGGTTTCCATGGTCGAGCAGCCACACACAAGCCTAAGATCACCATGCGCAATGCCAAGCATCAGCTGGAGTGGTGTAAAGCTCGCAGCCATTGGACTCTGGAGCAGTGGAAACCAGTTCTCTGGAGTGATGAATCATGCTTCACCATCTGACAGTCCGGCAGACTAATATGAGTTTGGCGGATGCCAGTAGAACGCTACCTGTCTGAATGCATAGTGCCAACTCAAAGGTTTGGTGGAGGAGGAATAATGGTCTACGGCTGTTTGGGCTTGGTCCCTTAGTTCCAATGAAGTGAAATCTTAACGCTATAGCATACAATAACATTCTAGACAATTCTGTAATTTAAACTTTATGGCAACAGTTTGGGGAAGGCCCTTTCCTGTTTCAGCATGACAATGCCCCTTAGTTCCAAAGCGAGGTCCATACAGAAATGGTTTGTCGAGATGAGTGTGGAAGAACTTGACTGGCCTGCACAGAGCCCTGATCTCAACCCCATCGGACACCTTTGGGATGAATTGGAATGCCGACTGCGAGCCAGGCCTAATCGCCCAACATCACTGCCCGACCTCACTAATACTCTTGTAGCTGAATGGAAGCAATGTTCCAACATCTAGTGAAAAGACTTGCTGCTGTTATAGCAGGCGGGACCAAATCCATATTAATGCCCATGATTTTGGAGTGTTCGATGAGTAAGTGTCCACATATTTTTGTTCATGTAGTGCATTTTACATGTGCTGTAAACAATGCTAACCATGGTGATATATAGTATGAATAGACTGAATAATTAGTCTCTGCCTACAGGTCAGTAGAGATAAGGGTGTCAGAGAGCTATTTTAGTATATGTACAGTGCATTCAGAAAGTAGTCAGACCCCTTCGCATTTTCTACATTTTGTTACGTTACAGCCTTATTCTAAAATGGATTAAATAAAACATGTTCCTCATCAATCTACACACATTACCTCATAATGACAAAGCAAAAACAGGTTTTTAGAAATGTTTGCTAATGTATTAAAATCAAAAACATAAATACCTTATTTCCATAAGTATTAAGACCCTTTACTATGAGACTCAAAATTGAGCTCAGGTGCATCCTGTTTCCATTCATCATCCTTGAGATGTTTCTACAACTTGATTGGAGTCCACCTGTGGTAAATTCAATTGATTGGACATGATTGGGAAAGGCACACACCAGTCTATATAAGGTCAAAGGATTCGTCTGTAGAGGTCCGAGACAGGATTGTGTCAAGGCCCAGATCTGGGGAAGGGTACCAAAACATTTCTGCAGCATTGAAGGTCCCCAAGAACACAGTGGCCTCCATACTTCTTAGATGGAAGAAGTTTGGAACCACCAAGACTCTTCCTAGAGCAGGCTGCCTGGCCAAACTGAGCAATCGGGGGAGAAGGGCCTTGGTCAGGGAGGTGACCAAGAACCTGATGGTCACTTTGACAGAGCTCCAGAGTTCCTCTGTGGAGATGGGAGAACCTTCCAGAAGTCCAACCTTCTCTGCAGCACGCTACGAATCAGGCCTTTATGGTAGAGTGGCCAGATGGAAGCCACTCCTCAGTAAAAGGCAAATGACAGCACGGTTAGAGTTTGCCAAAAGGCACCTAGAAAGTCTGACCATGAGAAACAAGATTATCTTGTCTGATGAAACCAAGATTGAACTCTTTGGCCTGAATGCCAACAATCCTGTCTGGAGGAAACCTGGCAACATCCCTACAGTGAAGCAGCATCATGCAGTGGGGATGTTTTTCAGCAGCAGGGACTGGGAGACTAGTCAGGATTGAGGGAAAGATGAACGGAGCAAAGTACAGAGAGATCCTTGATGAAAACCTGCTCCAGAGCACTCAGGACCTCAGACTGGGGCGAAGGTTCCCCTTCCAACAGGACAACGACCATAAGCACACAACCAAGACAACGCAGGAGTGCCTTCGGGACAAGTCTCTGAATGTTCTTGAGTGGCCCAGCCAGAGCCCGGACTTGAACCCAATCAAACATCTCTGGAGAGATCTAAACATAGCTGTGCAGCGACACTCCCCATCCAACCTGGCAGAGCTTGAGAGGATCTGCAGAGAAGAATGGGAGCAACTCCCCAAATACAGGTGTGCCAAGATGGTAGCATCATACCCAAGAAGACTTGAGGCTGTAATCGCTGCCAAAGGTGCTTCAACAAAGCACTGAGTAAAGGGTCTGAATACTTATGTAAATATGAAATATCAACCAAAAACTTATATTCATTTGCTAACACTTCAAAACCCTGTTTTTGCTTTGTCATTACGGGGTATTGTGTGTAGATCGAAGAGGACAAAAAAACAATTTGATCAATTTTAGAATAAAGCTGTAATGTAACAGAATGTGGAAAAAGTCAAGGGGTCTGAATACTTTCCAAATGCACTGTATTATGTATCCACTTAACGGTAGGCGTACAGGCCTACATTTGTGTGCACTCACTCTGTGCAGCGGCGAAGGCCGGTAAGTGCTGGAGCGTGAGCAGAGGATAAGGCAGCTCTCTGATGAACATCTTCAGCAGACCCGCTGCGTCATTGTGCCTCACCTGCTCCCAGTCAAACCGCTCCTCATAGAACTTCTGCTCCAGCTCCTGGCGCAGATGCTGCAAATAGCAACACCAAAACTAAAATATACACATTATCTCCACAATGGTTCCTCCTCTGGTTAATCTCAACTCCACGGTCACCTTTGACCCCTCCATAAAAACAAATCACATCCCTAACCATCACCGTGTGTGTTTGGGGAACCTAATACCCACTAGTTGAGATGTCAAGTGTGTGTAGAGGGGTGACCTGCCATGGTACCTAACAAATCAAAATGGAGGGGAGTGGGGGACCCTCTTCAGACCCTCTTCAGTCTGCTTGTTCTAATGATGAAAAGGAGGGTACCCAGTAGGATAATATAAGATGGGATCAAGTACAGCAATAAATCAAAGAACAAACATATCTTTCCCTTCAGTGAAATGTTTATACAGTGGTAGACATAGGCTAGAGTTACACAGAACAAGATAGCTATATGATTGGTGATAGACAGCTAAAGTATGAAAAGCTCCAGTTTTATTAGTGGAAAAGGGGAGAGGGGCTTACCTTTACTCTGGATGCAGACCCTGGTACTCTGAGAATCCCCTCAGTCTGTAGTCCTGTCTGCTCCAGCTTGGACAAGAGCTGCAAACACAAGCATACACATTTTATAAACCACAAGTTTAACAAACCAAGAGGGACATTTCTATGTGAACTCGACTCTCACCTGAAAACAAAATCAACCAAATCTGACTGCATTCGTTTCCTCTTCCTGGTTTTCACAGACAGGGAAGTCCTTTTTGTGCAAACTTTTTTTTTTTTACAGGGAGCTCTTCAAACCACTAACAAAACAGCATTCAATTCATATTTACAACTAGAGATAAAAGCGCCCACAGATTCGGTTGCTGGGCCTTGATGTTTGTTCTCCACCGCCAAACTTGTTTTCCTCTATTGAACATGACTCACACCTGGACTGGAGACTTCAGTCATCTCGTCTCTACAGAAAGATGTCAGCAACCTGAGGTTAACGCTATCAGACCCGCCATCTCACACACACCTGGTCCACTCCAAAAGAAAGACACAACCCTCCTGTTTCCTGCCTCTTAGTGACGACTGATCAAATATTTCCCTTGAAAGGTACTAACACTTGATAATTTTTGTTTAGGAGGGGTTAGGGATCTTTGCAAGTGCAATATGACAGATATGAGAGAGTAAGGCAACGCAACAATTGTATTTTATGACAAGCTTTGGATCCCAAAGGCTAACTATCTGTTTACTAGACCACACAAAATCTTTATTCTGAAGCAATGGTTTGACCTTGTTCATCAAGTCCTCCTCCAGAAACCACTTTCCAGGTCTGCAAAAGATAAACCAACACTGATATAGCAGTGAACAATTGCTTCAAAGAAAAGTCCTATAATTCCCTTTCAGAATCCACTTATCTACCAAATCCATAAAACATCACCTTGATACCCAATAATCTAGTAATTTACTATACGTGGCCTGTAATTGTAGTCAGTCTAGACAGTCAATGTGACTTATTTTAGGCAAATTCTGCATAGACTGGAATTTGACGGCTGGTAACAGGGTTATTTGTGCCTTAATCCTCAGCTATGCCAAGGTTAGGTCCGTGCCACTGGCTGACTGACTGGCAGCTGCTGGGACTCTAAACAGTCAGATGTTATTTTCAGTACAGCTCCTTATATACAGTCCCAGATATATTTCTAACATATATGAGCTATAATAGCTAACATATTCTATTACATCGAAGACATTTCAGCTTATAATTTCTTATTCATTTGTAAACATTTATTATGGGGCATTGTATGTAGGCCAGTGACAATCTCAACTTAATCTATTTTAAATTCAGGCTGTAACACAACAAAATATGGAAAAAGTCAAGGGGTGTGAATACTTTCTGAAGGCACTGCATATACCATCCCAGACATATTTCTAAAATATCAGAGATAACATATTCTATGATAGAAATTGACAATAACTAACATCCATCCCTAGCTGACAAGACAACACAAATGAAAATAACAGTATATATAGCTTATAGTTCATCACTTGACTCTCCTCCCTCCCCTCTCCTACTCAGTAGGTTTAAACGGAGTATATGGTGGACTTCTGACATTTAGTCTCTCCGGAATGTCTTTGTGATGACGTGTGAAAGCAACACTTAACAAGGCTGACTCTAGTACTGATAGTGAAACAGGAGAGGCTCTTGGAGGGAGCAGTCCGTGTGTGGGCATCCCCTGACACATATTACGTTAACACAAAGCAGTTATGGCCAGCTGAGGAGGAGGAGTCAGGGAGTGATGTGATGGGTCCTGGGAAAGGGTTGCTTCAGTAGGAAAAGCATGATGGAAGGGATGAGGGTCAGGATACTACGGGTTAGAGGGGGAGAGTAGAGCTGGGACGATAAACCAAAAATGTATATCGATACGACAATATCGACCACTTATTCTGGACGTTTTCTGATATTGTTCATTACGATAAATAACCTATTGGGGTCTACTAGAGAAATGTGAAGTTTTAAATGAAATAAGTTTGTAATATGGGTGATTGTTAATAGTAAAATTGATAGGTACAACATTCAAAGTATTAGTAGAAGTTTTAAGGGTAATATTTAAAAAACAACAGTGCACATGGATGTTATAAATGTATTGTTCAATTTATTATTATTGGAATAATTCAGTCAATTTATAGCGATATATGAATTTTTGTAAATATTTCCCAGCTCAAGGTGTGAGTAGCACTGAGAGAAGGAGTTGGGGAGGAGAGAGACAGGGGTGGGGGGAGAGAAAAAGAGAGAAAGGAAATGAGGGAGAGAGAGATTTAGGGAGAGTTTAACTGACCCATAGAAGTATAGGAGAACTGGCAACGCACAATAACCCCATATAATTTTCCATTGGGGAATAAGCAGGGATTTCCCCCCAGTATAATTTCTATAACTAGATTCCTATAACCAGAGGGGAGAAACACTTGTGGTTTCAAAGAAGAAGTAAGGGGGGCTTTACCAATACAAATAGAACCAATCAAGTACAGTACCTTTCTGAAGACAAGAGGAACCTTGGACCCGGGGAATTTCTTCTGGTCGTTCTCCAGTAGAGTGGTCAGGGGAACTCCAAATATACCACTTTCTGTGGAGGGGAGGGAAAAAAGAGAGAGTTCAAAACCCCAATGACGTGTCTATGTAAAAATAGGATGTGAAACACCAAGGTTGTGTTCATTAGGGCACACAACTGAAAATGTCTTAAAACATCTTGCAACATAAAACAAAATGTTTTATTTTCCAGGTAGTCCCGCCCTGTTTATGTGGGGTTTCTTTCGTTTGTTGTCTCATGAACATGACCCAGTTAAACACCCACCTCTGGCCTTGCTGCGTGCTGCTCGGTTGCGTTTGAGCTCAATGCCCAGGCAGTCGTAGAACGTGGTCAGTTCAATCAGAGAGATGTAGCCAATCTTCTTCATGTCCGCACAAGACAGATCTTGGATGTGGGTGAGGCCTAGTTTAGGCCTAGGCAGCTGAAATGTCTATACAAGACAATAGACAAGACCATGGTCATTCATAAGAAACAGTCTCGATCATCAACACATTTGATATATTTAAACAGGTTGCCAGAGGTCGGCCATTGGTTAACATGGATGCCTCCAGACCATACCACACACAGCCACCTACAGCTGGGGTTCAAATCCCCGCTCTGCCACTTTTTGTCCTGTACAATCCCTTCCATATGTCTGTCGCTCCCTCATTTTCTCCTGCATTCATTTGTTTTTAAAGGCCTTTTGGAGTTCCAAAAGGTCAGAGGTGAGACTCACTGGCAGGTCGGGGTCATCTCTGCGGATGCGTTGGCAGTCCTGGCAGTCCCCCTGGCGGCCCCTGCGGTGGGCAGTGACGCCCTCGGAGTAAGGCAATTCGAAAGACAGGGTGTCAGAGGTATCCTGAGAGGGAGGGCACTCTGAAACACGTCTCTCCACCGGGGAGAAGCTGGGAAAAGCAGGCCGCACTGGAACATACACACAGTCAGAATGATGGGCACATCACCAGTATATTCCCCTATGCAAAGACATCAGTCCAACCAACCAGATGGAAATTATCTATGTTGACAACTTGGTCACAGTCCAATGTGTTTTCCAATCACGTTGACAGAATTAGGTTGGAATAGCATGGAAACAACATTGATTCAACCCACTGGAGTGGCAGCCTCACAGTCGGTTGCGTCAGCCGACCAAATCTAACCAAACTAATAGGGGACATTAAATGGTGGTAACATATTGAGAGACCATAGACTCACCTCTTGAAGACGTCCGGTGGATGCATCTGGAAGCCATGTGTCCATTGGGTGACTTGGGGGACACAGGCGGTATGGGATCAACCAACTAAAAGGATAGGGGACATACATGATCATCATTTATGCTCATTTCGGTGTGTGTGGAGTTTGTTTCACAAAGTAAATATTATCAACAACTAAACATAAGCTTTTGAAGTGGGACACATGAAAATATGAATCCTGCTTCAGCATTTGACTATGGTGAAATGAGTACATTTTCTTCTAAACGATACCAGGCGTTACAGTGAACTGAATTAACACCATCATTGTGTTCAGCTGACCATCTCATCAGTCACAGTATCAGATGTGTGAACAGCAATGAGGGATATGGCTGTTTCGTTCCAATGCACTTACTACCATATGGCTCTGCAGTACATTTGCTGACATGGGGAGAGAGGAGAGTGGGTATCAATGGATCGCTCAACAGAGACAGCTGTTTTGTTTTGTTGTACACCTCCTAGTCAGCGAAAAGAGCATGGACCAAACTCCAGTCAACAGCACTAGGATATAGAAATGTTGCCTTTATACTGTTCCATGTACATAAAATTGCATTTCACAGGTCTGAGAAAGAGCTTGAGTTCATAGTCACCAAAATACTAACATTTGCCTAAATACATTACGTATGAATTCAAATGGTAAGCAATTAAAATAACTACATTACATTGCTGTAATATTACACTCCACCAACCAAACACAAAAAGAGACGCCACCATCTTCCACTATCAGATTTCCACAAAACTGGCCATGGTCTTTAATCCATCCTCATTTAGACTGAATGGCCTGTTAATGGATCCAGACTCCATGTCCTTGGGGCCTAAATCCATTTCCTTAATCATACAAAAAAAATAAAAATCAACTGTGGTCTGTGAAGCCTGCCAGTAAGACAGTTTTCTAGC
Organism: Oncorhynchus kisutch; assembly: GCF_002021735.2. Lineage (NCBI taxonomy): Eukaryota > Metazoa > Chordata > Actinopteri > Salmoniformes > Salmonidae > Oncorhynchus > Oncorhynchus kisutch. The sequence goes on along the minus strand of NC_034184.2, from coordinate 69,743,111 downwards.
TGGAGTAGGGTGAAGGCTTTCTCTGTGCCCTGGAATCAGCTGTCATCCTAGCTGGAACTGAGGGGTGCGTATGACTCAGAATCCTGTGCCCCCTGCCAGATCTGTGACTCATCCTTGAGACTACTACCACCGCCACACAGCAGTGCTGACAGGGGCACTCTTCGGCGTGGGCGCTTTATTAGTTACACCCCTCCCCATTCATTCATGCTGTAAATATCTTAATCTCGATCAAGACTTCATAGCCACACAACAGCCTTTAATAGCCATAGCAGCTAGCTACTCAGGGTGGAGTCTAGATATTTGTTCCAAATTCCCATGACAACTCTGTGGGCTTGCTACCTGGTATACCACCAACCCTTCTACAGAACATATTACTGCTGCTATGCTATTTGATGTCCTTGGATCTAAAGCAGTGCGTGCAGTACGCTGCTATCTGAAAACAGTATGGGACTTCCCCGTCACTCTTCTCTTGCCTGTTGCTCATCCAGATTGCAGCTAACAGTCAGTCAGGGGTCCAGTTCTATTTCCGAGAAAGAGGCAGCTATCTGCCGAGAGCTGCTTTATAGGTTTGGGCAAGCATGAGAACATCGTGTTTCCACTGTCCACCCCCTCTCATCTGATAATGGTTCAGGCCCATACCAACTGGGTTGGTGTTTAAATACTGGTTGGTAACACACCTGAGTGTCTGAAGCACGTCTACTGAAGCACGTCTCCTTACTCTAGCCAACTGGGCAACTGGTGGCCCCTTTTGAAGGGCCTTGGATCCATCCCCCCCAAATAAAATGATATACAGTACCAGTCAAAAGTTTGGACACACCTACTCATTCAGGGCTTTTTCTTTATTTTTACTATTTTCTACATTGCAGAATAATAGTGAAGACGTCAAAACTATGAAATAACACATATGGAATCATGTAGTAACTCAAAAAGTGTTTACAGTAGCCAGCCTTTGCCTTGACAGCTTTTCACAATCTTGGTATTCTCTCAACCAGCTTCACCTGGAATGCTTTTCCAACAGTCTTGAAGGAGTTCCCATATATGCTGAGCACTTGTTGTCTGCTTTTTCTTCACTCTGCAGTCCAAATCATCCCAAACCATCTCAATTGGGTTGAGGTTGGGTGAATGTGGAGGCCAGTCAAGTTCTTCCACAATGACCTCGACAAACCATTTCATTTTATGCTGTAGCGTTAAGATTTCCCTTCACTGGAACTAAGGGGCCTAGCCCAAACCATGAAGAAGAGCCCCAGACCATTATTCCTCCTCCAGTAAACTTTAAAGTTGGCACTATGCATTCGGGCAGGTAGCGTTCTCCTGGCATACGCCAAACGCAGATTTGTCCGTCGGACTGCCAGATGGTGAAGCGTAATTCATTAAGCTCCCGACGAACAGTTGTTGTGCTGACGTTGCTTCCAGAGACTGTTTGGAACTCGGTAGTGATTGTTGCAACCGAGGACAGGCGTTTTTTTACACGCTACGCGCTTCAGCACTTGGCGGTCCCGTTCTGTGAGCTTGTGTGGCCTAGCACTTCACGGCTGAGCTGATGTTGCTCTTAGTTTCCACTTCACGATAACAGCACTTACAGTTGACCGGGTCAGCTCTAGCAGGGCAGAAATTTGACAAACTGACTTGTTGGAAAGGCGGTATCCTATGACGGTGTCACGTTGAAAGTCACTGAGCTCTTCAGTAAGGCCAACCTACTTGCCAATGTTTGTATATGGACATTGCATGGCTGTGTGCTCAAATGGGCACATTTGCTTTACAGTATAACGCAACAGTTTTTGTGACAAAACCATCAGTTGAGTTGAAAATGCAATGGAAACCCATTTAACTTGCATTAGGCCTCAGTTATTTTTATGTGTACTACGTCATCACGTAAAGCCTTTTGTCCACAAAAAGTCAGTTTGATGGAAACACTCTGTTGGAAAATGTGCATATTGTTTTACGCAGATTCTTGAATTTTCACATCAAAATCTGTCGCAAATTGGATGGATACCTAGCTACTGATAGTCAGTCAATTAACAAAATCAGCTAAAAAATAAATATGTGGTTACGCTGACCAGCAAGTAATTGCGGCCCATCATGATGAGATCAGATTTTTTTGTGGCCCGACCCCCATCCCTGACACACAGGATTTGGATACGTACTGAGGTTACAGAGGCTTGTCTGGCTCAGCCAGAGGATCAGTAGCACAAGTGAGATTACCAAAGTTTCTATATCTAGTTGAATTTAGGCCATAGGGGCACCAAGGGGCAGAAGCACCAGTCATAGCCTATCAAGGGCCAGACATAAGACAGACTTCATGTCAACATGTTTCCTGTTAGGATTTCAAATCGGAAATATAGAGACCAACTCCATAAACACAACTACTGAGTGCTTAACTCAAAGCACCCTTGCCGTAAACCCAAAGCACCCACCAATGTATCTGGCGTGGAGAAGACGTCTTGGACATGTCTGGCTGGTTGCTTGTTCCTCTTCCTCATGGTCAGGGTGTAGTTGTCCACACGCTTCTTCACCATGGCTGCCTGCGAGCGTGTCAGCGTGGAGAGCAGCGCCTCTGCAGGCCCCTCCCCCAACTCCCCCGACACCAATGTGGACAGACCCGCCTCCTGCAGCCACGCCTCCTCAAGCTCGGCCTCTGGAATGTGGAGGAAGAATAATTTAGACAAATCAGTATATAGTATCGATCAAAATCTACATTTGTAACCACCTCTATGGTTTTTCTGTTGCATGCCTGAATGAATACAACCCTGGTTGGTACAGACCATCCATGCTGCCCCTCTCCAGCAGGTCCTCGTGGCCCTGCTCGCCATCCTCCTCGATGTTCTTGACCTCGCTCCAGTAGTCCTCCATGGAGTCCTGTGAAGCCGGGCGCTCCAGCGAGCTGGGGGGAGAAGAGGGCCTGGCACCCCTGGAACTCATCCTGCCCAGTAGGCCTATCTCCTGGTACTGCACCTTCCTGGGGTGGGGAGGGAGATGAGGGGGAGGTCAGTTAGTCAATAGGCTGGTATTGGTGACCCATTTATACGGAACAAAGATATAAAATGCAACATACAACAATTTCAACCATTTTACTCAGTTGTAGTTCATATAAGGAAATCAGTCAATTAAAATAAATTCATTAGGCCCTAATCTATGGATTTCACGTGACTGAGCAGGGGCGCAGCCATGGGTGGGCCTGGGAGGGCATAGGCCCACCCACTTAGGAGCCAGGCACACCCACTGGGGAGCCAGACACACCCACTCGGGAGCCTGGCCCGCCAATCAGAATTAGTTTTTTCCCCACAAAAGGGCTTTATTACAGACAGAAATACTCCTCAGTTTCATCAGCTGTACGGGTGGCTGGTCTCAGATTATACCGCAGGTGAAGAAGCCAGATGTGGAGGTTCTAGGCTGGCGTGGCTACACGTGGTCTGCGGATGTGAGGCCGGTTGGACGTACTGCCAAATTTTCTGAAAGGATGGCTTATGGTAGAGACATTATCTTTCAATACCCTGGCTACAACTCTGGTGGACATTCCTGCAGTCAGCATGCCAATTGGACGCTCCCTCAAAACTTGAGACATCTGTGGCATTATGTGACAAAACTGCACATTTTAGAGTTGCCTTTTATTGCCCCCATCCTTGCCTTGCACAGCTGCTGCCTTGGCTAATGGGGATCCATACTAAATACAAATACAAACACAAGGTGCACCTGTGTAATGATCATGGTGTTTAATCAGCTTCTTGATATGCCACACCTGCCAGGTGGATGGATTATCTTGGCAAAGGAGAAATGCTCACTAGAATGAATGTAAACAAATTAGTGCACAACATTTTAGAGATTCAATTGTGAATACTTTTTTTTTTATCCAGCGGTTTTTCACAGTTAAGCCAACTCTAAATAAAGGATGAATATGAATAAATAAATGTATGATTATGTCACACAGTTATGACATGTATGAATGCTTTATGAAGCCTTCCTAAGATGCACTTCAAACAAAGCGCTAGCTACACCATCTAACAAGCACACTTGTCACAATGATCAATTATTATATATGTTTTTAATTGAACCTTTATTTAACTAGGCAAGTCAGTTAAGAACAAATTCTTATTTACAATGATGGCCGAGGAACAGTTGGTTAACTGCCTTTAACATTGGGTTAACTGCCTTGTTCAGGGGCAGAACGACAGATTCTTTACCTTGTCAGCTCAGGGATTCGATCCACCAACCTTTCAGTTACTGGCCCAATGCTCTAACCACTAGGCTACCTGCCGTACAAGTCACTATAATGAATATCAAAATCAAAAGGAGAAATGCAAGTTGCGGATGGCATTCCTATAGCCTGTGTATGAACACAAAAGAGGGTGCCTGCATGTACGAGCATGCAGGCTGTGTGTGCACACGTGTGATCACTCCTTGACATAAATATCATATGGAATCCATTCGCAGGTCTGTCTGCTTCTAGTCACAGTCTGGTTCTCATTACAACCCCCTAATTATAGAGGGGCATGGTCACATCACAGACCCTTTCATTTCAGAGGCAGAGTTATGAGTGGTCAGGAGAGCAGCACCTTGATGTGGCCTGTTGGCCCTGTTACCCGGAATAGCTGGTCCCCTGTCTGGTGGGGTCTGATCTGATGGGCCAGGACAATGCTGGGATAGGGGGTTCCTGGTCCAAAGAATAATAGGATGGGAAACGACTGTAGAAGAGTACTGAGGGCAGTGTCACCCAGACAGCCAGTCAAACACACGCACACACCCTTATCTCCACCTCCACAACTGGAGGAGGGATATGAATAGGAGGCGAGGAGGAGGTTCAAGGGGTCTTCCCCAGGGCTCTCAGTTGTTTCCTACTATCTAGTCAGCATGGAAAACCTTCCCAATTTCATTAAAATATGTAAATTGTATTTGTTACTTTGCTGCACAATGGACAATGTTGTTTGCAAGAACACAAGGGGCCACAAATACATCGGTGTTCAGGGAAAACTACCCATGCTTGTTTTGTACTCAAATATTGTGCGTGTGCGTGTGTTTGCGTGCGCCAGAAAGCTGGCCCTGGCCTCACTTAGGAAGATATTATTGATTAGAGTGGTGCATGCTGGGGGTCCGGATGGAGCTTTCAGAGAGGAACTTTGTTTTAATGGGCTTTTGTTCCCCTGGGTGCCCCTTTACCTCACACTCATGATGTTATCACATGAGATTTCAAGGAATAGCAAACACTGCTCGTTGGACATCTCATACTAAAATCATGGCCATTAATATGGAGTTGGTCCCCCATTTGCTGTTATAACAGCTTCCACTCTTCTGGGAAGGCTTTCCACTAGATGCTGGAATATTGCTGTGGGGACTTGCTTCCATTCAGCCACAAGAGCTTTAGTGAAGTCGGGCACTAATTTTGGGCGATTATTTTTGGCTCGTAGTCGGCGTTCCAATTCATTCCGAAAGTGTTCGATGGGGTTGAGGTCAGGGTTCTGTGCAGGCCAGTCAAGTTCTTCCACACTGATCTCGACAAACCATTTCTGTATGGACCTTGCTTTGTGCATGAGGGAATTGTCATTTTGAAACAGGAAAAGGGTCTTCCCCATACTGTTGCCACAAAGTTGGAAGCACGGAATCGTCTAGAACGTCATTGTATGCTGGAGCATTGACCTCCATCAAACTTCACAGTTGGCACTATGCATTGGGACAGGTAGCGTTTTCCTGGCATCTGCCAAATCCAGATTCGTCTGTCAGACGGCCAGATGTTGAAGTATGATACATCACTCCAGCGAACGCATTGCCACTGCTCCAGAGTCCAATTGTGGCGAGCTTTACACCACTTCAGCTGACGCTTGACTTTGTGCATGGTGAACTTATGCTTGTGTGCGGCTGCTCAGCCATGGAAACCCATTTCATGAAGCTCCCGACGAACAATTCTTGTGCTGACGTTGCGTCGAGAGGCAGTGAGTGTTTCAACCAAGGAAAGCACTCGGCGGTCCCGTTCTGTGAGCTTGTGTGGCCTACTACTTTGTAGCTGAACAAGCAGGGAAGATATTTGACGGACTGACTGGATGGAAAGGTGGCATCCTATGACGTTGCCATGTTGAAAGTCACTGAACTCTTCAGAGGGCCATTCTACTGGCAATGTTTGTCTATGGAGATTGCATGGCTGTGTGCTCGATTTTATACGGCTGAAATAGCCGAATCCACTAATTTGAAGGGGTGTCCACATACACTGCATGGCCAAAAGTATAGGCCTATGCTCTCCATTACAGGAAGAGTACTTAGTATGATGGTTGTAGAGCACACCAAGGCAAAGTATTAGCTTATAATAAGCAGCTAGAACACTGAGCCTCTAACTATCACTACTGATATATTGTAGGCCTAATGACAGAGGTGTCCTCACGCAGATATCATACACATTTTAATGAACACACACACAAACCATTTTGCTAGGATTCCATGTGAGCAGAATGAAATAAAATGCATTGGGAGTGTCAGGTGTAGGAATGGTCTATTGACATGTAGAAATATGCTGTAGAAATATGTAGAAATATGCTGTACTTGTTGAAGAGCAGGTTCAGATGCTATACCTCATCTGCACACTTTCACCCCAATCAATGGGACGTGTGTGTGTGTGTGTGTGTATATGTGTGACTGAGTGTTCCTTGTTCATTCCAAAACAAGATCTATTCTTGATAAGCATCTGGCTTTATGAGGCATAGCCATACAGGCTGAAGGAAGGATTCAGATCTGTGATTGGCATCAACACAAGGCCTCTGTTCACCCTCCAATGCCTTCTGATGGCGAGCCATTTACACCCATCAGTGGACGGCACCACAACAAATCTTCACCCTACACTGCCTGTGAACAACAGGGTATTTTATCTAGCTAGATCACCTGCTATGATGCTGGCAAGTAAGGTAATATAAAAAGGTCAGGACCTGTCTCAGAGTAGCAGTGTTGATCTAGGATAAGGGCCTCTGACTCTCTGTCCATTAATCTTATGAGCTTAAAGATAAAAAATAAATAAAAACTGATTCTAGATCAGCACTCATACTCTGAGACACTTTGTGAATATAGGGCCATGTTATTTTTCTAGAACAGAATGATTATTTGAGTACTCAATTTTCAACACTTATGCCTTGAGGGGGAAAATCTAAAGTCAATAGTAGACACACTACAAAGTCACATTGGTTGATCCACAGAGTGGTTCATCTCCAGTCTTCAAAACATCAATAAACACATCTGGTTAAAGCCCATAATTAAAGAAGCCTTATAATGCACAAATAGAGAAGTGTGAGATCAGTAAAAGGTATGTATGACAGAGACACACAGTTCTTGGCAGCCATTTTCCTTTAGGTCATGTGAAGGAGGTTTTGTAAAGAAATTCAAGTTCAAGTAACCTAAAGAAATTCAAGTTCAAGTAACCTAAAGAAATTCAAGTTCATGAGTAAGAGTTTTGGACAGAGATATTCCTAACTAAGGTGCAAGTAATGTACTGTAGGGGGAGGATGACTGGGTGGTAGCCTAGTAGTTAAGCGATTGGGCCAGTAACCTAAAGGTTGCTGGTTCGAATCCCTGAGCTGACTAAGATAAATATGTCCATGTGCCCTTGAGCAAGGCACTTAACTCTAATTGCTCTGGATAAGAGCATCTGCTAAAATGACTGAACAATGTGGCTACAGTTCCACTACTGTCAATTCAGAGACATTGAATTTAGTACAACCCCTTCAGGTTGTAAGATATAATAAATAAATAAAAATAGCTGTGAAATATCTCTGCCCCTGATAAAAATCAAACATTCATACAAATACCAAAACGCAAGATAAGAAGTCGTAATCTAAGACCACTGGTTATAAACCAAAGTAACGAATGTTCAATGGAAATACCTTAGTGAATACAATAAGTAACCATTAACACCTCATACAGTCCATGTTAATGTTCCACTTCACAACAATTAATAGAACACACACACAACGAGTGTATTTCAGAGGAGGAAAGGGCAGATTACCTTTCAGTTCTTCATCCAGCTGAAGAGAAGAGCGAGTGAACTCTAGAGAGGTGCCTGCATCTTGTATATAAACAAAGCTGTTTGAAGCCAGTCAGAGAGAGAGAGAGACACACAACTCAATCTCAGAATATCCTCCAATGGACTGAGAGTCTTTGTGGAACACAAGCTCATCTCTCTCACCCCCCCCCTCACCCTCCTTCTCTCCCTTCAGCCGTCACACTCCCCCTCTGCGGGAGGCACAAGTTCAGTGTCCAGCTTTCTCCCCTCCTCCTCCAGTCTCTTTCTAATCCTCCTCCTCTTTTTCACCCTTTCCCTTCTCCCTTCCCCCTGTACTGCTCCCTCTCGACACATTGACTGGTTACCATTCCTCTTCTCTGCATTCATCTTTATAGGTCATTACATGTCCACCGTGTTAACACCTCTCCCTCTCGACACATTGACTGGTTACCATTCCTCTTCTCTGCATTCATCTTTATAGGTCATTACATGTCCACCGTGTTAACACCTCTCCCTCTCTTTTTGATGAGAGAGAGAGCGAGAGAAAATGGCAGTTGTGCTACATTTAAGAAAACCTAACCCAAAATGAGTCTAATTAGGAATAGCACTCACAATACTACTGTCATTTATTTATAAGATCCCTGTAAATACACTAATTAGTTTGTACAGTTTGACTACTCATACTACAAATGCAGAGCACACTTAAATGAGAAAAATCAGGGAATACCAAAAACTTCAATTACATTAACATTGTTACACTCAGATGTCTTTTCATAAGTAAATAACTTGCAAAAAGCTCTGCTCTAAACAATAATTTCATTTAAATATCTTCAAAATGTTTTGAAAAACATCCCTTTGGGATGAGTTTCTGTAGAGAAATGTGATTCAGAAGTACTGACGCTACAAAGTCATTCAAATCAGAGAGAAAATGTCATATTTCTTTAACGACCAAAGCGGAAATTTCAGCTCCAGGAAATCAAATTGGAGCATATGCCCCCCAACATTATATGTAGGTCAACGGTGACGAAAAGACTAAACTGGAAACATGTGGAGCTGGTCTGGGCTTGACGGAGAAAGCAGAGAGTAGAGAGCAGACAGAAAGAGAGAGAGAGAGGGCACGAAGGTCTGTAATCGGAGTAGAAAGCTCAGGGACCCTCCAATCATCACCTAATTCCTCAAAGAATGTTAACACCAGGGCCAAAGAGCCAAGTCTGCAATCCAACAACAATACCCCCAAAAAGCAAAACCATTTACATGTGTTTGGCCTCACTCACTGCAGATTTAAACATGTCAGACCAACAACACTGCTCTCCTGTCTAGCCAATGTCCTTGTCCCACTGCTGAAAGGTGAAGTATTGGAAGTGTGCCATCAAAATCTGCCAGAGCTACTTTGGAGTCTCCCTCTCTCTTCTTCCTAAGTTGATAATCAGCTAAAACCTTTTTCCATCTCTCTTATTGATTAAATTGTCCATACACTTTTAGGATAGATGAAATCAAAAGCACGTGCGTGCCAAATTGCTGACATTAGGACATGTGTCTAAAATGTAGACTGATTGTTTATTTCCTCTTAACTTTAAAGCTGTGCAAATAACATCAACACGTGTTGGTCTTAAATCAGTTTAGAGGTTGAAACTAAAAGCCTACTTTTCCTTAATTAGTCCTCTGGCTGCTAGGGGCTAAAACATCTGGCTTTCCAGAAATAAACTCAGAGGTCTGGTACATATGGTCCAACTCAGCTTATCCTACATCTACCAGTTTTGTAGGATAACGCTTAAACCCAACCAACAACAACTGCTATCAATAATTTACTCAACCAGCTATAGGACTTCTCTGTCTATTTCTTCAACAGTCCCTTTGGTGACATAAAGACACAGGGACTGTCCATTTCCAACACACCTGGTCAGAGTGGGGCGCCCCCACCTCAGCAGCAGATGCACACAAGAGGCCCTTGTTACTGGCTAGTGAAGAGCAAGAGCCTTAGGGCCAATTCTTCTACTGCCGGACACACAGCAAGTCTAGTCTAGCTCCGCAGGCCAGGAGCCACTCTATTTAGTCTGCAGACCCTCTCGAACCTCTCTCAGATCCCACAGATCTGCCTGTGGACATTATGGTTATTATGGCCTTAAAATAAGCAAGATACACACACACACACACACACACACACACACGATGGGCTGTGTCAGCACATAGAGCGCTCCTCTTCAGTAAAGGGCTGGTTTAAAAGCAGGGGCATTAACATCATGCTACATCCTCAAACAACAGATCAATAGGAACAAGGCTGTAATGGCTGCCTCTCACTGATTAATACACTTGATTGGGAATGTATAGGTTCCTTGAGTGGTGTGTGTGGGCGGGTGGGAGTTTGTATGTGTGAGTGAGGAGCGGAAGAAAACCAGTCACATCAGTAATGTTTTAGAAGTTATAGGGGAATGTTTTGGGTCTCTAAGGTTATCTCATTAGTTAGATAATGGATCTGAACTCAGGACCTGGTCAGTGCTCAAATGCTGGTCATGACATAAGCGATCGTCATCATAAGTCAGGCTGATTAACAGTGGCTGTGTCACGCCCTGGTCAAAGTATTTTGTGTTTATCTTTATGTATTTGGTCAGGCCAGGGTGTGGCATGGGGTTTTTGTATTGGGGTGTGTTTTGTCTTGGGGTTTTGGTGTTAGTATTGGGATTGTAGCGTAGTGGGTTATCTAGCAAAGTCTATGGCTGTCTGGAGTGGTTCTCAATTAGAGGCAGGTGTTTATCGTTGTCTCTGATTGGGAACCATATTTAGGCAGCCATATTCTTTGAGTTTGTCGTGGGTGATTGTCCTATCTGTCCTATGTGTACTCTCCGTTAGTTTGCACAAGTATAGGCTGTTTTCGGTTTTCGTTTATTGTTTTGTAGTGTTCGTGTTTAGTCGTGTTTACGTGTTTAAATAAATATGGATCGCAATCGACACGCTGCAGTTTGGTCCGACTCTCCTTCATCACAACTAGAAAGCCGTAACAGGCTGCCCATGACTAATGTCTACTCTATGGCTCTTCTTAATGGTAATTCATCATCTTGTGTTGTGTCCACTTTTGTTCAAATCGTGTTGGGACACGCACAGCCAAATATACTCATGTATTGCGGGATGAATTCATGTCCTCCTCCCCCAACACAATCTCTATTGTTGATAAGCCTAGTGCTACGTCACTGTCAAGTTTGTTTAAATTGAAAATGGTCGTTAATAATATTGTAAAATGGACGCTCATCCTTCTTCATCATAGTAGCAGCGGTCAACTGAAATTGTTAAAAGGTTTAAAAAACAAGGGCCTCCCGGGTGGCGCAGTGGTTAAGGGCACTGTACTGCAGCTGTACCAGAGACTCTGGGTTTGCGCCCAGGCTCTGTCGTAACCAGCCGCGCCCGGGAGGTCCGTGGGGCGACGCACAATTGGCCTAGTGTCGTCCGGGTTAGGGAGGGTTTGGCCGGTAGGGAAATCCTTGTCTCATCACGCACCAGCGACTCCTGTGGCGGGCCGGGCGCAGTGCGCGCTAACCAAGGTTGCCAGGTGCACGATGTTTCCTCCGCACATTGGTGCGGATGGCTTCCGGGTTGTGTATCGGAGGATGCATGACTTTCAACCTTCGTCTCTCCCGAGCCCGTACGGGAGTTGTAGCAATGAGACAAGATAGTAGCTACTAAAAAACAATTGGATACCACAAATTTTGGGAGAAAAAGGAGTTAAATTTTTAAAAAGGCTTAAAAAGAATTTGGTAATACTTTACTATTCTTTAATACTTTACTTGACACCTAGTGTCATAACAGCTGACAACCTGTGGTTATAACCCATATATTTCCACCTGTTGTGACATTATATTGTGTTATTTTATGTCTGGTTATGACACCTACATTTATTCAAATTAAGTTTCCCTTCGTTTGAAGGTTTGTTTCTGAAATTGTTGATGTAATGAATTCTTTACAATCATTTTTTTCATCATACATTTCAAATCAATTGTATAAAATACACTTTATGACACTCATGAAACATTATTACAATCCTGTGTCACTTTACTTGGACTAAGAAAAATACACTTTATGACACTTCAATAAGTATTATGACCATCATAATCATATAAGCCACTTAGGCCTGTCACATACATGCCCTTATGTCAGTCATCAGTCACAAAGAGGGTGTCTTGTCCTGCTCCTGAAATCTGCTCCTGCATTTATCAGCAACAGAGTATTGGGTGGGTCTCCATGTCTGACATCAATGTGTGTAATTACACTGATAATTTAACATCGTCCATTTTTTTAAAAAGAAATAATATTTTAAAAACACACACAAATTACCTCGACTAACCTGTACCCCCACTCATTGACTTGATACCGGTACACCCTGTATATAGCCTCGTCATTTTATTGTGTTACTTTTCATTCGATTTTTTTGACTTTAGTTTATTAAGTCAAATGTTTTTCTTAACTCTAATACTTGAAATGCATTGTTGGTTATGGGCTTGTAAGTAAGCATTTCACTGTCAGGTCTACACCTGTTGCATGTGACAAATACAATTTGATTTGATTTAAAAAAGGGCTTCAACCACCAAAAACTTGCTCTGTGTAACGGTTTTCTTCATCTGAAGGAGAGTCGGACCAAAATGCGGCGTGTAGATTGCGAACCATGTTTATTAAACTGAAGTAACACGAATCTAAATACAAACACTACAAAACAATAAACGTAACAAAAACCGAAACAGCCTAATACTGGTGCACATAAACACAGAACAAGGACATCAGGACACTAAGGACAATCACCCACGAAACACTCAAAGAATATGGCTGCCTAAATATGGTTCCCAATCAGAGACAACGATAAACACCTGACTCTGAGAACCACTTCAGACAGCCATAGACTTAACTAGAACACCCCACTAAGCTACAATCCCAATACCAACACACCACATACAAAAACCCATGCCACACCCTGGCCTGATCAAATAAATGAAGATAAACACAATATATTTAGACCAGGGCGTGACACTCTGTCTCTAGGCCTACCTACGCTGTCACGTTCTCTTGAATAATTCAACAAGTGTGTCAAGAGAAGGATAACCATCCGACTAAAACATCAAAACGCTTGGCTCTAAATTAAACCTTAACATACAGACTTTATACTGTTTGTGAGATCAGACATAATATCACTATAATCCGAGTGTTCATTTTCGGTAGTTGCCTTCATTACAGCACATATAATTTGTAAACATTTTGAATGTATTAAATCAAAATTGCACAAATATTAACACCCTTAAAAATAAAGTTACTGGATCTTTCTTCTCTTTTGTGATGTAACTGTCGAGATGGTGTGTTAAATCCCAGACGAAGCTTTAGGGTTATTATAGATGCAACGGAAAGCCAATGTATTCAATTGAGTCCATTTCAGCCATTACCAGAGTGTGATTGATAGGTTCCGCGATCGTTACAAACAAGAATGGGAAAGAGCAAAATGCGAAATTTAAGTGACAAGTGGATTTTGCTCCGGTCAAAACAGGAAATAGATGGCTGAAAAGGAGAGATCCTCAGGTGGGTGGGGAATGTGCGTTGCTAATCAAATGACCTTTTCCTCGATTGTCAAAGCCGCTAGTTACATTACAAACACAGCCTGTAACATCTCAAGATGAATTCAATTAATTGGAAGGGAAAGCAGCAAATGTTGTGTGTGTTATTATTCATGGAATTGAGGTCGATTGTGAGAAACAGGCTACTCTTGATAATGTTTCAGGGGGAACTTGACTGCAGCAGCAGATACATCCTGTTTGGCCTGTAAAGATAGCCGTAGTATGGTATGTGTAATCATTACCAAATGGTCTAAGGGTTACCTAATACCGCTTGTAGAAAACATATCTATTTAGACTAGAGATTTAGTGGTATTGGACTGTAAACTCCTGCCCTGTTGAGAAAACAAAACAAAAATGGTGAATGAAAATAAAAAGGGAAGTCTTTGAGAAACCACTGAAATGTGCCCATAATACAATGAACCATAGACTAAAAAACTAAGTAAAAAACAACCTTAAGAGAACATTTCCCTAATTAAAATGTGACATTGTTAATGGGTTGAGAAGTAAAAATTCACTTCCCAGTTTCAAGCCAGGAGTGGCTGTGGACCATATTGACTACATTTGTTTCTATCAAGTTAGGCTACAGGAGCTATTTTAACCTAACCAAGTGGATTCAGTAGAACAAAACAGACTTTAGAGAGTTTAGAAATTGTGATAACATTTGAATCTAACACAATTTACATAATCAAGCCAACAGGTTACATTTACAGTGCCTTCAGAAAGTATTTATACCCATGACTTTTGTTGTGTTACAGCCTGAATTCAAAATGTATCAAATATAATTTTTTGCCCCTCACCCATCTACATACCATACACCGTTGGTTGTTGATCACTGCTAGACAGCCATTTTTAAGTCTTGCATTAGTTTTATTATTTAAAATCGTCTTGAAAATCTAACACGGTATACCATTCCATTCTTGTGGGCCAGCAAAGGAGTATTGGTGTCTCTGAGGGGTCTTTGGCCTGGTTTGCTAACTACCTCAAATAGTGCAGTGTATAAAGTCAGAAAATCTGCTGCCTCAGCCACTGCCAGTAACCAAGGGAGTACCCCAAGGCTCAACCCTAGGACCCACGCTCTTCTCAATTTACATCAACAACATAGCTCAGGCAGTAGGAAGCTCTCTCATCCATGTACTGTATATGTAGATGATTCAGTCTTATACTCAGCTGGCCCCTCCACGGATTTTGTGTTAAATGCTCTACAACAAAGCATTCGTGAGTGTCCAACAAGCTCTCTACCCTTAACCTTGTTCTGAACACCTCCAAAACAAAGGTCATGTGGTTTGGTAAGAAGAATGCCCCTCTCCCCACAGGTGTGATTACTACCTCTGAGGGTTTAGAGCTTGAGGTAGTCACCTCATACAAGTATTTGGGAGTATGGCTAGATGGCCCACTGTCCTCCTCTCAGCGCTTATAAAAGCTGCAGGCTAAAGTTAAATCTAGACTTCTATCGTAATCGCTCCTCTTTCACCCCAGCTGCCAAACTAACCCTGATTCAGATGACCATCCTATCCATGCTAGATTACGGAGACATAATTTATAGATCGGCAGGTAAGGGTGCTCTCGAGCGGCTAGATGTTCTTTGCCATTCGGTCATCAGATTTGCCACCAATGCTCCTTATAGGACACATCACTGCACTCTATACTCCTCTGTAAACTGGTCATCTCTGTATACCCGTCGCAAGACCCACTGGTTGATGCTTATTTATAAAACTCTCTTAGGCCTCAGACCCCCCTATCTAAGATATCTACTGCAGCCCATATCCTCCATATTAAACACCCGTTCTGCCAGTCACATTCTGTTAAAGGTCCCGAAAGCACACACCTCCCTGGGTCACTCCTCTTTTAGTTCGCTGCAGCTAGCGACTGGAATTAGCTGCAACAAACACTCAAACTGGACAGTTTTATCTCAATCTCTTCATTCAAAGACTCAGCCATGGACACTCTTACTGACAGCTGTGGCTGCTTAGCGTGATGTATTGTTGTCTCTACTTTCTTGCCCTTTGTGCTGTTGTCTGTGCCTAATAATGTTTGTACCGTGTTTTGTGCTGCTAACATGTTGTGTTGCGTCCATGCTGTGTTGTTATGTGTTGCTGCCATGCTATGTTGTTGTCTTAGGTCTCTCTTTATGTAGTGTTGCGTTGTCTCTCTTGTCATGATGTGTGTTTTGTCACAACAGGCCTCCTGTCCCCGCAGGAGACCTTTTGGTAGGACGTCATTATAAATAAGAATTTGTTCTTATCTGAATTTCCAAGTTAATAAAAGGTTAAATAAATACATTTGTGGGGTACAGAGATGAGTTAGTCATAAAAAATGTTTTTAAACACTTCTATTGCACACAGAGTGAGTCCATGCAACTTATTAAGCACATGTTTTACTCCTGAACGTATTTAAGGTTTCCCCCCCAAAAGGTGTTGAATAATTATTGACTCAAGACATTTAAGCTTTTAATTTCTAATTAATAATAAAAAAATTAAGTTAAAACATTACCCCATAATGTGTGTGCAGGCCAATGACACAATCTCAATTAAACCATTTCAAATTCAAGCTCGAACACAACAAAATGTGGAAAAAGTCAAGGGGTGTGAATACTTTCTGAAGGCACTGTAAGGGGTTAAATAAAACCTGGAATGACATTGCACTCCAGGTTTTGGAGTATTTTATGGTGATGCTTCTCCATTGTTACAACATTCCTAGTTTTAAGAAGATTCAGCTGTTTGCTGGGGGACACAGGTGACAATCTGTAACCCAAAACAGATTCAGAACATCAAATTAGGCTTGAGAGGCACTTTTGTAGTCTCTTTAACATAAATACACTTTCACCATGAGAGCTGCCTGCTGTTTTGGTCAGCCTTGCATGTCCATCCCGATCTCTTACAGAGTGCACTGCACAACATAATGCTGACTAAATCTAGGCAACATGCAGTAACAGATTACAGTGTGTGTGTGTATGCGTGAGAGTCTGCTATCATCAACTGCATAGTGATTATTTCCCTTCCAAATTCACACCTCCTGCCGTATAATGCAAAGCAGTTCTTGTGGGAAGAGGCAGTGCAACAAGGGCGAAACTGTCACACACACACAAGCAGTATCCTTTCCTACTTTAGAGAAATAATCAAATCAAGCGATATGATCCAAAGTACTCTTGTGATTGAAAGATCGTCTCCACATTGAGACTGTTGTCAAGAGAAATCTTATGACTTCAGGGGCTGTTTACAGCCAAACAGGTCAGAGCTACAGTAAAAACACAACTCTCCATTTAGAAATGAGTCTAGGTACAAAGTATCCTTTAATCTCACAAAATCACAGTTGACTTATTCTCCTTTTTTAACATGTATAACAGACATTCCTGTCATACTGTAACATAAGTCTTTTAACTCATCCTTTTAAAAACAACACGTTTCTGAATACAGACATGGGAGGAAGGATTGCGTAGTCTGTCATTTACGTGCTGAATATAAATTGTTAAACAATAAATCCACCTTAGCAAATAAACAATTCTCCACCGGATAAATCAACCACTCACCCTCAACTGTTTACACCAGAGTCGCTGTTAAGTGTCCAACTTCTTCCCCTTATCATAGACACTGTTGATATCATACAGTAGCCGTGTACGTTACAGGGGAACATGAGTGTGTGTTTACATGTTCAAAGTCCCTCTGGTGTAGAGATCAAGCAATTGAGATGATCAGAATCTTTCTACAGTCCAGTCTAAGACTGCTCAGGTACAGAAATAGTCTAAAGTCAGCTGTTACGATCTGGATAGCTCAGTCCACTAGCTGCGGAAGCTGATGACTGCCTGAAACTCGGCCAGAACGCACAGGTATACTCTGTATATGGCTCAGTCCTACCTGAGAATAGAGTAGTGGAATGTGGACAGGCAACATTGGCAAAAGTGCAACGGAGGAAGTCACTCTTCCTGTCAGTCGCCTTAGTCATTTCGTTTTGGTGAAGTAATCGTTGTCCTATTTCATGTATATTAAGGCTGCTATTTCTGTCCGACGTCTTCACCGTAGGTAGGTAGTTTCAATTCCACCATGTCAACACTGAGTGAGTCAGTTTGAGAAGTACTTGAATGGTGTACTTTGTTTCGGTCATCATAAGGGGTATAGTTCAGATACGCCAGGTTCAGTGTCCACACACAATTCAGTTCATTCACGCGTACCCACATTCTTGTTTCCGATAATCCCTTTGTGCACATGTTGAACTATAGACCCTTTTTTCCATGATTGTTTTCTTGAAACCCGTCATTGAAGGCTACATCCTGCAAGTTATGAGTGCCTTGAGGGGATGTGTTCCCTCACTAGGTAATAAAGCACTGAGCGGAATGATGTCAGAAACAATGCGCCACACTTGACTTTGCTATTCACAGACTTTAACCAGTCAATCAAAGTGCATGTCCCTTTACCATGTCATTTTTTCATTTCTACAAAGCATGCACTTCTAATTAATTTCAATCACAGGGAGCATGTGAGAAATTATGAAATGTGCAGATAGTAATAGCAATTGATAGCAACTCTCATTGGGTTTTGCTGATCCATTTAGTCAGGCAGAAGAACAACTTCCTCAGGCTTATCACTGTAGTAGTTCCTCAGGCTTATCACGTCACGTTGCCTGAATTAAAAACACGCCGTAAAACACAACAGGTAATTTCCATGTTAAATGATCTATTAGCACCAACATGAAGTTTATAGGAGCATATCGAATGTCAAATGAAAACTAAGAGTCTATATTTTTGGGAAATGAAGGAACTCGGTATAGAACAAGAAGGCCCACATACTGCGGTGAATTGGGAGCTTTAGCAGTGTGCAAGCCTTCATGTTCTATACTAGTGTTCTTTATTAGTCCAGCACCTATGTTTTTAAGGATGGGCATAACTCAACCATCCTAAAATGGGGCTAAGCAAAGGCTTAGATTTCTGGTCACATACATGGAAAATGGGGCTTAAACATCTACTAGAAAAAGTCTTACGGTTTTAAAAATATTTGAAGACAATTATGTTGAAGGCCCTTGACAAATAATATCAACATGTATATTTAGTTTTGCAGAAATGATTTGCCTTCTGTAAGAAGTCTCGTCTTGTTATTCTACTACCAAAAACCCACATTTTTTTAAATATATATTTTTATTTCTCTCCCTAATGAGGGTCAGATTATGAAAGTTCACGTAATTAACAAGTAAATGTAAACCTACCAATTAGTTACTAGTTACTGATAACAATTTTGTTTATGTTGGCTTGGGAAAGAGGGATGTAAGAATTTATATACTATGTAGTTCTATACATTTTTATGACTTGCAAACCTGCTGTAAAATGAAGAGTTCTGGCCAAATTAGGAGAGGAGGAGGTCATAATTATTTCTTGTTTGCCAGTATATATGGGGATGATTTCTGTACTTTGAAAGTTACATATCTTAAAAACTTGGATTGTTGACAAGCAAAACATTTTCGGACCATGTCAACAATGGACTAATGAAATAAATACAAAAATATAATTTTGGGAGGAGTTTTCCTTTAAGATCTAATGGTGGTTATTGGAGATGGACTCTGAGGGATTGGGACAGGAGAGCTGGGAGGGCATCAGACAATTCCCTGAAGTACATTACATGACTGCTTGTCAAACAAAGCATGAGCTGGCGAACACCCAGAGAAAATTATTTAGTGTAGAGGTTCTGACTAACAGTGAATAAACTGTAAGCTATAAAAATACAGTCACACACCTGCTAGTCTAACACCTCATTCCAAAATCATGGGCATTATTATGCAGTTGGTCCCCCTTTGATGCTATAACAGCCTCCACTCTTCTGGGAAGGCTTTCCACTAGATGTTAGAACATTGATGCGGGTACTTGCTTCCATTCAGCCACAAGAGCATTGGTGAGGTCTGGACGCTGATGTTGGGCGATTTGGCCTGGCTTGCGGTCAGCGTTTCAATTCATCCTAAAGGTGAAACGGGTTGAGGCCAGGGCTATGTGCAGGCCAGTCAAGTTCTTCCGCACCGACCTCGACAAACCATTTCTGTATGAACCTTGCTTTGTGCACGGAGCATTGTCATGCAAGACAATCTGGGCTAGACATTCTGGACCCTCGCTTTCTAAAATTATCAGCCGAAATTCTTGCAACCCCTATTACTAGCCTGTTCAACGAGAGCATACACGTCGCTGTGGTGGGTGGTATATGGGGCTTTGGTGACAAAACAGATGGCACTGTGATAGACTGCATCCAATTTTCTGAGTAGAGTGTTGGAGGTAATTTTGTAAATAACATCGCCGAAGTTGAGGATCGGTAGGAAGTCAGTTGTACGAGGGTATGTTTGGCAGTGTGAGTGCAGGAGGCTTAGTTGCGAAAAAGGAAGCTTATTCCAGATTTCATTTTGGATTGGAGATGTTTAATATGAGCCTGGTAGGAGAGCCCACAGTCTAGCCAGACACCTAGGTATTTGTAGTTGTCCACACATTCTAAGTCAGAATCGTCCAGAGCAGTGATGCTAGCCGGGGGGGTGGGGTGGGGGGGGGGCAGCGATCGGTTGAAAAGCATGCATTAAGTTTTACTAGTGTTTAAGAGCAGTTGAAGGCCACGGAAGGAGTGTTGTATGGCATTGAATCTCGTTTAGAGGTTTGTTAACACAGTGTCCAAAGAAGGTGCCAGATGCATACAGCTTGGTGTTGTCTGCGTAGAGGTGGATCAGGGAATCACCCGCAGCAAGAGCGACTTCATTGATATATACAGAGAAGAGAGTTGGTCCAAGAATTGAACCCTTTGGCACCCCCATAGCGACTGCCAGAGCTCCGGACAACAGGCCCTCCGATTTGACACACTGAACTCTGTCTGAGAAGTAGTTGGTGAACCAGGCGAGGCAGTCACCCGAGAAACCAAGGCTGTTGAGTCTGCATACGGTGATTGACAGAGTCGAAATCCTTGGCTGCACAGTACTGTCTTTTATCGATGGCAGTTATGATATCGTTTAGTAACTTGAGCGTTTAGTAACTTGAGCGTGGCTGAGCGTGGCTCCGGATTGCACAGCGGAGATGGTACGGGGAGATTCGAAATGGTCAGTGATCTGTTTGTTAACTTGGCTTTCGAAGACCTTTAGAAAGGCAGGGCAGGATGGATATAGGTCTGTAACAGTTTGGGTCTAGAGTGTCACCCCCTTTGAAGCGGGGGATGACCGTGGCAGCTTTGTTCGATAAAGTTCATCATTTATGTCCAAATAGCTCCTTTTGTTAGGGCGTTTGGTAAAATAAAAAAAAACACGCGTGCAGTCCAGCCGAAAGGTCAGACGAAAAGTCCAAAAAGTTATATTACAGGCCGGTAGATTTATTGTAAAAATTGAAAAAGAGCTTGAAAATATATTGAAATGTATACAAAAAAATACAAAATGTACACAGGAGAACGACCAACAACGTCTGCACTGCTACGCCATCTTGGTGAGTCATATTAATGACCAATGGCTCGTATTTGTGTTTATTATATTATAATTCAGTCTATGATTTGACAGAGCAGTGTGACTGAGCGGTGGTAGGTGGCAGCAGGCTCGTAAGCATTCAAACTTTACTGCATTTGCCAACAGATCTTAGCAATGCTTGCTTCACAGCGCTGTTTATGACTTCAAGCCTATCAACTCCTGAGATTAGGCTGGCAATACTATAGTGCCTAGTCGACGCGTCATAATTCCTATAATAACTACAACCTAAAACTTCTTAACTGGGAATATTGAACAACCAGCTTTCATATGTTCTCTTGTTCTGAGCAAGGAACTTAAACGTTAGCTTTTTTACATTGCACATATTAAACTTACTTTCTTTCTTACCTTCTTCTCCAACACTATGTTTTTGCATTATTTAAACCAAATTGAGCATGTTTCATTATTTATTTCGGACTAAATAGATGTTATTTATGTATTATATTAAGTTAAAATAAAAGGGTTCATTGTTCATTCAGTATTATTGTAATTGTCATCATTACAAATATATGTAAAAAAAGAACTTGGCAGATTAATCGGTATCGGCTTTTTCTGGTCCTCCAATAATCAGGATTGGTGTTGAAAAATCATCTAGTTGTCACCTACCCTTACCACCTGGAGGCGGCCCATCAGGAAGTCCAGGATCCAGTTGGAGAGGGAGGCGTTTAGTCCCAGGGTCCTTAGCTTATTGATGAGCTTTGAGGGCACTATGGTGTTGAACGCTGAGCTGTATACAAGTATTTAAGTGGCAGTCTTCCTCCAATGTATTTACAATGACATAATCCACAGATTCTTGGTACAGGAGGTTAAAAGCCCTAAAAAGGCATAATGCCTAAAGTACAAAGAAGTACTTGCTTTATGTTATTTGTGTGTTTTCTGTTAAATGTTTGCTCAGGCTACATGTTCACACATTTTAAATACGTAATGGATACAACAACTAAGCATTTATACTATTTCTCTTCCATATCCATGGGGTGTCCGCCGCCCTCATATGGTATGTCTGCTAAAAAATAAATAAATGACAGACGGAACAGACAAGGTTAACTTTAACTGTATAGAATTGAAGGCCAACCAAATGTAACTTATTATATGGAATGTGCACAGGCTTCATGATGGAAAAAATAAGCATAAGATTCTTGAACATTTAAAGATATTGTCAGCAGATGTTTTTTTCTGCAAGAGCTACATTTAAAACAATTAGAAATATTTAAAGAGGAGCTGGGTTGGAAGGCCTAAGCTGCAACTTGCTGTAGTAACAGCAGATGTGTAAGCATCCTGATAAATAAGAATACACCCCTTTCACTTATTCCCAGCATATGGACATATTATTATTATTATTATTATTACAGGTAAAACTCAAATAAAGCATACTAATTAATGGCAAATAAACCTGGTAAACACCTCACAGCCCTCAGAAAACGAATACATACCAAACCAATTATAATTTTTAAAAGATAGGGATACAAATGCTTTAACTAGAAACAACACTATTAATAACACATTTCAAAGCTTCTACGGAAATCTATATAAATCACAATTAAATAACAGTTGGACTGGTCCAGCAGCCTTCTTAGACTCAATAACACTGAAACAACTATCAGCAGATAAAAAATAAATCACGAAAAATGGAAATCACCCAAAAAGAATAGACACTGTTAAAACATCCACATGGAGTAAAGCACCAGGGATGGACAGCTTTCCCATAGAATTTTATTTCATATTCTGGGACAACGTAGCACCCCTATTTACTCAAATGACAACACATCACTCAATTCAGTGCTTCAGAGTTCCATGTATCAAACAGTTATTTCAGTTATATTAAAATCAGGGGAAAATTCCGCTGCAGATTACAGACCCATAAATGTAATAAATTGTGACAATAAAATAACAAAACTCATAAGCAGCAGAATGGCAAAAGTACTTGATACATATTAATCACACGGTTGATTAAAAATAGGCACTGACAAACAAATACAAGAACAGGTTTTGGTATAATATAAAATGCTAAAAAACAATGTTGATTCATCAATAATGGCTGTTGATGCCAAAAAGGCCTTTTCTATTCAAAACTTTGGAAGCATTCAACTTTACAGCTGAAGTAATAAAAATGTCATAAAAATATTGTTTAAAATATCCTAAAGCAAAAATATACACAAATAATATAATATTTGATTAATTTTCTTTAGAAAAGGACACGAGACAGGGATGTCCTCTCTCCCCACCTCCTGTTAGCACTGGCAATTGAACCGCTTGCAGAAAACAATTAGACTGGACCCAAAGCGTAACATGTATCAGTAAAGATGAATATAAACTAAACTTATTTGCAGACGATCTCCTGATATACCTGACCAATATTGAAAACTCAATGTCCCCTTTACTAAAAATATTTTCAGAATATTAAAACATCTCAGGATATAAAGTTAACATTGAAAAAACAGAAATAATGGCAATAGGAAAACAAAAAATAATAATTCATGATCTACAGCAATCACTGCTGTTGAGACTAGTTTTTTATATTACTACAAAGCTGCATTCTATAAAAGTTACAACAAACAACAAAAACATAAAAACAGTGAAGGCTGCTGAAGGGAGGACAGCTCACAATAATGGCTTGAACGGCGCAAATGGAAAAGCATCAAACACATAGAAACCATCCATTCCACTAATTCCGCTCCAGCCATTACCACAAGCATGTCCTCCCCAATTAAGGTGCCACCAACCTCCTGTGATATAAAGATACCTTTATCCCATTAGTCAACATGAAAGCATTTCTAATTAAATGGAATAATCTTCCCAGAAATCTTACAGGTAGAATAAACTTCTATAGAATGCTTGGCTCCCAAAGTTTTATATTTAATTTCGGTAATACAAATTACCCCACCGAAGAAATTCCTTAGAAAAAGTATACTCGGCCATTAAAGAACTTCATCTGAGCAAATAAACTCATAAAATAAATAGTAAAGTGTCCCAAAATGAGGGGGTTTTAACCTTCCAGATTTGGAATTGTGTCAACTTGCCACCCAAGGATTTTACTTGCGACATATTGTTAAACGCACTAAAGAGGAACAATGGGTACATATTGAAGATGTGCATGCTCATCCCCAGAATCTTAACGTATTTCATTTCAAAAGGATGGCGCTAAGAACATTAATATCTCATAGTTAAGAACACTATAACATGGAAGAAAATCAAACAGATTCTATAAGAACAAATATCCCTCCCTAAAAACACACCTCTATGGATCAATCCTTGGATAGCTTTTCAGAATTCACCAATTATTTCCATGAAAGAATTAAAAAGCCATTTTGGACTGACCAATGTAGATATTTTCAAATCTATGCAACTTAAATGTTTTATATCACAAAATGTCAACTTGAAAACTTTTGGAAATCAGAGCAATGTTGAGGGAATCCTATTTGAGTCCGAAAAAGATAGGTTAGATATAAAGTCTTGCAGAGAGCATGTCCAACTGACAAACTCTTAGAATTTTTTTTTTACTCTTGGAACCAATAGTAAAAATAACTGATATTGGCGCAACATGGAGTGTTGGAACATAAGGACCAAACTTACAGTTAACAAAAATGTACGCTTAATCCAGTATAATGTATAGAATGTATTCTACAAGAGAGAAAAAAAAATCACATTCTACAGGAGAGTCATGTCTTACAGTAGTTCCTCCTTTAAACGTTGCGTCATTCTGCAGCACACCTTAAGTGCTGCTGCAGCATTCTGTGGCACGTCATTTAATTCTCAGCCATTTTTTCTGTTACCTCAAGTTATTGCTAGTTTGACCACCAGAAGGCATCTTTGAAAAGCATTTAATAGTAGTCCATATTGGCATTACCAGAGAAGTTAAAACCTTTTTTGTAATAACATAGTATATGGGATTGATTTTAAAGAAATATATTCATTTGATTAATATTATGGTGTTTCTATTCAGAGAAAAACAAAACACCCAGGGTTTACGTTAGGATGGAATGGAAAATATGGCGATGTACAACATGACGGTTGGGAGTAGGCTACAGGACTAGAGGATTCTAAATTGTTGAACTTTGTTCCAATATTTCTCTAAATTAGTAATATTTATTTCCATAGAAATTCGTTATGGATCCATAACAATCAACATCTGCATTTTGAGTCCCATGTTTAACTACAGTATGTATTGTAGACTGCACGGTAGCCTAATAAACAAATAAACACATTTTGTTAATTAAATAATGATTAAAAAAAAAGTATAATTCCTTACATAAGGGAGAGCAGGCCATGTCTGTACTACAGAATGCGGGGCACAAGGGAGACCGGGGTTCAAATCCCTGTTGGGGAGGAAGGAGTAGGCTGAAAAAGTAGGCTGTAAAGAGTAGGCTGTAAATAGGAATTTGTTTAACTGATTCCATATGTGTTATTTCATAGAGGTGATGTCTTCACTATTAGAAAATAGTAATGAGTAGGTATGTCCAAACTTTTGACTGGTACTTGCTGGAACAGAAAATGTCAGTCGGCAGTACAGTACTGGGCTATTTACGAGGAAGGAGTAGGCTGTCCTTGTAAATAAGAATTTGTTCATAACTGACTTGCCTAGTTAAATAAAGGTTACACTAAGAGTATAAATTTCTGCACCCTAATTTTGTTATTCTTGTCTAACCAATATCCAAATGGAGATTAAGTGAAATATAAACATCCACATTTGAATGTCCTTTTTCTTGTTATTTTATTCACGAAAGCATAAAGATGTTGATGAATAATTACTGTACTGCTGTTTTGAGTTACATTTCTAACACTTTTGAGCACTTTAGCATCGAATACATCGCAAGTTGAGGGATTTTCACAACAGTAGCCTGGTTATAAAAGTCTATTGTCCTGCTAATAGGAAACATTTGCATGATGGGTTAAACCTGCTACAGTTGTAATGTCTCACTATTATTCTACATTGTAGAAAACAGTAAAAATATAGAAATATACTTGAATGAGTAGGTATGTCCAAACTTTTGACTGGTACTTGCTTAATTAATTAGATTAATATTATGGTGTACCTATTCCATGAAAAACGAAAAACCCTCTGGGTTTCTGTTAGGATGGAACGGAAAATATGGTGCTGTACAACGTGATATCCGGCAGTACAGTACTGGGCTAATTAGCTAAAGAATCCCTGTGTCGTACTTGTCTCAGAGCAGCATGAAACAGTGCTAAAATAGTTGTTGGCTTTTGCTTTTAACTTCAATATGCTCTTTAAATAAATAACACCTTCACCATTTTTAACAGTATATCTAAAAATACATTTTTAAATGATGTGACTCTCCGCCAATAATTACATTTAGAGGATTGGATGACTATATTAATAT
This sequence comes from Oncorhynchus kisutch, assembly GCF_002021735.2. NCBI lineage: Eukaryota > Metazoa > Chordata > Actinopteri > Salmoniformes > Salmonidae > Oncorhynchus > Oncorhynchus kisutch. The sequence continues at coordinate 69,716,760 of NC_034184.2, read as the reverse complement.
CTAAGGGGCATTTTCCATTAGGATCTGTGAGAATATCTAAGGGGCTTTTATATAATTAATAATAATATAATTATAATATTTTAGTTTCTCCATGCTTGTCTCAGAGCAGAGCGGAAACGGTGCTGAAATAGACGGCCACAGTGGGAAGGCTATGTATTCTGTGCCCACTCGTGGTATCTCTCTTCGGTTATACATCCTTTGAATAGCAGAACAGCATAATGGTCTGGGTGGCCCTTGCTGTGCCCTATGAGCAGTTGGTCGATTTCTGTTGTCAGAAGAGGAATGGAAATGTCAGGGTGAACCAAAAACCTGACGAACCCACCACATACTATATGTTAACTCTGCTTGTCGGAGGTGGAGTTCCAGAGCTCAAAGGTGTGCCTGGCATGGATTGTGACGCCATCTCTTTACTTTTCAACGCGCGAGTGAGTCAATGACTATTCAAGCCATTGACTCACTGATGAATGAAGATGATGAGTGACCAGCAAAGGCAATCTGTAATCTGCAGGCATCACGGCTCGGTAAGATTTTTGTATTTATTTCTATATGTATATATATATATATATATATATATATATATATATATATTATATTATATTATATATTATTTAAAAAACATTCTCAGAACATTAACCATGTGTGTTCGCTTGTTTTGTATTGTTCTGTAGTTTTGACCCAATGATTCATCTGACAAACAAAGAAAGTTGTGTCCTGCAGGCCCAGGTATGGATCAAAGCTGCCAAGACATTCAATAACATCGTCTTCACAGACTAATCAGCCGTTGCCCTTGTGGCGCAGTGGTTAAGGGCGCTGTACTGCAGCGCCAGCTGTGCCATCAGAGTCCCTGGGTTCGCGCCCGGCCGCGACCGGGAGGTCCGTGGGGCGACGCACAATTGGCCTAGCTTCGCCCGGGTTAGGGAGGGCTTGGTCGGTAGGGGTGTCCTTGTCTCATCGCGCACCAGCGACTCCTGTGGCGGGCTGGGCTGAGTGTGCGCTAACCAAGGTGGCCAGGTGCACGGCGTTTCCTCCGGCGCATTGGTGCGGCTGGCTTCCGGGTTGGATGCACGCTGTGTTAAGAAGCAGTGCGGCTTGGTTGGGTTGTGTATCGGAGGACGCATGACTTTCAACCTTCGTCTCTCCCGAACCCGTACGGGAGTTGTAGCGATGAGACAAGATAGTAGCTACTACAACAATTGAATACCACGAAATTGGGGAGAAAAAGGGGTAAAATTCAAAAATAAAAAAATACATGAAAATTGCTACAGAAAAAAAGGAAGAAGATCATGAAGATTTAACGAAAGCATAAAAATGTTGATGAATAAATGCTGTTTTGAGTTAGAAATGTAACACTTTAGAGTACTTTAGCATCAAATACATTGCAAGTTGAGGGATTTTCACAACAGTAGCAGGGCTATAAAAAGTCTATTGTCCTGCTCATAGGAATCATTTGCATGATGGGCTACGTTCTGTATTGTAACCACAATGTCATACATAATTTGTATCTACCTTTCCAATTACTTTTAGAGTTTGGGAATTAAAAATGTACGCTTTCTTTTTAGTTACATTGTTTTAGTTTGAATGTGCAGACTTTTTTTCTTTAAATGATTGTTTTATGTAGGATGCTACATTTTGACCAGTTGCAATTATAAGTAGACCTAATAAAAAAAATCTGACTTCTATTAGGCTGATAAGCTTCATAACTGGCTGAGGTAGGCTAAGTTATTTAAAAATAGGTCTAGGCTCCAAAGAAAGACTCCAATTAAGCCCTCTTGTTGTTTGCAAAGTCAAATTCAAAAGTCAAAAAGCACTCGCACATCTGAGCTCTTTTTTTGCAGGTGCATGGCAACAGCCGGATAAGATGAGGAAAAGAGGAAGGAACCCGCACACTGCTCTTGATCGTATCACTGATCTTTAATAAGCTTTACGTATCGTCTTCACGGCCTTCGTCAGAGCTTTTGACAAACATCAGAGTAATCTGAAATAAGGGCATAATTCATTTTCAAATTTACAACATATCAAAAAACATTCTGGCTGATTTTCTTTTGTGGCTGGCAGTTGGCATGGACCAATTTATCTCGTAAATAAAACATGCCAGTATAAATAGTCTACTGTTCAGCTCATAGCCCATCTTGATATGCTTGTGAAAAACTAATAATATTACTTTTTCCCCTTTCCACGTTAAAGATTCCAGCTTCATGAAATAGTACCCGCAAAACACCAGTCTCAATGTCAACAGTGAAGAGGCGACTCCGGGATGCTGACCTTGATGGTAGAGTTGCAAAGAAAAAGCCATATCTCAGACTGGTCAATAAAAAGAAAGGATTAAGATGGGAAAAAGTACACAGACACAGGAACTCTGTCTAGAAGGCCAGCTTCCCGGAGTCGCCTCTTCACTGTTGACGTTGAGACTGGTGTTTTGCAGGTATATTTAATGAAGCTGCCAGTTGAGGACTTGTGAGGCGTCTGCCGTTTCCAGCTACAATGGTTCATGTTGTAAATGACTTTGTCTACACTGTATTTCTGATCAATTTGATGTAATTTATATGGACAAAACATACTTCACTTACTGTAGTAAGTAACAGAAACATAACAGAAAGATATTTTTCCATATCATAGCTGACACCACAATCTTTCTTCGAATCTTAATTCAGAATAGATATTTAACATTATTTTTGAAAACATGGTCACAAACTAAGGGAGATTTGACTGTCATTCTGTTACTAAACTTAGCATCTGCACTGTTCCTCAAGTGTGTTTTAGTCAAATTATGTGGCAATTGTTAAAAGTAGACTTCTGCATATGGGTGTATGGTTTGTTAAACTTAGCAATCAAAGATTTAGTTTGGCATACATTTTTAAAGTGAAACAAGTTCATCTCACCGTGGAATTTCCCTACGTTGAAATGGGAAGTGTTTTACAGAAAAGCTACCATCGACAACTGACACGTTTGTTGAAGTATAGGACATACAGTTGAAGTTGGAAGTTTACATAAACTGAGTTTAAATGTATTTGGCTAAGGTGTTTCACAATTCCTGACATTTAATCCTAGTAAAAATTCCCAGTCTTAGGTCAGTTAGGATCACCACTTTATTTTAAGAATGTGAAATGTCAGAATAATAGTAGAGAGAATGATTTATTTCTGCTTTTATTTCTTTCAGAAGTTTACATATACTCAATTAGTATTTGGTAGCATTGCCTTTAAATTGTTTAACTTGGGTCAAACGTTTTGGGTAGCCATCCACAAGCTTCCCACAATAGGTTGGGTGAATTTTGGCCCATTCCTCCTGACAGAGCTGGTGTAACTGAGGCAGGTTTGTAGGCCTCCTTGCTCGCACATGCTTTTTCAGTTCTGCCCACAAATGTTCAATAGGATTGAGGTCAGGACGTTGTGATGGCCACTCCAATACCTTGACTCTGTTGTCCTTAAGCAATTTTGCCACAACTTTGGAAGTATGCTTGGGGGCATTATCCATTTGGAACCCATTTGCGACTAAGCTTTAACTTCCTGACTGATGTCTTGAGATGTTGCATAGAATTATCCATATAATTTTCTATCCTCATGATAACATCTATTTTGTGAAGTGCACCAGTCCATCCTGCAGCAAAGCACACCCACAACATGATGCTGCCACCCCCGTGCTTCACGGTTGGGATGGTGTTCTTCGGCTTGCAAGCATCCCCTTTTTTCCTCCAAACATAACAATGGTCATTATGGCCAAACAGTTCTATTTTTGTTTCATCAGACCAGAGGACATTTCTCCAAAAAGTAAAATCTTTGTCCCCATGTGCAGTTGCAAATCGTAGTCTGGCTATTTTATGGCAGTTTTGGAGCAGGTGCTTCTTCTTTGCTGAGCTGGATATAGATACTTTTGTACCCGTTTCCTCTAGCATCTTAACAAGGTCCTTTGCTGTTGTTCTGGGATTGATTTGCACTTTTCGCACCAAAGAACGTTCATCTCTAAGAGACAGAACGCGTCTCCTTCCTGAGCGGTATGACGGCTGCATGATCCCAAGGTGTTTATACTTCCGTACCGTTGTTTGTACAGATGAACGTGGTACCTTCAGGCGTTTGGAAATTGCTCCCATGGGGGTCTACAACTGTTTTCGGAGGTCTTGGCTGATTTCTTTTGATTTTCCCATTTTGTCAAGCAAAGAGGCACTGAGTTTGAAGGTAGGCCTTGAAATACATGCACACCTCCAATTGACTCAAATGATGTCAATTAGCCTATCAGAAGCTTCTAAAGCCATGACACCATGTTCTGAAATTTTCCACGCTGTTTAAAGGCACAGTCAACTTAGTGTATGCAAACTTCTGACCCACTGGAATTTTGATACAGTGAATTAAGTGAAATAATCTGTCTGTAAACAATTGTTGGAAAAATTACTTGTGTCTTGCACAAAGTAGATGTCCTAACTGACTTGCCAAAACTATAGTTGGTTAACAAGAAATGTGTGGAGTGGTTGAAAAACAAGTTTTAATGAGTCCAACCTAAGTGTATGTAAACTTCCGACTTCAACTGTAAATAGATTGGCGCCAGGGTGGCTTTTCGATTAAAGAGTTTATTGACAAAGTCAGTCATTGAATGTGCATAACCCAAAAATAGGAAAGTCACCCAAAAAGCTAAATACAGTCATCTAAACGTTATCCAAACCTAAAATAGTCATCCAAATAGAGTCATCTGAAACCAGAACACAGTCGTTCAAAAGGCCAAAACAGTCACCCCCCCCCCCCCAAAAAAAGTAATCAAAACACCAAAAATAGCCACCCAATATGGATGTCCACAGATGTCAGTAGTGTGTGTGTGTGTGTGTGTGTGTGTGTGTGTGTGTGTGTGTGTGTGTGTGTGTGTGTGTGTGTGTGAAAACAGCTCTGAAGTCCCAATAGCACACCCTGCAGCCATCAATACCATTAATTATCACAAAGGCGGTTGAGAGCGGAGAGCTTGTCTTTCACCGGCTACAATAGGCACATTCATAGGGAGACACCCGAGTACCAGAGGTTACCATTGTGTGTCACACACAACTCTATGGGAATAAGCTTTGAAAGTAATCCTGCCGGTGACCCAAATGCCCCTACACACACGTGCCGGTGCTGAAACGAATGTCAGCACACACATCAAAAAGATACACAGACCCACACACACAAACATCTCCAGCCTTTAGCATATGGGAATTATGTTACCTGGAAGTGAGACACACACAATCTCAGTGTATAGCAGCACACTCCTCTGTTTTATCTGATCCAATGAGTAAAAAAATTGTGCCACTTTTCTATTTTATCACATCAGTCGTGGTGGTATGACCAGCTGTGTCCTTTACAAATAGCCTTTGATTTACGTGGCCAACAATCGTTACCTTCTGTGCCACTTCAGACAGTGTTAGATAGGGAGATTCATTTGAGACTATAAATCAACTGGTTCATGAAGTGGCTAATAAAGCAGTCAAGAGTGAAAGCTGAGCTCTCCTAAAAATAGACTAACCCCCTCCAAAAAACACTGGCTTCAGTGGCCTGGATGAAATACAACTATAACAGCTAAAGCAGTGAGTGTCAATGATGTTTTGATGAATTGTCCTGGTGTAATATGGCAAACTTGATTCCAGACAGACTTCTGTTCTTAGACAGACTCTCCTTGCTTAAAAGTTATTTCTCAAATCTTGAGATGAATAGTAATCCAATTTTAATGGCATGACTATAATGGCATGATGATAATGGCATAAGAGTGGTTGCATACAAAACCAGGACAATTATTTTTTATTATTCACTACATTTTATCCATAGAATGGTCCTTTGAAGGTTTATTGACATTTGCATCTAAAAGCATAATTGAGAAATACTGAATCAAAGTTGGCATATTTATGACATGTTGGCCTTTCCCAGGCCTTTTTAAGACTCCATAATGTTTCATTTTTGGTGCTACATCTCTCGCTCTCTCAAATGTATGTGGACACCTGCTGGTCGAAAATCTCATACCAAGATCATTAATATGGAGTTGGTCCCCACTTTGCTGCTATAACAGCCTCCCCTCTTCTGCGAAGGCTTTCCACTAGATGTTGGAACATTGCTGCGGGGACTTGCTTCCAATCAGCCACAAGATATTTAGTGAGGTCGGGCACAGATGTTGTGCGATTTGGACTGGCTCACAGTCAGCGTTCCAATTAATCCCAAAGGTGTTCGATGGGGTTGAGGTCAGGGCTCTGTGCAGACCAGTGAAGTTCTTCCACACCGATCTCGACAAACCATTTCTGTATGGACCTCGCTTTGTGCACGGTGGCATTGTCATGCTGTAACAGGAAAGGGCCTTCCCTAAACTGTTGCCACAAAGTTGGAAGCACAGAATCATCTAGAATGTGATTGTATGCTGGAACTAAGGGGCCGAGCACGAACCATGAAAAACAGCCACACACCATTATTCCTCCTCCACCAAACTTTACAGTTGACACCTTGCATTGGGTCAGGTAGCGTTCTCCTGGCATCCTCCAGACCCAGATTCGTTAGTCGGACTGCCAGTTGGTGAAGTGTGATTCATCACTCCAGAGAACACATCTCCACTGCTCCAGAGTTCTATGTCAGGGAGCTTTACACCATTCCAGCCGACGCTTGGCATTGCGCATCGTGATCTTAGCCTTGTGCGCGGCTGCTCGGCCATGAAAAGCCATAGAAATAGCCAAATCCATTAATTTGAAATTGTGTCCACATACTTGTGTGTGTGTGTGTATATATACATACAATTTTAAAATAAAATTTGTTCATTAATTCTTGAAAAAAAAAATATATATATAGAGAACATAATATACATAACATAATATACTCTACAGCCATGTAAAAGTTCCAGAGTGGGATATTTGCTAGTTTTAAAATGATGACCCATTTTATACAGAGAAATTGGCACAATAGGCTATGTAACCCATCACAGCCCACTTTTTACTTGTATCATGCCACATTTAGGAAATCACCAACAGAGGGCGAACATTTTGAATCTATTTTCCCATTCACTCTGTTGGTAATGTGTACAAATTGGATCAAAACTTTAAAAAGTAGCAGAGATACTTCGTTTTTTGTCCTGGTTTCATACGGAATCACTCATAATGACTAATGGTTGTCGTAAAAAATAATTCCTCTGATAGTTGCTTCAGTACATACAGTAGATACATACAAAATGAACATAAGAGATTGTTCTGATACAGTTGTATAAACAGCAGAGAGACAGAGAACCACCATGCCCTTAATATTTATCTAACCTTGTACTGGTAGCCAAAGCATAGTTCCATGTGAAAACAGGTAGCAGTTTTTGTCTTATCAACACACAACCGCCATCAGATATGATCACCCCAAAATATTTTGACAATTTCCGCCATAATACCCACAGAAAAACAGATCATCTTTCACACCAAAAAAGCATAAATTAATTCAAGAGCAAGACCGATTTGACATATCTAAGGACCTCAAACTATCTAAGGGTAAACACCAAATGTGTCTCGGATAATGTAAATATTTTCAGACCTAATGGATGTGGGTGCGCCAACTTTTTGGCATGCCACACAAGACGAGGTGGCTCCTTTATCGGTGCCTGACCCTGGGTAGCTCGGGGCTGACATCACTATCATCACCCCCCGATGACACACAGGCACAAATGCGCACGCACACTGGGGACAAGTGGCCAAACAAAGCAAGCATCTGGGCAAACTGGCCATGCTGGGAGATTAGATGTTCTTGAGTTGTTCAGGTGGGGCAGCAAATGGAACATACTGTCAGCACAGACATCATGTTTTGTACCCGCCACCGTACAAGTCAACAGCTCTCACACAGATCCTTGGAAATAGAGTGAATTCTAAAGAAAGTGTTCAAATAACAGAACATCTAGTCAATGATGTGCGTGAGTTCATTTTCCTGGCTCATGGTCTGATTTAGGTTCAATAAAATGTATATAAGTACAAGTAATATTTAATCTTCCTTCTTTTGGTCTAATATTCACACACACACACACACACACACACACACACACACACACACACACACACACACACACACACACACACACACACACACACACACACACACAGTTGATGTAATTAATTCATAGTTAGAATGGGGAAAGAGCCAGAGAGACCATGAAAGTTGTCTGAAGACTGCATTTACAGTACAGTGGTTACTTTCCAACTCCAAACACCATAACAGACAGAGCACTCCATCAATAAATATTCCAGTTCAATGCCAAATGAATGTAGCTCTGCCAATGACGTAAAATACAGCCAACTTTAACATACACACAGCTAGGTTAAGTCAGTTTGCAGTCCAAACAATCCACGGTCGTATTCATTAGGCAACAAACAGAAGAAAATGGATTGAAACAGGGAGGGACTCCTGAATTCGTTCATAAGAAACGCTGATTTTCGGTTTTTTTTGCTACGGTGTGCCCTAATTAATAAGCTGCTCCACAGCAATCATAAACTATTGGCGTGTTAAATCCACCACTGAAACCTGAACAATTTGCTATTCCTTTTCTTTATGCGTGTCTATAAAAATGGCTAGTTGTAATGATTTAATACACATAATTACAGTTGTTATGTTCAATGGTCGTACTCAGACATAAGCGTTTTTAAATGCCACCTTGTGCTCTGTGGGGCGACTGCCAAGTGACTGTCTGCAAAGTGAGTGTCTTGTTGGACTGACCTGAAAGTGAGGTATACTTCCCCCCCTTTCCATCTAAACAATGTTGTCAGTCTCCTTTGATTAAATATTCAGGATACATAATTATACAGGGTTTTTAATGGTATGTTGTACAGCCTTCCTTTTTTGTAAAGTTATTGAATTGCAGACTATGTAGATGGAAGTTTCAACAATTAGTCAAGTCTCTAAATACCCCCGAGGCACCAAATCAAGGGAAGGACGGAACAGTTTGAGATATCCTGCTGTTCAAATTGTTGATTTGAGGTCAGGTAACCATACCAAAATCCTGGCCTATACCCATCAGAACCTACAATGTAAAACTGACTTCAAAAATCAGTGCCAGGAACTAACATCATCCTGCATGTGTCTTCTTATTGCATCCAATAGTATGTCTTCTTATTGCATCCAATAGAGTGTCTTCTTATTGCATCCAAGAGTGTCTTCTTATTGCATCCAAGAGTGTCTTCTTATTGCATCCAAGAGTGTCTTCTTATTGCATCCAAGAGTGTCTTCTTATTGCATCCAATAGAGTGTCTTCTTATTGCATCCAATAGAGTGTCTTCTTATTGCATCCAATAGAGTGTCTTCTTATTGCATCCAATAGTATGTCTTCTTATTGCATCCAATAGTATGTCTTCTTATTGCATCCAATAGAGTGTCTTCTTATTGCATCCAAGAGTGTCTTCTTATTGCATCCAAGAGTGTCTTCTTATTGCATCCAATAGAGTGTCTTCTTATTGCATCCAATAGAGTGTCTTCTTATTGCATCAAATAGAGTGTCTTCTTATTAGCACATGTTTGTTTGATACCCTTGAAAAGCACTTCGGGTCCTGAGGGTGTCAGAACTATGCCCGAGATGTTACAATCCCATATATATGGTGGTTGTGTACAGAAACAAGACATTTCAGTAGAAACCAATGCAACAATTCCATAAATGCATGAACATCTTTAAAGCTTTTTGGATAGATCTAGGCTAGGCTACTCATCATCACTGCAAGTAGAGAGGCAGTAAACTGACTGCAGAGACCCAATTGTTTTCCCACGCTCACAGAGCACCTTACCCAGTCCTATTTGTTTAAAAGCTACATCAAAGAATATGGATACTAACACCATGGTAGTTGTTAAACAGTTCATATACATCCTGTAGTTTTTTTTCCAACAATAAAGATTAGGTGGCGTGCCAGTTACCTGCAAGGAGAGTGTCTTGGAGACAGCGGAGTCGCACAGCCCTCATCCACCAAATGTATCCTGGACGGTGCGTATGAATGGTAAGCTGTTAAAATCACACTGCCCGTGTCTATGATTTCCATCGCTGACTGTCAAAGTATCATACCAAAGTAGGCGCCTGGCTATTGTAACCGGCGGGGTTTAGTGTACTTCGCATTGGGCACTCGCTACGCTACTCTTTACAGAAAATAAATAAAGCGATCCACCGCTGCCACTCTCTCGCCTGCTCACGGTGAAATCCGACACCACTGGGTCGAGCGTATGGCGCTATCATGCCGCACGTCCAATCAGCTTATTTGCATAAAACGTTTCGCTTCCATATGTAAATGAGATAAGCCTATGGGCACATGTCAACATTAGTACACGTGTTTATTTTAGCTCGTGCTTCAACTTCTTGTGTATTGTTCTAGTTACTTTCCATATAGCTGAATAAATATATAATTCATTAAGTGACAGGATTTGAAAGGTCAGTGGAGATTTTGTATGCCCCCTGGTATCTTTCTGACCCCTTTTTCATAAATGTTTTACATGTGCAATTGTTTTGTTGACATTCAGTCAGTTGAGAGATTATAGAACCACCACCTCATCTGTCATTGTGCTGCTATGGTCTCCCCTGAGTTCACATAGTGGGAAAGGTATGTACCATCCCATACAAGTTTAATAAATGGTGTGATGACAGAAGAGAGGTCCACGTGGGGTGTTATTCAGCAAGCTCTCACACAAGTTACATGATAGGTAGTGACTCTCCTTATGCCAATGGTATTGAACCAATAGCCTAACAAATGAACAACTCTTGAAGAAAAAAATACAAAGAGTTTTGATTGGCTTTATTAAGACATCCTCTATATCAAATTTCAGCCAGATCGACCAGCCTGCCCAAGCCGCCTGCACTCTAGACCCCCACCAGACTAGTCAATAACTCAACTCTCTCCCAACACAATTTCCTTCGCAGTTCACACCTTTGATTTAGAAAAAAATACAACATGCAAAATACAAAAAATAACCACATACACCTTAAATATACATTTACACACAGAAACAGCAAATCCTCCATATAATTAATCTCATAGGACTAATAGTACTTTAGAGCTCTTTTTTACTTGCACACAAAAGAGCTGGGCCGCCCCATCCTGTCCCTATGGGTCCACCACACTGCAGCGCCCCAAACCAACACACCCCACTCAGCTTTAGAATCTTATTGGTGTCGGGTGTGTTAGGTCAAGGCGAGAGAGACACCCCACAGGACAGCAGACCCCCAGGGCCAGGACTGAGCAGCCCAGCAGCTAGGGATTGCCTAAATGGGGATCTCCCCTAACTTGGGCATGTTTTCAATACATACTCCTTTATTCGGACTGTATTCCATATAGTATAGCCTTAATCTTGTAATAAATCAAATCTAGTGATACATAACTTGACATCGGGGGAGGATAACCAAGCTTCAAATTAATGGTAATGCATTTATTAGCTGCTATGAATGCTTAGTTGCACAGTTTCTTCAGATAACAGTCTCCAGTATCAACATTTCTAAGCAAACAAAAAGAGGGAGAAGGGAGAATCGGTAGACATGCTGCGATAAAAGAACAAAATAACTCTTTGCTAGAATTCAGACAGCTTTCACAAGACCATAACATATGCAAATATGTCCCCTTTTGTGTTTTACACCTCCAGTGTAACCGATGTGAAATGGCTAGCTAGTTAGCGGTGGTGCACGCTAATAGCATTTCAATCGGTGACGTCACTTGCTCTGAGACCTTGAAGTAGTGGTTCCCCTTGCACTGCAAGGGCCATGGCCTTTGTGGAGCGATGGGTAACGATGCTTCGTGGGTGTCAGTTGTTGATGTGTGCAGAGGGTCCCTGGTTCAAGCCCAGGTAGGGGCGAGGGGAGGCACAGAAGCTATACTGTTACACCAGCAGAGGAAGGACATTTCTGAGTGCATGTAATTCAGTTTCACTGGCATATAGTACGTTTATGGATGGTCTTAAACTGCAGTAATTTATGTCTGAGATGATACGAACATGACTGGGCATTCAAACACATCTTTATCCATTCATTATCATCAATAGCTTCACCAGGTCTTCCTCACATTTTTGTTTTACATGTTTTGTGTCATCGGGAAAAGCCTCTATCAACCCTTGATGCAGTTTGGAAGTCAAGTTTGGAGGTTTGACAGACTGCCGTAAAATAGCATCTGGCTTGTCCAGTGTTTGCTAGACAGAGAGGATAAAGTGTTGTATCTGCAAAAATTCACATCACCTCCTCAAAGACTGGTCTTCCCTGGCTGCCTGACCCTGCTGAGACCCCTGTCACCATCTGATCCTCCTAAAATGAGGCATAATTACCTTGGTGTACATTATATTATCCAATAATAGAATCATTGGTTCAATAAGTGTAATTACCGTTCGTCCATGAACCCAGATTGTAGCTTTAAGATTAAACTGCTGTCCTGTAGCTACTGTAGGTCTAGCCATCAATTCAAGATGGAACATTTTGTATAATTCACTGATATTGTTAATATACGGCAGAATTCACCTGAGCCTCATAGACTGGTTATCCCTGGCTGTCTGACCCTGCTGGGACCCCTGTCACCTTCTGATCCTGCTTTGACACGATGAGCATAAGATCCTGCTAAGATCCTGATGATCTGATGAGCATAGATTTGTGTACTGACTACACTAGAGGGCTGCATTCCTGCAGGATGCCTAAGGAGATCAGTGTGGTTGGAGGGAGTTGCCGGTCAGACAGACGACTTTGGGATGAAACATTTTTTTTGTTCCACAGATTATTTGGAAACATTCCTCTTTCTGCTTTGTATGCGTTAGCCTACCTATTATATTAAAATCACACACTCAGAATTCCCTGCTAGTTAGGCGTGAAAGTTCAAGTGCGCCTAGTATGTGCAGTCTCATTGAAATAGAGTAGGCTGCCTACATGGGTGGAGAATCACGTGGCAGTTAACTTGAGTATGAAATTAACCTAAGCATGATTAGACCGTAGTTTACTACAGTGTCTGTAAATAAATATTGATAATGGAAAGAAGTGGAGGGCGCTCAACCAACGTGAGTCGAAGTGCAAAAAAAAAAGAAGGTAATCAATGCTAATTGAAAAGGAAAAGGCACAACGTCTTTTCATTTTCAATGAGTTTTGAATACCCATTTATTTGTCTCTGCCTGCAAATACTCCTCCTTAAAAGTAGGCTATATCCTATAGGCCTATGCAAAATGTAGCAAGTGTCTCTGTCATCATTCCTTCTGCTTCCAGTTCAGTATCCTTACCTGCGAGATCAGGTGCGATTGTGGTCTCCATTAAATAGAGTAGGCTAATAGCCTATGCATGGGTGGAGAGGCATAGGGCAGTTATCTTTCCGAGGGAATATACCTCCTAAATAAGCCTTTGATAAGGCTTATAGCCTAAATATTGATCACCCTTATTTCTCCGTCTGAAAATCTTCCCACTCCTAAAAGGTAGGCTATAAAAATAGCTAAAGAGAAAGTGCAAGTCTCTCCAACTTTGCTCTCTTCAAACTACATCTAGCATATTGGCTGATATAGCCCTGTATGGAAGGGCCATGTGGGAATTTTTGTGCATTTGTTATTGCCTATAGGGTGCAACATTGCTAAGACCATGTCTGGAAAGTGAGCTGCATCACATACGCCTAAAATAACATTTTGTGACTGCCGGTGAGAGTTGCTGGGGCGGATCGGTCCCCCTAGACCTCTACTGTGCACCATGACAGTGAAGCCTGTAATGTTAGAGATGCTTATTATTTTGTCAGTGTGAAAAGTAGGGAATTAGCTAGGGAAACAGACAGATCGCTAATGTTACATTGCCATCCTGTCACGTCTACTACCGCTCCTCCCCTCCGGTGTTTGACGTCGCCGGTATACTAACCACCGGTCCTGGGATCTATCATTTCCGCACACCTGGCATCAATCATTATGCGCACCTGCACGTCATCATGAGGCACACTTGGACTCCATTACCTCACTTATTACCTCCCCTATATCTGGCACTCCCTTAGGTTCTTTCCCCAGTCAGTATTGTTCCTGTGTTTATGCGTAGACGCTACTGTTAAGTTGTCTCGTTCCATGTTTGTTGTTTTATTAAACGTTGCACCTGCTTCTCAACTCTCAGCATATTCGTTACACATACTGACTAATAACTCACATTGCACTGAAAAAAATGTCAGAATCAAATCAAATCAAAGTGTATTTGTCACGTGCGCCAAATACAACTGTAAGGTGTAGACCTTACAGTGAAATGCTTACTTACAGGCTATAACCAATAGTGTGAATTTTTTTTATGTGTGTGTGTGTAGGTAAGTAAAGAAATAAAACAACAGTAAAAATACATTTTAAAATAAGAGTAGCAAGGCTACATACAGACACCGGTTAGTCAAGGCTTATTGAGGTTGTATGTACATGTAGGTATGGTTAAAGTGACTATGTATATATGATGAACAGAGAGTAGCAGCTGCATAAAAGAGGGGCTGAGGGAGGGCACACAATGCAAATAGTCCGGGTAACTATTGGTTACCTGTTCAGAAGTCTTATGGCTTGGGGGTAAAAACTGTTGAGAAGCCCTTTTTGTCCTAGACTTGACACTCCGGTACCACTTGCCATGCGGTAGTAGAGAGAACAGTCTGTGGCTCATGTACATTTTTAGGGTCTTCCTCTGACACTGCCTGGTGTAGAGGTCCTGGATGGCAGGCAGCTTTGCCCCAGTGATGTATTGAGCGGTACGCACTACCCTCTGAAGTGCCCTCCGTACCAGGCAGTGATGCAACCGGTCAGGATGCTCTCGATGTTGCAGCTGTAGAACCTTTTGAGGATCTCAGGACCCATGCCAAATCTTTTTAGTTTTCTGAGGGGGAATAGGCTTTGTTGTGCCCTCTTCACGACTGTCTGGGTGTGTTTGGACCATTCTAGTTTGTTGTTGATGTGGACACCAAGGAATTTGAAGCTCTCAACCTGCTCCACTACAGCCCCGTCGATGAGAATGGGGACGTTCTCGGTGCTCCTTTTCCTGTAGTCCACAATCATCTCCTTAGTCTTAGTTATGTTGAGGGATAGGTAGTTATTCTGGCACCACCCGGCCAGGCCTCTGACCTCCTCTCTATAGGCTGCCTCATCGTTGTCGGTGATCATGCCTACCACTGTTGTGTCATCTGCAAACTTAATGATGGTGTTGGACTTGTGCCTGTCCATGCAGTCGTTGGTGAACAGGGAGTACAGGAGGGGACTGAGCACGCACCCCTGGGGAGCTCTAGTGTTGAGGATCAGTGTGGCAGATGTGTTGCTACCTACCCACCACCTGGGGGAGACCCGTCGGGAAGTCCAGGATCCAGGTGCAGAGGGAGGTGTTTAGTCCCAGGTTCCTTAGCTTAGTGATGAGCTTTGAGGGTACTATGTTGTTGAACGCTGAGCTGTAGTCAATGAATAGCATTCTCACATAGATGTTCCTTTTGTCCAGGTGGGAAAGGACAGTGTGGAGTGCAATAGAGTTTGCATCATCTGTGGATCTGTTTGCGCGGTATGCAAATTGGAGTGGGTCTAGGGTTTCTGGGATAATGGTGTTGATGTGAGCCATTACCAGCCTTTCAAAGCACTTCATGGCTACAGATGTGAGTGCTACGGGTCTGTAGTCATTTAAAATAAAATAAATTTTAGTTCTGACAATGCAGTAATAACCAACGAGTAATCTAACCTAACAATTTCACAACAACTACCTTATACACACAAGTGTGAAGGGATGAAGAATATGTACATAAAGATATATGAATGAGTGATGGTACAGAACGGCATAGGCAAGATGCAGTAGATGGTATATACATGAGTACAGTATATACATATGAGATGAGTAATGTAGGGTATGTAAACACATAAAAGCGGCATTGTTTAATGTGGCTAGTGATACATGTATTACATAAAGATGGCAAGATGCAGTAGATGGTATAGAGTACAGTATATACATATGAGATGAGGAATGTAGGGTATGTAAACATTATATTAAGTGGCATTGTTTAAAGTGGAGTGATACATTTTATACAGGTTGCCTTTGTGTTCTTGGGCACAGGGTCTATGGTGGTCTGCTTGAAACATGTTGGTATTACAGACACAATCAGAGACATGTTGAAAATGTCAGTGAAGACACCTGCTAGTTGGTCAGCACATGCCCGGAGCACACATCCTGATAATCCGTCTGGCCTCGCAGCCTTGTGTATGTTGACCTGTTTAAACGTCTTACTCACGTCGGCTACGGAGAGCGTGATCACAGTCGTCCGGATCAGCTGATGCTCTCATGCATGCCTCAGTGTTGCTCTCCTCGAAGTGAGCATAGAAGTGATTTAGCTCATCTGGTAGGCTCGTGCCACTGGGCAGCTCGCGGCTGTGTTTCCCTCTGTAATAGTTTGCAAGCACTGCCACATCCGACGAGCATCGGAGCCGGTGTAGCATGATTCAATCTTAGCCCTGTATTGACGCTTTGCCTTTGATGGTTCGTCGCAGGGTTTCTTGTAAGCTTCCGGGTTAGAGTCCCACTTTTCTTTATTTTTTACTTTTTTCAACATTGTAGAATAATAGTAAATAGTATGAAATAACTCATACGGAATCATGTAGTAACCCAAAAAGTGTTAATCAAAATATATTTTAGATTATTAAAAGTAGCCACCCTTTGACCTTGACAGCTTTGCACAGATTCTCTCAATAAGCTTTATGAGGAATGCTTTTCCAACAGCCTTGAAAGAGTTCCCACATATGCTGAGCACTGGTTGGCTGCTTTTCCTCAAATTTGGACTCATCAGACCAAAGGACAGATTTCCACCGGTCTAATGTCAATTGCTTCTGTTTCTTGGCTTAAGCAAGTCTCTTCTTCTTATTGGTGTCCTTTAGTGGTGTTTTTTTTGTTGTTGCAGCAATTCGACCATGAAGGCCTGATTCACGCAGTCTCCTCTGAAGTTGACGTTGAGATGTGTCTGTTACTTGAACTCTGAAGCATTTGGGCTGCAATTTCTGAGGCTGGTAACTCTAATGAACTTATCCTCTGCATCAGAGGTAACTCTGGGTCTTCCATTCCTGTGGTGGTCCTTATGAGAGCCAGTTTCATCATAGCAGTTGATGGTTTTTGCGACTGCACTTGAAGAAACTTTCAAGGTTCTGGAAATTTTCCGCATTGACTGTCCTTCATGTCTTAAACTAATGATGGACTGTCGTTTCTCTTTGCTTATTTGAGCTGTTCTTGACATAATTTGGACTTGGTCTTTTACCAAATAGGGCTATATTCTGTATACCACCCCAACCTTGTCATAACACAACTCAAAAGCATTAAGAAGGAAATGCGTGCATATCAGCTAGAAAGATGTGTCGGCATCGGGTAATTGTCTCTGGCCCCCTCCCAGTTAGGGGGAGTGATGAGCTCTACAGCAGAGTCTCACAACTCAATCGCTGGTTTTCTGCCCCTCCCAAAAGTTAGAATTTGTAGATAATTGGCCCTCTTTCTGGGACTCACCCACAAACAGGACCAAGCCTGACCTGCTGAGGAGTGACGGACTCCATCCTAGCTGGAGGGGTGCTCTCATCTTATCTACCAACATAGACAGGGCTCTAACTCCTCTAGCTCCACAATGAAATAGGGTGCAGGCCAGGCAGCAGGCTGTTAGCCAGCCTGCCAGCATAGTGGAGTCTGCCACTAGCACAGTCAGTGTAGTCAGCTCAGCTATCACCATTGAGACCGTGTCTGTGCCTCGACCTAGGTTGGGCAAAACTAAACATGGCGGTGTTCGCCTTAGCAATCTCACTAGGATAAAGACCACCTCCATTCCTGTCATTACTGAAAGAGATCATGATACCTTACATCTCAAAATAGGGCTACTTAATGCTAGATCCCTTACTTCAAAGGCAATTATAGTCAATGAACTAATCACTGATCATAATCTTGATGTGATTGGCCTGACTGAAACATGGCTTAAGCCTGATGAATTTACTGTTTTAAATGAGGCCTCACCTCCTGGCTACACTAGTGACCATATCCCCCGTGCATCCCGCAAAGGCGGAGGTGTTGCTAACATTTACGATAGCAAATTTCAATTTACCCCCAAAAAATACGTTTTCGTCTTTTGAGCTTCTAGTCATGAAATCTATGCAGCCTACTCAATCACTTTTTATAGCTACTGTTTACAGGCCTCCTGGGCCATATACAGCGTTTCTCACTGAGTTCCCTGAATTCCTATCGGACCTTGTAGTCATAGCAGATAATATTCTAATCTTTGACTTTAATATTCACATGGAAAAGTCCACAGACCCACTCCAAAAGGCTTTCGGAGCCATCATCGACTCAGTGGGTTTTGTCCAACATGTCTCTGGACCCACTCACTGTCACAGTCATACGCTGGACCTAGTTTTGTCCCATGGAATAAATGTGGTGGATCTTAATGTTTTTCCTCATAATCCTGGACTATCGGACCACCATTTTATTACGTTTGCAATTGCAACAAATAATCTGCTCAGACCCCAACCAAGGAACATCAAAGGTCGTGCTATAAATTCACACACAACACAAAGATTCCTTGATGCCCTTCCAGACTCCCTCTGCCTACCCAAGGACGCCAGAGGACAAAAATCAGTTAACCACCTAACTGAGGATCTCAATTTAACCTTGCGCAATACCCTAGATGCAGTTGCACCCCTAAAAACTAAAAAAAATTCTCATAAGAAACTAGCTCCCTGGTACACAGAAAATACCCGAGCTCTGAAGCAAGCTTCCAGAAAATTGGAACGGAAATGGCACCACACCAAACTGGAAGTCTTCCGACTAGCTTGGAAGGACGGTACCGTGCAGTACCGTAGAGCCCTTACTGCTGCTCGATCATCCTATTTTTCTAACTTAATTGAGGAAAATAAGAACAATCCGAAATTCCTTTTTGATACTGTCGCAAAGCTAACTAAAAAGCAGCATTCCCCAAGAGAGGATGACTTTCACTTTAGCAGTGATAAATTCATGAACTTCTTTGAGGAAAAGATTATGATTATTAGAAAGCAAATTACGGACTCCTCTTTAAACCTGCGTATTCCTCCAAACCTCAGTTGTCCTGAGTCTGCACAACTCTGCCAGGACCTAGGATCAAGAGAGACGCTTTTGTGTTTTAGTACTATATCTCTTGACACAATGATGAAAATAATCATGGCCTCTAAACCTTCAAGCTGCATACTGGACCCTATTCCAACTAAACTACTGAAAGAGCTGCTTCCTGTGCTTGGCCCTCCTATGTTGAACATAATAAACAGCTCTCTATCCACTGGATGTGTACCAAACTCACTAAAAGTGGCAGTAATAAAGCCTCTCTTGAAAAAGCCAAACCTTGACCCAGAAAATATAAAAAACTAGCGGCCTATATCGAATCTTCCATTCCTCTCAAATTTTTTTGAGAAGGCTGTTGCGCAGCAACTCACTGCCTCCCTGAAGACAAACAATGTATACGAAATGCTTCAGTCTGGTTTTAGACCCCATCATAGCACTGAGACGGCACTTGTGAAGGTGGTAAATGACATTTTAATGGCCCCAAAATTGCCCTCGCTAGAAGCATGTGTTTCAGACATAAGGAAGTGGATGGCTGCAAACTTTCTACTATTAAACTCGGACAAAACAGAGATGCTTGTTCTAGGTCCCAAGAAACAAAGAGATCTTCTGTTGAATCTGACAATTAATCTTAATGGTTGTACAGTCGTCTCAAATAAAACTGTGAAGGACCTCGGCGTTACTCTGGACCCTGATCTCTCTTTTGAAGAACATATCAAGACCATTTCGAGGACAGCTTTTTTCCATCTACGTAACATTGCAAAAATCAGAAACTTTCTGTCCAAAAATGATGCAGAAAAATTTATCCATGCTTTTGTCACTTCTAGGTTAGACTACTGCAATGTTCTATTTTCCGGCTACCCGGATAAAGCACTAAATAAACTTCAGTTAGTGCTAAATACGGCTGCTAGAATCCTGACTAGAACCAAAAAATTTGATCATATTACTCCAGTGCTAGCCTCTCTACACTGGCTTCCTGTCAAAGCAAGGGCTGATTTCAAGGTTTTACTGCTAACCTACAAAGCATTACATGGGCTTGCTCCTACCTATCTCTCTGATTTGGTCCTGCCGTACATACCTACACGTACGCTACGGTCACAAGATGCAGGCCTCCTAATTGTCCCTAGAATTTCTAAGCAAACAGCTGGAGGCAGGGCTTTCTCCTATAGAGCTAAATTTTTATGGAACGGTCTGCCTACCCATGTCAGAGACGCAAACTCGGTCTCAACCTTTAAGTCTTTACTGAAGACTCATCTCTTCAGTGGGTCATATGATTGAGTGTAGTCTGGCCCAGGAGTGGGAAGGTGAACGGAAAGGCTCTGGAGCAACGAACCGCCCTTGCTGTCTCTGCCTGGCCGGTTCCCCTCTTTCCACTGGGATTCTCTGCCTCTAACCCTATTACAGGGGCTGAGTCACTGGCTTGCTGGGGCTCTCTCATGCCGTCCCTGGAGGGGGTGCATCACCTGAGTGGGTTGATTCACTGTTGTGGTCATCCTGTCTGGGTTGGCGCCCCCCCCTTGGGTTGTGCCGTGGCGGAGATCTTTGTGGGCTATACTCAGCCTTGTCTCAGGATGGTAAGTTGGTGGTTGAAGATATCCCTCTAGTGGTGTGGGGGCTGTGCTTTGGCAAAGTGGGTGGGGTTATATCCTTCCTGTTTGGCCCTGTCCGGGGGTGTCCTCGGATGGGGCCACAGTGTCTCCTGACCCCTCCTGTCTCAGCCTCCAGTATTTATGCTGCAGTAGTTTATGTGTCGGGGGGCTGGGGTCAGTTTGTTATATCTGGAGTACTTCTCCTGTCCTATTTGGTGTCCTGTGTGAATATAAGTGTGCGTTCTCTAATTCTCTCCTTCTCTCTTTCTTTCTCTCTCTCGCAGGACCTGAGCCCTAGGACCATGCCCCAGGACTACCTGACATGATGACTCCTTGCTGTCCCCAGTCCACCTGGCCATGCTGCTGTTCCAGTTTCAACTGACCTGAGCCCTAGGACCATGCCCCAGGACTACCTGACATGATGACTCCTTGCTGTCCCCAGTCCACCTGGCCATGCTGCTGCTCCAGTTTCAACTTCCACCTGACTGTGCTGCTGCTCCAGTTTCAACTGTTCTGCCTTATTATTATTTGACAATGCTGGTCATTTATGAACATTTGAACATCTTGGCCATGTTCTGTTATAATCTCCACCCGGCACAGCCAGAAGAGGACTGGCCACCCCACATAGCCTGGTTCCTCTCTAGGTTTCTTCCTAGGTATTGGCCTTTCTAGGGAGTTTTTCCTAGCCACCGTGCTTCTACACCTGCATTGCTTGCTGTTTGGGGTTTTAGGTTGGGTTTCTGTACAGCACTTTGAGATATCAGCTGATGTACGAAGGGCTATATAAATAAATTTGATTTGATTTGATTTGAAAGAAATTCCACAAATTAACTTTTAACAAGGCACACCTGCTAATTTAAATGCATTCCAGGTGACTTCCTTATGAAACTGGTTGAGAGAATGCCAAGAGTGTGCAAAGCTGTCATCAAGGCAAAGAGTGGCTACTTTGAAGAGTCTGAAATATAAAATATATTTTGATTTGTTTAACACTTTTTGGGTTACTACATGATTCCATATGTGTTATTTCATAGTGTTGATGACTTCAATATTATTCTACAGTGTAGAAAGTAGTAAAAAATAAATGAAAACCCTGGAATGAGTAGGTGTGTCCAAACATTTAATTTGTACTGTATGTTCATCCCAACTGAGTAATGCTGGAGCTTTGCCATGTTTTAAATACTCCACGTTCACTACAGTACATTCAACTCCCAATTAGGCCAGACCTTCTTCATCACCTAACAAGCAGTACAGCCAGGGGTTTGACTAACAAACACAAATCCTGTAGCCCGGTGACCTACATAACTAAGGTACTACACTCAGAGGAATTCTTGGAACTGGGAGGAATGGCCCACGAGGCCCAGCTCGTAGGTACAGTTATTTATTCACCTAAATGCCCTCATCGTTGCTTCTCTTTGTGAGGAAGACATTCACTGTAGTCTATGAATGAATGTGCTATTTGCAGGCCTACGCAACTGGATATTGTTTTTCAGTCATTGGACTGCCAATAACAAATGGAAGTTATAGTGTCTCGAGGGTCCATAATGTACAAAGGAATGCTGCTACAAACGGCAATACCTTAAATGGATCAATAATGTTTTCTCTGACACTGTCGATTGAGATGCGTTGTAACTGTCAGCCACACTGACCTCCACAACAAACTCTTGGAATCCCTGTTGAAATCTTAATGTGAACCCATTTAGGTGGAAAGATAGTCCTTCTATCCGAGCACTTGGCAGGACTCCCAGTTGATGTGAACTGGAAAATAAATAGCCTTGGTGTTTGTTTCCCAGCTCCCATCATATTTCCTAAGACATTGTTCTCGTCTTCCTGTTGAAGTCAAAGGTCGTGGGCATTAAACACTGCTGTCTATCTTGTTGACTTATTGGGGATAGTGAGAAGATCAAGTGTAATATCATTTCAATGTTTCTCAGTGTATGTATGGCAGGGAGAGAGTCCTTTATATCCCGGATATTTACTCGCTGCTATCCCACGAGCAACAGGATAGGACAACATTTGAAGGCACTGAAAACTACACAACGACGAGGAACAGTCAGAAAATACATTTTCTGCAGAGTAAAGATGCTATCGGGCGTTTTGTGGTAAGTAACCGGTTCTAGTCTCAAGGTGTAACCTTAGCTTCCGGACCATTTTGTTTACCTCAAATCCTCCACCTTTTTATCCCAGCAGGTGAAGAGGAGCCTCACTGATCTCCCCTTCATTAAATCAAAACATTTCCTTTCGGTGCTAAGAAACGCCCCACTAAAAACATCTCCATTGATGTGCGACCCGTCCGTCGCCCTACCCTGTATGAGGCAGTGGTTTGTGGGTAATGATAGGGTGGCGCAAGTCGAGGACAGCTGGAGACAAACAATCTGCTAACTGTGTGAGAGGTACTTGTGTGTGTGTGTGTGTGTGTGGGGGGGGGGGCTTCTGAAAACAGTACCACAGAGAAGGGGGTCATCTTTTTCACAGCAGACCTTTGTCTGTCCTTAACAATTAGCCTCTTCAGTGTGCTGAAATGTCCAACGTGTGTGTGCGTAGATGTGTGTGTTTGTATGTGTGGAAGGGTGTGTGTATGGAAGGGTGTTGAGAGAACCAGGGGTATAGAAAAGCTAACATAAGCCCCAGACATGATAAATAATTGAGAACAGTAGTCCTTGGTCAGACTACTGTCTTCCATCATAGACAAATAGGACCCCAGGGTAAAGTACCAACAAGTGACTTTTCAAATAAAGTGGGGGAAAACGTTACTTTACACATGAGGAAATGTACAACCCAAGTTATGTTTTTAAGCCAGCTACGTTCATTTCTTAGTTCTTGAGATTGAGATTTAGATCTTTAGATTTATTTAGATCTTGAGATTTATTCAATCAGGCAACTTAAAATGTGAAATGTTTAGAGTGGAGAGAATATTCATGTCTTTGTTGACAGGTAAAGCCGGCAAATAAATTATTCAGATGAATGGTTTTGATTGCAATTAATCCCCAGCCCATCTGACATACTCCGGCTGTGAGTCATCTAAATTTGTCCTTGTCAATAGGGTCCAGAGAGAACTCTGTTTTCTTTCTTCACGAAAATGTTTATGTGTGATGAATGTAATGGGAAATACAGTTTGTCAATATATTTAGTGTCCCAAAGCTGAGGGGGTATCCTGTTCTAAGTAGCATCTGTCTGCAAATTACACACATGCACGCGTGTGCACACACACACACACACAACAGACACACACACACTTGCCATCTTGACAGCCCCACCCGATCCATCTTTCATGTCCAACCTTGCCCCTTGCTAACTCAAAAATAGAAAAAGATTCCCGGTGTTATCATTCCATAGACATCCCCTCACACAGCACTGGTGTGTTGTATATACTGTATCTGTATCACACAACACCTGTGTGGTGTATATATCTGTATCACACAACACCAGTATCTAATACATTCTATTAGAAGGAGCCATGGGTGAAACATGTAGCCATCTTCAGCAGCCACATCTAAGCAGACATCCCCTACCATGCATATTAAAAGTGAAAAATGGTTACGCTGGCTCATCAGTTGGTTTGGGACAATCCACTATCAGTGGGTGCAGTGGCATGATGACACAGCCATGAGATAGCACCGCATACCTTGTAACTCGTCGCTGGAAACTAGGCGAATGAAAGGAGCTGGAAACTCGAGCTGACCGTGCAAACCGGGCCGACCCAGAAGGTTTTTTGCTTAGCAGGGCAACCTTACAGGCACTGAGGCACTCAATCCAGTGTATCCACGGTCGACCATGGCAGGATCGCTATGCCTGCTTCCTTTATAGGTCGAGGGAACCAGACCTTTACTTTCCTTTCTGACAATCCTTCCACTCAGAAAACACAGTAGTGGCATAGCTAGACCACATAAACACGGAACAACTCAGAGTTGAAAGCTCGTTTCGATGGAAAGTTTGGGGTTCATTGGCCCTAAACAGTGCATGAAAATAATGGGTTAGCTAACATATTCTTGTCCAGAGATGTTGATTATTATAATGAACTGATATGCTGTTTCTTGATTTTTAAGTGGGAAAACAGTCAAATGTCGAGACAAGAAAAGCTTCAAGGCAATACTTTGTGTACATAAAAGGCAGTTCAGATGTTATCCTTTTCTAAATACTTAGAGTATGTCTTGCGTACGGTATCTATGAAAACAAAATAATTTCACAAAGATGCAGTGAATTTGATGGCCACATAGTATGCAGTATAGATGTGAATTAATGTGTGGCTGTGCTGGCTGTGCTGGCTGTGCTGGCTGTGCTGTCTCTTGTCCCTAGTGACACACAGTGGCAGTTGTTGAAGAGGGGACAGCAGCTGGTGGCACAGTGGGATGGGGGAGGGGGTGTTGACAGGGGGGGGGGGGGGGGGTGATGAGAGAGGGAAGTAGAGAGGGGAGGGGTGTCATAGGGTCGGCAGGGTGTGGAGACTCCTTGATGTGAGACTCCCTTTTTTCCACTTGAATGTTCAGACTTTCCAACGCTCTCTATATGGACCACGGAGGTAAAATAAAAACCAATGAAGTATAATAAGAACCAATGAAGTATAATAAGAACCAATGAAGTATAATAAGAACCAATGAAGTATAATAAGAACCAATGAGGTATAATAAGAACCAATGAGGTATAATAAGAACCAATGAGGTATAATAAGAACCAATGAGGTATAATAAGAACCAATGAGGTATAATAAGACCCACTGACGTATAGCTCTGGACTCTGACCCCTCATTCAATGGACAGACACTCCCAGATAAGGAGTTCCTTTCGTTTGCTGAAAAACTCTCAAGCTGGGCATAAACTGGTTGAATCAATGTTGTTTGAACATAATTTCAAACAAATTCAATCAATTCAATATGATGACGTTGAATCAACATGGAAACTGATTGGGTTGAAGTCATCAATGTAAAGGAATGTTTTTTTCCTTTTCACAATTTTTTTTCACCTAAATCCAATAACATCAACTCAATCAAATGAAAATCAAAACTAGACGTTGCAATGACGTCTGTGTCAAGTGGGTATGTTTGATAACATTTCTGAACTATATGCAAAAAAAAGTGAATTCATTGAAAATGGTAACAACAGGGTTTGAAGACTTTTCAACACTATACAGAAGAAGCCTACTTGTACGCTGACAAAACAATTAGCAATTACAGTACAATGTTTATTTAAAAGCAAAAAAATACGTAAATTGCAAAGTAGCCGTTGCTCTTCTCTCACCTTCACATTGTTTTTATCTGAAGTACTTTTTTTTTTATAAACAAATGAAACTGTTTGCTTGGACTTTCATCAGCTCCCTGTCAAGCCTCTGCATTCTACTGTTATTCTAAATGATTGATCTCTTGTTGGAGGGACCCTATCTTGTGATTTGTTAGGGTCCTAGTGAGTTCAAAGTTTCACCTGTCCTTACAAATCCCCAGACATTAACCTCCAAGCTCAGGGATAGGAAAGTTACTCCTTAGTCCTTATGACTTTAATGTACTTGCCACCCACCAAACGCAGAGTTCCAGTTTCTAACAGACCAATGTAAACAAGCCAAGCAGGATTTCCATTGTCATAGGATGACATCTCTGATTGCACAGTGCTTTAAAAGAGTCTAGATTTCAGGGCTTGTTTTTCTTTTTAGTGCTTTACTAGCTATACAATGCTCTACATGGTCAAAACAAACAGTGCAAGCAGAATCAGGTTTTACCTCACACATTTGTAGCCTACATTTTCCTGTCAAAGTTCATTCTGTCATCCAATGATTGACCAGCATGAGGTTCAATGAAAGAAAATATGTCAGGATTCAGGACCACAAAACCTGTACTTGGAATTTGGAATTTCTTATAATAAGCATGGTGTATTTTTAAAAATGCATTCTGCTATGTTTAATTTCCTGTTTGATTAACGGAACAGTTTGTTTGAGCGTGCTCGGTATCATATTTGCTTACGATCTGTCTGTGTGTCTAAAGTGGAATTATTCACTGTTTCGGTAAACACGGTCATGCATTTATCAGAAATCTTCCACACACGCACATCTTCCTCAAAATCAATAGCCAGAAGGTCAATGGAATATTTCTGCTTACAGCTATACTTAAGTACTCAACAACAATGTGACACATGTACAATTTCTTCCAATACTCTCATATGGTGGCCAATGCTGGCCATGTCTTTCAGATAATCAGTATCGGAAAATGCTATGTTTTTTCACTGACAGAAATATGTCCACATTGCAGAGTGATTTGCTTTCCCTAACCTGAGCAGTGGCAGCTCAGCTCATGTCTCAACAACCTACTATTTTCAGAGACGATGGCAGCTCTATTTATCACTGTCTACCTCTATCACTTCAGGCATGGTTCTCCTTGTTATGTTAGAAAACGACTCTAATACGAATGCTGAGTGTTTACTTTGATGGGAGAGGGATTTTCCATGTCTGTGCTGTGGTCACAGTTGCGTCATCCGGGTTTGTGTTTGGATATTATTCTTATTCATCTGCCATTCTGTAATAGTTTCATCCCCATCCAACTTTTTTCTCAGTTTCTCAGAGTAGAAGTGATTATGAGCCACATTGTCAAGTACGTCCTAAATTGGATGTGTCTGTCAAATAGGCTTATGTTTCTGTTTCTTGTCTAGCAAACACTGTCTTCTCTGAGCATCCCAATCATTTAACCTATCATGACCAGAGACACTCATTGCATGAATTATCTAAGATAATAAAAACAGGATTGTGTGCTTGATCTTTTATTTCAAGAACTGACTACAAGAACAAATAAAATGTGTTAGCTCAGTTGGCTCAGTGTTGACACACATCCTGTGATCTGTCTGATGAACAATATATGATGGCGCTCTCTCTCTTGGTAACACTTCACTAGCCAGAAAGTATAAGCTTGTATGAGCCTATATAACATGTTATGATAAGGCCTCAAATAATGTTATATATCTCTATAGCACATTTCAAATAATTCAAAATGGCTGGTCATTATGAGATGATAAGGGGATCATAAATGCTTATGGCATGGCATTATGGCATTATAATGTATTATAAGCACATCATAATACATCATATCTGGACAGATTTAAGTAAAGTGTTACAAAATAGTTTTTTTTTCAATTCTTTCTCTCAGATGAGTGAAAATTATTTACAGCGAAAAAAGTCACTTGACTTCTGGAGGGTTTCTGACGGCAACCAGATCTCCTGTAACATTACTGTCAATCCACCCGACACATATTATCCTTACAGCTACAATTACGGCTATACGCTAGGTAATACTAGGGCAGAAGTGGTACTGTGCCACAGTCTACAAGGTGGTGTATGAGCGAAACCCTTGAGTTTTTTTTTACATGACACCCCTGTTATTGTGTGTGGGCTGAATCAGGGTCTTGTTCAATTAGGGAGAAAACGGTTTGAAAGGGTAAGACACTACCTGAACCTGACCAATAAGAACACCGTTTTTTGTTTTCTGTTGTAACATCTTTTGCCACGGCGTGACTCACTGAACACATGTGGGGGTGTAGATGATGTAGGGGTGTAGATTAGGGGGGCGGAGTCATTTCCACCTTTTCTACCATGACTCATGCTGTGGTATCAAGAGATAGGGCAGTGTTCTCACAACATGTTAGGAAAGGAGCAGCTCCTTATTGTGTGGCATAGTCTGTTAAATGTTGTACATTGTGCTGAAAGACCATTATTTTACATTCCAAGATGGTCAGATTAAGATTGAAGAAGCTGAAGATTTCACTTGTCTACAGTGCAGTGGTCTTACAATTGGTAAAGCCTCCTGGAGAGGATTGTTTGGTATGCAGAGTTGCTTTTGGCATGGAAAGTGAGGAGCAACATCCTCTGTGGAGAGACAAGGATACTCTCCACAGTCCAACCAGCACAGAGAGGACCTTTAAACATTTATTTTCCACTGGTCTGCTTGCTCTTTGAACAATTTGAATACAAGACATAACAAATGAATTCTAAAAGTTAAACAAGCGCAGGGTATTTTGTTTAATTTGAAAACAGCATTGTGAAAGTATAGTGTAGTTATGATCATGATAGTCAAAGTTTATTTTAATGTTCATTTATAGGCTTGTTCAATAAGTAAGTTGAGTGCTATTATCACATCTATCCCCCAGTTCACCTCTGTAGAATACATTAGTAATTTAACATGGGCAGATATCTGATCAAGCTCTTAATTGGATAGACTGAGATCACTGGAACAGGTTTGAAAGGAGCACTGACACTAAAATGAGATTCACAATGTTTGTTTCCTGTAAAACTACAGAGAAAGGCCCCCATTGGTTTTGTTAGTCTCACTCAGATGTCATATTAACATGGCATAAGTAATGGCAAAATGTGTAGAATTACAGGAAATTAAGTTTAAAACTTTTACATTTTGTCTTACAATTGAAGCCAGTTTTAAAAGCGGAAGTGAAAATTCGAGAGTTCGGGACTATGAGGTTATTTTTTGTCAAAATGTAGTTGACATAGCCTTGTTCTGTTCAATGTTCTCTACCTATATGGTACTATAAATACCCCAATTCATGTTGTTAAGTTTAAAAGAATACAAGATTAAAATTGATGTCCCCATTCAAACCAATGAAGGTTCGGAAATTTAAAGCTAAATATCTCACAATCATCTTTTTGCAGATAGGACTATAAGGTTCTGTCACGATCGTCGTAGTGAGGAGACCAAAGCATGGTGTGAATACATACTTTTAATGAATGACGAAACAACACGAAGTACACTAAACAAACAAACCTAATGTGACCGCTATCAACACTAGGGTGCAACATCACATAGACAATAACCCACCAACACAATACAAAACAGGCTACCTAAATATGGTTCCCAATCAGAGACAACGACAAACACCTGCCACCGATTGAGAACCATATCAGGCCAAAACACATAGAAACAGACTAACTAGACATGCAACATAGAATGCCCACTCATATCACACCCTGACCAAACAAAACATAGAAACAAACAACGCAAATAATGGTCAGAGTGTGACAAGTCCCAAGCTCTCAAACTGATACCTAGTCAGTTGTACAACTGAATGGATTCAACTGAAATGTGTCTTCCACATTTAACCCAACACCTCTGAATCAGAGAGGTGCGGGGGACTGCCTTAAACCGACTTCCACGTCATCGGCGCCCAGGGATCAGGTTAACTGGCTTGCTCAGAGGCAGAACGATAGATTTTTACCTTGTCAGATCTGGGATTCGATCCAGCAACCTTTCAGTTACTGGCCCAACGCTCCTACCCGCCAGAAATGGATTGTGTCAGTCTGAGGCTATTAAAGCTATGGCAGCATTGGCAGATGCCCAACAGCATAACTAGTCTGACCTACTTTTGTCACCTAGAAAATGTAAGGCAATTCTTGTCCCAAAGCAATAGCACGGTCATAAAGGCACCAGAAACACTCATGGACCATTTAACATCCTCACAGGCTAGGCTGTTTTTGCTGGCCCACTAAATCTTAGCGGCAAGGTAATATTTGCCTGTCAGTCTAATGTTTCAGGTTGAATGAATATGTTTCTGGGGCACTTGTTTTGAATGTTTGAGGAACAATAGTTTTTGAGGAAAGAATTCCTGACAATCATATGAACAGCAAACAAGGCATTGTTTTCTGTATTGTATTTTCTATCAATACTCAAATAAATAATTTATAGTTTACCTCATGATTTGATGGATAGAGGTTTTTAAACCCATGTTTTTCAAGGAAAAAGGCACTGACTTCATTCTCCACATATACTGTACAATCTGAAGAATTAATTTGTTAACGCATTTAAAAGTAATTTTAACAAGCACATACAAAGGAAAACAATTCCCTTTTTATTGAAATACCATTTCAAATTGAGTCAATTACTCAATATATGGTGTAAAATGTAATTGTTCAGTGTTTATTTTTTATTGTTTTGTGTATGTCTCGTGTCTTCACGTTTGGTGTTTGCTTGGTTGATCACCAAAGACCCTTCATCTCTGATTGGACAGCCACACCAGTGGAGGCTGGTAGAGGGGAAATTAGGAGGACGGGATCATTTTAATGGATCGATTGGAATAAAATGGAATTAAACAAACACATGCAAATAAAAGTTAATAAATTATCGTTATGCTGCCTGTAACAATAAGGGCCTGTATTTGAATTGACGCAAACCACCTTCAGACGAGTATCATGGTGAATATTACCAGTGTACCAAGTGCCATCTGCTGGTGATCAGTCATCCTTAATAGGCTTTCTAACACTGGGTTGTCCATCATTGGTTATCCATGATCTTGTCATAGTGAAATAGGTGTTACAGGTTTTGTGAAATAAAGGTTTTGTTTTTGTTTATTATATACAGTATTCATAATTTGACACATTCTTTTTCAGATTGTATATGAAGTAAGCTTGTTGTCATGATCAGATCCTCTAATTATGCATCATCTGATATCAACCAGAGCAGAGACATGCATCTCATACAGCATAATTATTCTGCTAAGAGCGTTATTGGCGCACCAACCAGTGGTCAAAAGGGGTTCCAGCAGTGCTAGTCACTCGCCAGGCCTCTAGGCCCTCCTGTATGTCATTTTACAAGATTCCCAGAGGACATATTTCACTAGATTTTTTTATAGTCCCCAGACACAGGTAGGCTCGAGACATGTGCAGAAGGTCAAATGTATTTTGTCACTGTTGCTTTAGTAGTCCATTGTTGGCTTTTCTGTTTGAAAAGAGTTGAAGTCATCATGCTTCGAAGGACAGGGAAGGTGATCTCTGTAGCATAAGACCAGGAAGTATGTATTGTGAGTATTAAGGATGCCAGACATACATTTCATAGGGGGTAATCATGCTGTTGGCGACATGCCTCGCCTTTTACTCAAGGTCAAGGAAAACATATTTGTCGAGGTACAGTACCAGTCAACAGTTTGGACACAACTACTCATTCACATTTTTTCTGTATTTGACTATTTTCTGCATTGTAGAATAATAGTGAAGACATCAAAACTATGAAATAACACATATGGAATCATGTAATCCAAAAACACGTCCAAAAACGTGTGAAACAATTTCTTCAAAGTAGCCACCCTTTGCCTTAATGACAGCTTTGCACACTCTTGAATGAGTAGGTGTATCCAAACTTTTGACTGGTGCTGTATATTACAAAAATATTTTTTACAATAACATTAATAAATGTTTACCCCATATACACATACATTATTTTCATGTGTTTTCCTATCTGCCATGATCACATACTTATATTTAAACCAAGGATCATTATTGCTAACTGCTGTGTATTGCTGAAGTGGCTTCACTATTTAGTACAATGTGTCCCTGTCACTATCACAGTTGTTTTGGTTGGTGTTTATATGTCTGTAGCGTACATGGAGCACAGTAGTGAATGCAACAGAATTAGCATGACAGATGAGTGAAGAAAAAACAAGTAGGTTTATTGTCACATCTCTCTTTCTCTCTCTCTCTCTATTTCTCGCGCTCTTTCTCACTCTTTCTCTCATTCTCTCTTTCTCTCTCTTACACACACACACACACACACACACACACACACACACACACACACACACGCAATAAACACACACTCCATCTATTGTATATTGTCACCTAGTACAGAGAAGGCAAAATCACGTTTGACAGAGCAAAGGGCGTCAATCTGCAATCTCTTGGCGGAGAACAAACAGTGTGTGTTTTGAGAACAAACAGAGTGTGTTTTGAGCTGACAGACAGTGACAGAGAACCCAACACTCTACCTTCATTGCATTGACACTTTAACAAAGGGACCCAGGTGTATAGTTTGCGGAGGCTTGTGCTTGAGGTAATTAAATTCAATGACCAAAAAGAAATTAGAGACATGACAGGTGATGAAAATACACTCCTATTTGACTGGTAAGGATCCACAGCAGGGGATGAAAGAGCTGTTGTTACTATGCAATACAATACTATACAATACAATAACATACAGAGCACCATGACAACATGTTACTCCAGGCAGTTCGCCTGAAAATGAGACATCTGAACAGGTAAAAAAAACATCTGAAAACTTCAGTAGGCCTACATGTTCTGTGTTTGGCGCCAAATGAGGGTATAGCAATGGTGGAATGTCTGGCGTGATGTTCCACAACTCTCCCCAGTCAAAAGCAATATCAGAAACATGATGAAATCAATGCTGTTTATTTCAAACTAAATCAATCAGACAGGAATGGTGTCATTTTTAGTACCTTATCATAACATTAAAAAAACATACTCGTCACATTTAACTTACAATGTAGAATGTCCCAATAGCTTCCGTTACTAGTCACATTTGTTTATAAAGAATAATTTCAGGAACATTCATATTGACATTGCCTCTAGTAGCATAGGCCTACAGATGCATATTCAATAATTAATTTATGTAAATGGTTCAAATTTGAATGGGCATTGGCACAAGGGCAGATGTTGTCGCTCAACTCTCCCCAATGACACGTCTTCATTGCTCTATTACAGGCGGCTGATGAACCATCAAAAGGACTTGAGGAACAGACGGCACCGATTCTAAGCAGGCACAGGATATGTCATAGCCCGTCATTGATTGTGATGGATGAGGCCGGAGCATCATAATGTTATGTAACCGATATCTCTTGTTGCTCATTTAGATCTAAAAGCCTGGTGCGGAGCCAGAGAGCATCCAATCGAATTTTTCTAAAACATTTGAGAATGTTTCATGTGAAGTACATCACAGTCCACAGTCCATCGACCGAAAGAGAATCTGAATGAAAACGTTTTTCTGTTTACTCTCTTCACAGATAGATGCTTCCCTGTTTCCAATTTGTAAACATAAACATAATGCACAACCATTGCTATTGCAGGTACTCATGAATTCCACCCTTAGTCTCCGTGCAGTGTCTATGAAGTCATGGAAACAGGTAGACATCGCTATAGCCAAGCATCCAACAGTCTTTCCCCTGAGAGGTTGGAGGTAGAAGAGCCTGGTGACAACTTAAGCCCTTCATAAGGGATATTGTGTACACGCTCTATGCCACCTGTCTATGAGATTGGGATGTTTGCCAGCACAGGAAAGTGCAGGTCCTGTATCCACAAAGCATCTCAGAGGATCGCTGATCTAGCATCACTTTTTACTTTTAGATCATAATGAATAAGGCTGTATGGACAGATCCTAGATCAGCAGTCCTACTCTTAGATGCTTTGTGGATACAGGCCTAGGGCTCAGACCTAGAGTTCCAAGTAAATGTAACTGCACCAAACACAAAACCCTTCCTCAAATAAGCTAGGCCTAAGGCTGCCATAGCCGAGCCAGTCTCTCCCTGCGGACTGGACACTTCCTCTAACCGCCATCTGTCTCCTTCAAGCCTCCCTGAACATCTTTTAAGTTTCCATTTTGTTGCAGCCTGTCTGGGGGGAATCCTCGACATGTATCTATTCCTTTTATCCATTACTAGTGTGAACTGTACTGAGTTGGGCTGTGTCAAAACCCTTGGGAAAACAACATCCTTATGGAATGCTTGGTTCTTTGAGAGGAGTGGATCGAATGTATGTTGTATGTAGATACTGCAATCGATGTGTATCGTTTAGGTCAGTCGTCCGATATTCTGACCTATACAAGATAAGAAGACTTGTTGATCTCCAAGCCTAATGTTGCTTGGCAGTAGTTGTTTGGTCTAGGGTTGAACACCACTATGTGTCTGTTCAATGATAAGCAAGGCCAAGTGGGCTGAGTGGGCTGCTTTTCTCCATAAACCCCAGAGGGAGCATGGCCTTACTCACCCCTGACATTGGAGACGATTTGCGATGAGTATGGTGCAAAATGTATGTTTAGTGGATTTCACTGGGCTTTGTACTCATCCCTCAAGTGAGCTCAAGAGAGGACAAACTGCCTTAAATCTATCCAACAGTGTTGACTAGGGAACTCCTATATATGATCTGGATTTCTCTCATTTGAAATATTCCTGGAACTCTGGTTGAAGATGAGGCAACGATGTGATCAGCAGGGGGGTATGAAAGAGTTGACATAAAACATATAATGAGCCTACTAGAATGGACATTGCTGTATCCTGTGGGTCTCTTCTAGTAATAATATTTGTATGGTTATATCAACCCCACTGGAAGGAAAGGAAAAGGCCTGACATAAGAGCTCCAGTGGCCTAAGATTGGGCTTAATTGGAACAGTCAATCATTTGATAGATAATGATGATGTGTGTGTTGTTCGGATTGGCAGTGACGATGCAGAATCAGAAGCTGCGATTGAGAATTACATAAGACACATGTCCAATTTCATTATTTATCTCATTTACTTTAATGTGATATTTTATTCAGGCTTCTACATTGCTGCAGCCAATATCATCAGGGCAACACTTCCTTTAGGAACAGAACAACAATGAGACCGATATTCATTTCTTATACTACCTGGCAGAAATACATCAGGGAGGTTGTTTGGGTATTTGTAAAGGGCTAGAAAAAGCACTCAAATATGATTCATACTAACTGCATTAGTCTTAGTATGCAGGTGAATGGTCTTATAATATATTTAGTTGACATTATGTTACATACTGTAACAGGGATCTGTCTATGCACAGGTCATCATGTGGAAATGTGTTGTTTTAACATGGAAATAAGGTTGATTCAAGTCATTTCTTCACTTAGAAAAAAAGGGGGGCTACCTAGTTCTTCGGCTGTCCCTTAGGGTTCTTTGAGGGTTTTTAATTTGATGAAAAAGTGGAACAATCCAACAACAACAAAAATGTTTCTGGATATGAGCTCATTCTTTCTACCTTTCTTCCTGTCTCCTTCTATCTTTGTTTCCAGGAATAGATTCCATCTTCCAAATTTGAATTGGGAAAAAAGAGGAAGCTAAAGAGAAAGCTGGATTTAAATTTGAGTCATAGGAATTCCTCACCATTTTACTGGAAACATAGGGGAATTGAGTCCATTATAATGAACTTAATTCCCCTATGTTTCCAGTAAAATTGTGAGGAATTTCTATGACTCAAATTTAAATCCGGCTTTCTCTTTAGCTTCCTCTTTTTTTCCAATTCTAATTTGGAAGATGGAATGGGTCTGTCTTAAGAGGGTGTGAACAATGCTGAGTGGGTGTAGACAAAGGAGAGCTCTCCAGTAGGTACCAAAACATTCAAAGGCCCTTTTCTCAAAAGTGAGTTTACAAGTTTTTCAACTTTCAAAGTACAATTACTTTCCATTGTTCCTCGAAAATGCAGTGTATGATCTACCATTTTGTAGCTCTGAGTCTCTACTTTTATCCAATGTAAAAAATACAATAAAAAATGTTGCTACATAAAACCGATTTGAGTCATATATTCTAACTCTGGTGTCTATTCTATTCTAACTCTGGTGTCTATTCTAACTCTGGTGTCTAGTCTATTCTAACTCTGGTGTCTATTCTAACTCTGGTGTCTAGTCTATTCTAACTCTGGTGTCTAGTCTATTCTAACTCTGGTGTCTATTCTAACTCTGGTGTCTATTATGTTCTAACTCTGGTGTCTATTCTAACTCTGGTGTCTATTCTATTCTAATTCTGCTGTTTATTCTATTCTAACTCTGGTGTCTATTCTATTCTAACTCTGGTGTCTATTCTATTTGAACCCTGGTGTCTATTCAATTCTAACTCTGGTGTCTATTCTATTGTAACTCTGGTGTAACGTGGGATATAGGCCACTCTAGTTATAGAGATGTGTGCCAAAATGTGTTAAATTCCATGATTGCATGTAATTCAATTACATTACATTGTCAATTGAATTGACCCCATAACACCGTTTGTATAGATTAGCACATACAGTATGCATCATATTGGCTATACAATCATATTATATGACATAGGCTACATTTCATTTAACTTTCTATCAATAAAACTGTTATAAAATCAAACACAGCTGCATTAGATTATTTTAATAACAGCACAGTAAGTAGCCTACACAAACTTGAAAATAGGTCATTTGATGAAGGTGACTTGATAAGGAAAGGTCAACTGCTTAGTCTTTTAATATTTTCTTGGATAATTATATTTACAGTAAGAAAGTATGTACATTTTATACAATCCCCTTTACTCTTTTTTTGTCTTGTACCTTTTAAAAATATATCCATATATCGTGTTCCCTGCCACGATATTTCACACCTGTTCGATCACAATCTAATATTTCGTTTAGACTCTTCCAGTAGAGGGCTGTTCGAGAGCATGCGCACAAACGCAGCAAGAGAACATTATTCCTCCTGTCACCAGTGCCTGTCACAACATTGAGGGGCAAAACGACAGCAGTGTGGGTAAGGACTTCAACATTTCATACAACTGCACTTTGTTTTTAAAAGATGATCAAGCACACACTATAGGGGTGCTCCAATATGTGGGACGAAAACAATTCGAACGGCGTGTCGGGTTTTGCCATCGTGTTCAGATGCGTTGATGACAATCCTCGCTCTAATCTCTCATGTTTTCTCCTGTTAAACTAGCGAACATATAAGATGCCCCTTCCCTCAACTACTGACCCACTAAATGAAGTAAAATAACTGTCTATGTATTCGTCAATTTGTTGCTGTAACGTTTTCCAAACATGTGACACGATAGTGTAGGCTAAACAATGCGCAGCAAGGCAGTCAAGCTAAGTGAAACTATAATTTTTCTCGGAAATGTTTCGTCTTAACCTTGCACGTTAGGATTTTTGGTAGGTAACAATGTGTCATCGTGATGAGTTACAACTGTCTGTGTGCAGGGAGACTAGTTAAAATTGTAACATGTTATTAATGAAGCTTTGCTACGTTGTTTTTATTTCCTTGACTTCAGGGCTATCTTCTCATCCAGGTTGTTTTCTAGTTGGGTGGAGTGTCAGTTTTATATAGTTGTTTGGCCCTGATATTTAAATTACCTCCACATTTTGTTGAACAACATCTACATTTTCTGCTTATTTGAACCAACCAGGTTTAAGGTTTGTCATGTTTTGTTTGTAAAACCTTGGGCCTAAATGTCAACTTGTCAAGTGTTTATTTCAATTACACTGTAACATCAACCCATTGTTTGTTTCAATCCTGCAATTTATCCAGAAAGTGCATATAAAATAATAGCTCATTCCCGAGATTAAGGTTAGTTTCCTTAATCTAACAATAATGATTTTCATTCAACCCAACTAATAATAGTCAACCCCTTATCCTATTTAAATTAAATGTTTTGATGCACTCTTATAATTTTACCTGAAGAAAACTGAAGAAAAAATAGGTACATTGGGAATGATATACACCGGTTGAGTTAAGAATGATGTAAGCGCTTATTTTTTTTAATGTAATGCATAAAAATGTTACCACAGGCAAACAAACAGTCACTAAAGTATCCAAATGAGAATAGATAGGCCTAAAACATAGCAGTAGACACCCCGATTTATGTTTGGTTGCTTTTTCAAATATTGTTTTAACTTTAGTTCTCTAGTCATTCAATTATTATTACTCACTAAAACACTACTCATTAGTGTTTTAAGGAATAACCTCTGTTTGCTGTCATTTCTGAGAGAACAGAAGTCAACTTCATTTGGGAACTGGGAACAGAAGTCAACTTCATTTCAATGAAATGATGTAGAAACAACTTTGATTCAACCAGTGTGTGCCCAGTGGGTTATGTCAAGTTTATACTATAGCATCACAACGTCATTCCCATTCAATATTTCATCATTTACATTCACTTTGAAGGAGAGTGATTTTGTGTCTTGCTGAGTGATTGTCAGAAAGACACATCAAAGGATAGATCGTTGTGGTGTTTATTTCGATGTCAGTGTCGGGAAGTTGTTCATAAGCTTCCTGCTTTCCACACTGCTCTATTGCTGCCACACAACACTTCCTGTTATAGCACACAAAGATTAAACATGAATAAATCATTTTGGCTTGACAATCCACGATTCAGTTCATGTGTATCCATGGAAGAACTATTCAACAATAACAAATCACATAAACTGTGATTTTTGTCTCTGGTGTGTTAGTAATTGTAAATCTTATCTGACAACGTGTTGAACCGTATCCTAACTTACGTTGTGACTTCAAGATCTCTAGAGAATGTTGCACAGGCTTTGTGAAGTCATCCCTTAGTTTTTGCATTTTTCTTCTGCTGTCAAGCTAAGATGGTATGTCATATTACATTTATGATTATATTTATGTTGTAGAACTGAAAAATTAACTGAAAAATGATATTTTTCTAATCTGTTGAAATGGTATTGAACTTGAACTTTCATGTGCACTTCATGTGATTTGAGTGAAGGGAACCTTTCTCCTTTCTGATGGACATGCTTCTTGCTGATGGATCAAGGGCTTTTTTGGAGGCTGAGAGTACATTCTATTTACTTACATGAACACTTTATATCATAAATCAAGTATTTTCGTCTTTAAAGTCGTCTTGCAGGTTGTGTAGCCTACTGCCTGGTTAAGAGACATTTCATACTGACTGTAACGCATATAAAACAATGCTATAACACTTCATTGTAAGACTTGTAATGCAAGCCTAGGGTTTTTGAGTCATCTAATGTTTCAGCTTGAATAATCTGTTAAGGAGCATCCAGCCATGTTTTCCTGCATTATTTGCTCTCATGGCACTGTACAGTACACACAGTTAAGTATTACAGAGGTTTCTGTCACATAGACTATCCTGTTAACTTAAATACTCCAGTATTGCAGTATTGGCTTGGCTCTCTCCCTTCACAGAATGTGTCAGTGACCGCCTCTGTTTAGGTTTATTAGTTGTAGTTTTATTGTGTTTGTTAAAAATGATGTTGAATGGATGTAATTCTTTGTGTATGTCCATTTTTTGGGACATGGCACTAGTTGGCCATTGTTTTAGATTTCAATAGGAGGAAAGCCAATCACAGATCTGGGGCACATAGCCATTTTTGAGCAACATGCTGGCAACCTCAATAGGGGAAAACACTGTTGATTTCAATTGTGCGTTTAGCCTCAATTATAGAACCCAGTCATTACTAGTAATGTGACTGAAGTGTATAATTTCAGTCAAATCCCTGCATTAAATATGTGATTATTTAATCTAATGCAACAGGTTGAGCAATATATGCTGTATGTATCTGGAAATGTTATTCACAACTGAAATAGAGAAGGCATTGCCCTAAAATAGAAAAGGTCTCTCTAGTTTTGGATTACACTGTCTTATCTTTCTTTGACAGGATTACTGAAAGAGAATGCACTGACTTTCCAAAGCAGTTGTAAATGGGCTTTCTGGTTATCTACCACTATACAAAACAATAATAGATGTTGTTAAGTAATTTCAATTGATCAAGATCAGTTTTTCACCTTAATCTGGCAACAGACATGCTGTAGACATGAAGTTTCTACTTTGCCATCCCATTCATCTCTTGCCTCAGGTCATGAAATCTTGATGATCGGAATTGTCATTGAAATCTGGTGTTAAATTATATGATGCATAGCCATTTAACGGATTCTTCAATCATGGATACTATGTGTATCAGATACTGGACCTATTCATTTTGATTTGAGATTGAATTGAGTAGCTTAGTTAGTGCCAAGGCTGGTCTGACATTCAACTAAATTCAATTATGTGGCCTTCATGTACAGAACAAAAGGGTGTCAGCATAATTATTTTGAACATACTTACATATATGTCACTGAGAGAGACAAATGTGTGTCTTGAGTGTAGTTCTGCATCTATAATATTTATTCTCCTCATATATGCACCCTGATGTAGTCTATATGATAACATGGTGACATTTGTTGCCATTGTATGCCAAGGACATTTAAGCCTAACTGCTCAATTTCATACGGTGCTTAGTGTGCTATAAGCTTATCTTCATGGCATTGACAAAGCAGATTGTCTTGAAACAGCAGGTTTCCCGTTTCAATAGAATGTAAATGTGTGCAAGTTACATTTTTCTCACCAGCCTCAGAGACCGACTATTGATCAAGCCTACGTTGACTTTGAATCAGGAGCCATTTTACTACACTTGAGGAGTATATTGAGAGTGCCACCAGCATGCAGTCTGGAGGCATTGTTTAGATTAAGAACAAATCAATTTTTGCAACAGAATAAAACAGGACGTACCCTGTAGTCATTTGTGTTGGAAATCCAATCATTGTGTTTGGTACGTTTTGTCACAACTTGTCGGTGTGCTATTCATCACTCGCCAGGCATTTTCCATAGGCAGTTCCCAATCAAATCAAAACAAATTTGATCCCAGCTTGCTTGGTTTCTTTGAGCCAGTTTCTATGAAAAATGAAAACCCAGGGCACAATAACACTCTGTTGACCCGGTTTGTCTATGGCCTCCAGGCTCTCTCCTTTTGTTGTGTTGAAGCAAATGAGACGCGGGTATCTGCTAAGTCCAGGAAAATGTGCGAATTTGTGTAGCCTCATGCTGTGTAGACTCAGGGGGGAGTGGGTGGTCCCTATTCCCTGAGCATACCGCATACTAAAGCTCCAAAAACCCTTAGCCAAAGTGCCCTCATGCATTACAGTGTTTGTACACTGTTGTTGACAAAAACAACTGTGTTTACTGATAATCCTCAAATAGAAACTAAGGATGAAGTGTTTGGAGCCATAGGAGAAATGTGTTTTAAGCCTATAAAGCTAGTCTTTAAATGTATCTTTTGGCCTTCTTCCACAGCTTTAGACATTTTCTCCTTGCATAGGATAAATCAGACTTTGCAAGTGTTAAAATCTCGGTGTTAAGGTTAAAAGTGCTGTGAGTGTTATATCTGAGTGTTGATTCTAGTGGGATTTAAATTGACACCACTTCTGGTGAATAAATGAAGTGTTATTTGAATCACAGTGGAATAAACACTGCATGGTGTTGTTACTCCACTGTGTTAAGTTCATTTTCTTTAATTCTCTGAGTGAAAAAGTCCTAGGAGGGGCCTCTATCCTTTTTCCCAGAATGCTTTGTTGCAGGTAGATTTTTAGAATAGTTTGTTTTTATATCTATGTTTCTGCATGCATGTTGTTTGATTAATTGATTTTATACCATTTCTAAACTAATCCAACCTGTAACGGGTTGGACCTATTGCACCCGTTACTGAGATGGTGGTTCCAGTTTATATGGTTTAGGTAGTCTTGTTTGTCAAGTCCTTCACCTTAGCAGTCATTCTGAATGCAGGTTGTGGGTGATATAATATTCAAATTATTTGCTGGATTCTGATAGGAATTGCTAATCACTTCACAAACCAGTTTATTGTGATTTGCAGGTCTGATGTGGCCCATGGATTTGGATTTTCAGACCACAATGTTTTCAGACCACAATGTTGCACAATTAAAGACCTTACCAAATTTGCAATATATGCTCATAAAGGGTTCACTTTAAATTGAAACATATTCACTCTGGCAGTCACCTGGACAGCTTCAGGATGAAGTTATTGAATGCCACAGACATGTCTCTATGACTAACAAACACAGTCATGGGTTGGTATCTCTCAAATTGACAATGAATGGCATGCTGGGCAATATTCAAATAAGGCTTTACAACATGTGATGTTACAATACCCCCCGCCCCCCCAAATACTGTAACACTAAATAAAATATACGTTTATTGGTCACGTACACATTTTATGTTTTGCCTGTTCAATACAATCCTAATTTAAGTCCGAATTTGCCCAACACGTTAAGGCCCAACACTCTAAGGGTGTTAGTTTGTGAACACTTTGAAAAGTGTTAGTTTAAATCTGTTTCGGTGGGTGACATATCATTTCTAAGAAAGTGCTACATTTAACACTGTGCTAAAATTCTGATCTCAAATTTGTTGTGTAGTAAGGACATTTTCGAAAGGGAATAGATGATTCCCCAGCAGTAAATGTATGAAAAAGGGTTTGATGCCACCACATTCATTGTGTCTAGTAGGATGATATGAATTCCCCTTTTTCTTTTCTATTTTCCAGAAAGTATGCATTTACCAGGCTATATTTGACACTTAACAGCATTGCTTAATAATACCTGTACATTTAATTCAGCCTGGATTCAAATGTGCCAGTGAACCAAGAAGAAGCATTCCATAAGTGTTCTATAAGCGTTCTGTGACTCCCCAACTATCGGACGCAGGGTGTATTCTCAGATGACACAGGAGATAATTGGGGATCCACTTCCAGCAGGAGTCGCAACCCAAATAATTTAGGGAGACCAATTATAGATGTCTCAGAGATATTTCATCTGTATGGCAGCCTACGGCAGGGCCTCTGCCATCAATCAGATTAGGACAGA
This sequence comes from Oncorhynchus kisutch, assembly GCF_002021735.2. NCBI lineage: Eukaryota > Metazoa > Chordata > Actinopteri > Salmoniformes > Salmonidae > Oncorhynchus > Oncorhynchus kisutch. The sequence goes on along the minus strand of NC_034184.2, from coordinate 69,674,037 downwards.
TTACAATTTGTCTTTCTTTTGTCCCACGGGCGGTTGAATAGTGATTTGTTTTGCTCCTCATTGTCAGCGCACATAGAGAGAGACTGAGCTAAGCTGCTCAACAGACAAAGGGAGAGTTTAACTCTAGGTTGAAAGGCTTGTACTGACTACAAACACCAAGCCTTAAAACTTTGAGAAAGGACCGATTCACTTCCCCCCTTTTGCCATGAATGCACTGAAAACATCAGATAACCATTAACATATTTTCCTCAATGTCCCTGCTGGTATCTTTCTCTTTTCCATCCATTGAACACTTTTGTCGAGTCTCCATTATAATGTGAATGCTGTTTTTGTGCAGTTTTATTGGATGCTCTTAGCGAGCTCTGTTATTGTGAACAAAAATAGACCAGCCTCTGTGTGTCAGATATTTCGGTTTCTTGTTATTCAGAAGTGACATAAAGGAGCCGTGTTTATGATGGATCTATCTTGGACTGATTCATTGTGGAGGCATGAAAATGGCCACCACTTTCAGTTAGATTTTTCAATGTAACACGTAATGGGTCCCTTTACTGGAAATGCATGTAGTGGGCAAAAAATACATATCCTGCTGAGGTCTCTCTCTCTCTTTTTTTCCTCACTCTTTTTTAAAATCCCGCTCACTCTTTTTTTTCTTTTCCTTTTTTCGCTCTATCTAGATCTCTCTATTTTTCTGTCTGGAGAATGATGTATGCTTGTAATGGCCGCTGGGCTGCCATTATCTTTATTAGACTTATGCATGTTTGTGTAACAGAGCTCATTTGTGACCAATGAACAATACCCAGGAGTAGTGCATCACACCATCAAGGTAAATGGAATCTATTTTAGGTAGTGGCCATTAATAACCCCCCCCCCCCCCCCCCCCCCCCCCCCTGCTAGCATCAGGTCAAGGTGGCAACATCCATCCTATTATCTCTATGGAATTGGAACCTGTTGATAACTTTATTAATTCCTGTCAGGTACACAGTTCATGCTGCATTACAAAGGCCTGTTGCTGTAGATGGTCTCCTGGGGCTGGGGTGTAATTGTCTCTTTGGATAACAGCAGTGGACTTGGCTGGAAAATATAAATTGTGCTTAGCTTTTAGTGTTGTGGTGGGCTTAATAAGGCTATGTTGTTTACACGGTTGGTCCGTCGCCAACCACTTTACTTTAGGTCAAAGGACATGCTGTGGGCTGAAACCTCTGCTAAATGACTAAAATGTAAACTCGATGTGCAATGCAATATTTACATGAAGAGCTAGCCCTACTGTACTTAACATGCACACATGCAGTTTAGGATTCAGTTCTCTACTCCCACAAACCTGGTCTTCTCCGCTCTCTTCTGTACAGCACACACACACCATACACCTCCTGGTGGCTTTTTCACTGTCAACTGAAACAATTAGATCAACGTAGTCCCGCAAGGGAGGGTTACGCCACGCAGCGGCACCCCATGCCCAGAGCCTTCGCAGCCACCCTCTCCCAGTTAATCAGAGAGGCTGTAGTCAGATCATCCACACTCACCTTCAGGCCTCTTCAAGCACTAGCTCCCTTCCCCCTCTCTCTGTCACACCTCCTGGAGACCTTCCCGTCACTCCACCAATTAATAATAGGCCCTCCCTATCTAATATGGAAGGTTCTATTGACTGCCTGGGAATGCAGTGGCATTTAGAGGGAGAATATGGGAGCCATTCAATCAAATCCTCATTGCAGTATTATTTAAGCTGTAGTTTATAAACACACCTTATTGATAAAAAAAAATAAAAATCTCTAGGTCGTTTTGGGGACATTTAACGCTAGATAGCAGAGGACTTTGCCTCACAAGTAATCTGAGAACAAGGCTACCTAAATTCTGTCAAGTAGTTGTTTCTACTTTTTAGAATATGGTACGTTTACATGAATTGGAGTGTAAACAAAGTAAAATGCATTGCATTAATTGACTATTGCATGTTTGCCTATCATTCTGAACCAATGTGTTTTTGTTGTTTTCAGTCTCTGGCTTCTAATAGATCTGTGAAGACATAGAATGTGATTGGAATGGAAGCTCGGAGAAGAAGTCCCTGATTGGCCGAAAGACTGGGCGGGTGCACATACCAAACGGTGAGTCACTTTGGAGGTTCACAGAACCGCTAGAGAGTTCACTTAACATTAGGGTACCAGTGGTCAATGGTCAGAATGATGATTTGAGTCCCTTTCAGGGTCATACACGATTATCTTGTGGTTACAGTGCCTTCAGAAAGTATTCATACCCCTTGACTTATTCCACATGTTGTGTTACAGCCTGAATTCAAAATTGATGAAATATTTAAAAAAATCTCACCCACTTACCTTACATTCAGTCCCAGATATACAGTGCTTTCGGAAAGTATTCAGACCCCTTGACTTATTCCACATGTTGTGTTACAGCCTGAATTCAAAATTGATGAAATATTTTTAAAAATCTCACCCACTTACCTTACATTCAGTCCCAGATATACAGTGCTTTCGGAAAGTATTCAGACCCATTGACTTTTTCCATATTTTGTTACGTTACAGCCTTATTCTAAAATAGATTAAGTTGTTTTTTTCCCTCATCAAACTACACACAATACCCCATAATGACAGTGAAAACATGTATTTTTTTGAAATATTAAAACATTTATTGAAAATGAAATGCAGAAATAACAAATTTACGTAAGTATTCACATTCTTGAGTATTGACTCAAGGGTGTGAATACATATGTAAATTTGATATTTGTGAGCCTTTCTTGGTGAAAGGCTCTGCATGGTCGTTCCAATGCAGAAATCAGGGCATTAATACTTCTTGCGCTTCGCTGAGCAGAGCTGTTATGAAGGAAGTTGTCAAGGAAGTGAGTTTGTGTTTATACTGGCCCTACCGTCAACCAATTATGTCAATGCAGTGCTATACGACGCTCTCTGCATTGTTACAAAATTTGGGCAGGACACGGCGATGCGGTACAGAGCTCAATTTGTCCTTCTGTATGCCGATGGAGGCTCCGCAATTGCGTCACACGGCGCTTCTGACCACATTTTCGTCTCAAGCTTAAATGGGCTTTTAGTCTCTAAGAGCTTTGCACACCTGGATTGTACAATATGTGCACATTTATCCTTAAAAAAAATTCAAGGAAGGTCAAGTTGGTTGTTGATCATTGGTAGACAGCCATTTAAAAATTTTCCCTTATATTTTCAAGACGATTTAAGTCAAAACTGTAATTATGCCACTCAGGACCATTAAATGTCATCTTGGTAAGCAACTCCAGTGTAGATTTGTGTTTTATGTTATTATTCTGCTCAAAGGTGAATTTATCTCCTAGTGTCTTTGGGAAAGAAGACTGAACAACGTTTTCCTCTAGGATTTTGCCTGTGCTTAGGTCTATTCCATGTTATTTTTATCCTAACATACTCCCTAGTCCGTAGATTCAAGATGGCGCCGATAAAGATGGCAGCTTCGCTTCAAGTCCTTAGGAAACTGCAGTTTTTTTTATTTTTATGTATTATTTATGAAATTGTTAGCCCAGAAAACCTTAAGTGTTATTGCATACAGCCGGGGAGAACTGTTGGATATCAGAGAGATATCAACTTACCAGCACAACCAGCACTACGCCCAGGAATACCACTGTCCCAAAGCGAACCCTTTGCCTGCAACTCCCAGGGCATTTGAACTGATTCCAGAGGCTGACCACAAAACAATGCCATCGGAGGAGAGGGTGCTGGCGCGGTCTTCTAGTGCGGCTTCGGATGCATGCACACCACCCACCGCTTCCGAGTATTTTACACGCTAATGTTCAATCAGCCAATGAAATTGCAGGGCGGCCAAATACAAATCAAGGAAGATCTCATAAATCAAATTTCTCAAACATACAAGTAATAGGCACCATTTTAAAGATAAAATTCTCGTTAATCCAGCAACAGTGTCTGATTTCAAAAATGCTTTACAGCGAAAGCTCCACAAACGATTGTTAGGTCACCACCAAGTCACAGAAAAACCCAGCCATTTTTCCAGCCAAAGAGAGGAGTCACAAAAAGCACAAAGAGATAAAATGAATCACTAACCTTTGATCTACATCTGATGACACTCATAGGACTACATGTTACACAATACATGTATGTTTTGTTCGATAAAGTGCATATTTATATGCAAAAATCTCATTTTACATTGGCGTGTTATGTTTAGTAGTTCCAAAACATGCAGTGATTTTTTAGAGCGCCACATGAATTTACAGATATACTCATTATAAATGTTGATGAAAATACATTTGTTATACATGGAAATATAGATACATTTCTCCTTAATGCAACCGCTGTGTCAGATTTCAAAAAAACTTTACGGAAAAAGCATAATCTGAGTATGGCGCTCAGAGCCCAAAACAGCCAAAAGAAGTATCCGCCATGTTGCGCAGTCAACATTGGTCAGAAAGAGCATTATAAATATTCACTTACCTTTGATCTTCATCAGAATGCACTACCAGGAATCCCAGTTCGACAATAAATGTTTGATTTGTTCCATAAAGTCCATCAATTATGTCCAAATAGCTTCTTTTGTTTGGGCGTTTGGTAAACCAATCGAAACATGCGTTCAGGTCCAACCGAACGTCGGACGAAAAGTTCAAAAAGTTATATTACAGGTCATAGAAACTTGTCAAACTAAGTATAGAATCAATCTTTAGGATGTTTTTATCATAAATGTTCTATAATGTTCCAACCGGAGAATTCCATTGTCTGTAGAAAAGCAATGTAACGAGAGCTACCTCATGTGAAATGCGCTTGACTGAGAATGAGGCTGCTGCCAGACCCCTTAGTCAAACAGCTAGAAGCCTGAAACCACATTCTAAAGACGGTTGACATCTAGTGGAAGCCTTAGGAAGTGCAAAATTACCCATATCCCACTGAGTATTCGATAGGGGCTGAGTTCAAAAACTACAAACCTCAGATTTCCCACTTCCTGTTTGGATTTTTTCTCAGGTTTTTGCCTGCCATAGGAGTTCTGTTATACTCGCAGACATCATTCAAACAGTTTTAGAAGCTTCAGTGTTTTCTATCCAATACTAATAATAATATGCATATATTAGCATCTGGGACTGAGTAGGAGGCAGTTTACTCTATGCTATTCATTTAAAAGTGAAAATGCTGCCCCCTATCCCAAAGAAGTTAACAAAGTTGACGAAATTAGGGAAAGAGTTGCTTTTTTACAAAGAGATATCTGGGATTGTAACATACTCTGTTTCACGGAGACATGGCTAGCTGGGGACATGCTGTTGGAGTCTGTACAGCCAACGGGATTTTCAGTCCATCGCGCCGACAGGAACAAAGGGCGGGAGTGTATGTTTCATGATTTAACAACTCATGGTGTAATTGTAACAACATGCATGAACTCAAGTCCTTTTGTTCACCTGACCTAGAATTCCTCACAATCAAATGCCGACCTTATTATATCCCGCCTCGGTTATCGTCACAGCCGTGTATAGTCCCCCCGCAAGATGCCATCATGGAACTTCATTGGACTTTATGCAAACTGGGAACCATATATCCCGAGGCTGCATTTATTGTAGCTGGTAATTTTAACCTGTCAGCATATCGATTGCAGTACATGAGCGATTAGCACACTCGACTACTCTAACTTCCACGATGCATACAAGGCCCTCCCCCGCCCTCCTTGGCAAATCTGACCATGACTCCATCTTGTTGCATATGTTTTGAAGATATAAGCCACCTGCATTTGTTTATTAGGCTACTGTGCAGTCTGACAAGTAAACATAGCCTACAGTACATACTGTAGTAAACATGGGAAAGTGCCATGTCCAGACTTTTTCGTGACATCAAGTACTCATTAACTCTTTTTTGGGTTGCATCAGTCATGGACAGAAACTTCTGAGACACAGTGTTAATGATGAACACCCGGAGGTTCACTGGTATAAGCCACATTTGCCTCTGGATCTATCCCAGTTGGTATTCTGTGCCCACTTGTGGTATTTCTCTTCGGTTACACATCCTTGGAATAATGTAGCAGCATAACTGTCTGGACGGCCCTTGCTGTACCTGGTGAGCAGTTGGTCAAGTTATTTTTGTCAGAAGAGGGAGGAATGGAAATATCAGGGTGAACTGACAATCTGATGAACCCGGCAGGTATGTTGACTCTGCCTGTCGGAGGTGGAGTTCCAGAGCTCATAGGTGTGCCTGGTATGGATTGTGAGTCCATCTCATTCCTCGCCCTCTTCAATGTGTCATTCTCCGCCTGACTCTCCACCAATGCCGCCTGGCTCTGGACCAATGCATCAGCTGTCGCCCGTGTCTCTGCCTGGTTGCCAAGAAAGCTGTTTGTTTCTAGTTATTTTATTAACGAAGTATAAAGGTGTTGAGGAAGAAATACTGTACTGCTGTTTTTAAGTTAGAAATGTAAAACTTCAGAGTATTTAAGCATCGAATACATTGCAGGTAGAGGGATGTTCACACCTACAGTAGCTGGGCTATAAAGAGTCGTTTGTCCTGCTAATCGGGCGACAAGTGTTTGAAAACCTGCTTTCAAAATTCCACCAGCTGTCCATCACTACTGTAAATAAAAACACAGCATCTTGTTTACATCTTGTTTACATTCTTTATTGTAACCACAATGTCACAAATTATTTGTATCTACCTTTCCAATTACTTTTAGAGTTTGGGATTAATTTCATTAATATTATGGTGTTTAAAATGGTGATTAAAAACCCTCTGGGTTTCCGTAAGGATGGAATGAAAAATATGGTGCTGTACAACGTGACAGTCGGGAGTACAGTACTGGACTATTTAGCTAATGAATCCCTGTTTCGTGCCGGCCGCAGGAGACTGGGGTTAAATTCCCCGACATGGAGGAAGGAATAGGCTGTCCTTGTAAATAAGCATTTGTTCTTACTTGAATTGCCTAGTTAAATAAAGGTTAAACTAACTTCAATATGCTCTTTAAGTAAGACCTACACCACTTTTAACAGTACATTACTCAACACTAGTGAGACTCAGGTCGCCTACGGTAAGCCTACAGTATATTGGAAAATATGACGTGACTCTCCGCCAATAATTACATATACAGGATTGCAGGATATATATGTAATTCAGTGATATTTATTCCCATAGTAATTTGTTATGGATCCATACCTAAATAAACATGGGCATTTTGAAAGAGTATTTCGATCATTCATTTATTAGCTTCTTATGTTGCTGGTGGGAGGCTACCGTCCCACCTGGCCAACATCCGGTGAAATTGCAGACCACAATTTTTTTTTCAACAAATTCAAATATTAAACATTCTTGAAAATATATGTGTTATGCATCAAAATAAAGCTTAACCTCTTGTTAATCCAGCCGCTGTGTCAGATTTCAAAAAGGCTTTACGGCGAAAGCAAACCATGCGATTATCTGAGGACAGCGCCCTGCATACAAACACATGAAAATCATATTTCAACCAGGCAGGGGCGCCACAAAAGTCAGAAATAGCAATATAATTAATGCCTTACCTTTTGAAGATCTTCTTCTGTTGGCACTCCAAAATGTCCCAGAAACATCACAAATGGTCCTTTTGTCCGATAATGTCCTTTATGTCCCAAAAAATGTCAATTTATTTGGTGTGTTTGATTCAGAAATACACTGGTTTAAACTCGCCCAACATGCCTACAAAGTATCTAATAAGTTACCTGTAAACTTGGTCCAAACATTTCAAACAATGTTCCTAATCCACCCAACATAAATAATCGATCAAATTTCAAATGGAATAAACTGTTTCTAATACCTGATAAAAACAACGTGAAGCGCGCTCCAGTTCATGCTCACCAAAACAGTAGAGTCCACCTGGAGTGACATTTACAATGAATAGGACGACTTCTTCAATTCTCAAAAGAAAAACATTGAAAGACTTCTAAAGACTGTTGACATCTAGTGGAAGCCATAGGAACTGCGACCAGGTTCCTAATAATAAGGGTATCCCATAGAAAACAATTGGGAAATCCTATGACCTCAACCCCCCCCCCCCCCCCCCCCCCCCTGGATGGTTTGCCCTCGGGGTTTCGCCTGCCATATCAGTTCTGTTATACTCACAGACATTATTTTAACAGTTTTAAATCTACAAATCTAATTTTATGCATATCCTAACTTCTGGAGGTCCGGAGGTGAAAATACTGCCTCCTACCCAAGAGAGGTTAACGAAAGCATAAAGATGCCATTATTAGTTACATTGTTTTAGTTTGAATCTGCAGACTGGCACAAAGAACAGAACAGCGGGAACGTTTCCCTAATCAGCGCCATTTATTAGTGCAATGCCCCTTAAAGTGTTGCCAGTGTAGCGAGGGCCCCCCCCGCCCCTTCCCTTCCCCATGGGCTAGGTCGGTCTTCTGTGTGCGGCTCTGCGGCCCATACTGTGCCCTCGTGCATTGAACCTCGTGCACTTTCAGTGAATACAGCTGGAGAACTGCAAGGCATTCCCATTGTGCGCCACTCAGGAGCCATGAACAATTTGACCAATATATATTGTTCTGCTAATAACAGGGTTAATAATATATCTGTGAGAATATGCAACGGGCTTTTATATAATTTTAAATTAATAATAACAATTGCTTTGTTTAAAAAAATAACAATACTTTGGAGATTTTGTTTTCAATGAATATAGAAGGAGAGAGGAAAAAGGCCATTCTTGAACATGGGGTGAGACATTGTTACTAATTTGTAAATAAAGCCAGTTTGTTATTTAGAAACCTACAATCATCTCATGGGTCTCCCCGTCGAGGGCGGCAGGGTATTGAACTTTTATTTTATTTTTAAATTAATAAAAACTAATTCTTTGCTATTATGGGGTATTGTGTGTAGATTGATGACGGGGGAAAAACAATTGAATCTATTTTAGAATAAATCTGTAACATAACAAAATGTGGAAAAAGTTGAGGGGTCTGATTAGTTTCCAAATGCACTGTATGTACTGTACATATAGGTAGGGGTAAAGTGACTAGCAGCAGTGCATGTGGTGAGTGTGAAGGTATGTGTGTGTGTTGGGTTGTCAGTGTAATGTAAGTGTAACCTGTTATGTACCGGTACCTTTCTGCATTGTGTTCTGGTAAGGTGTAGATGGAAGATTAGGCTCTGGACACAATTCTGCCGGTTGTCTCTCTTTTAAGGACTGCATGGAATGTGTACAAATAAAAGGCAAAAGTTAATGCTGCAGTCTGGGCTCCCATACAAGTATATTCTCCTTTCCTCATCACGCTCTGAGCACACCCAGGAGTAAAAGTATCAACAGGAAATGCACATTTCAGTTTATAAATGTTGTACACTAATAATCTGCTAATAAGTGCTCAATATTTCTTAGAGAGTATACTATTGTACCATTATACCTGAGGCATACTAAATGAAGCAACAACGCCACTTTTGAAATGACCGGACAGGTAACAAAATGAACGAAAGGTAACTTGGCACATTAAACATGAAATACAAAATCGTCACATTTCACAACATACCTGCATGGAATGGGTACAAATACAAGGCAAAAGTTAATGCTGCCGTCTGGACTCCCATACAAGTATATTTTATTTATTTATTTCACCTTTATTTAACCAGGTAGGCTAGTTGAGAACAAGTTCTCATTTGCAACTGCGACCTGGCCAAGATAAAGCATAGCAGTGTGAACAGACAACAACACAGAGTTACACAGGGAATAAACCATAAACCAAAACAATAAACAAAAAAAACAAGTCAATAACATAGTAGAAAAAATAATAATCTATATACATTGTGTGCAAAAGGTATGAGGAGGTAGGCAATAAATAGGCCATAGGAGTGAATAATTACAATTTAGCAGATTAACACTGGAGTGATAAATGATCAGATGAACATGTGCAGGTAGAGATGCTGGTGTGCAAAAGAGCAGAAAAGTAAATAAATAAAAACAGTACGGGGATGAGGTAGGTAAATTGGGTGGGCTACAGTGCCTTGCGAAAGTATTCGGCCCCCTTGAACTTTGCGACCTTTTGCCACATTTCAGGCTTCAAACATAAAGATATAAAACTGTATTTTTTGTGAAGAATCAACAACAAGTGGGACACAATCATGAAGTGGAACGACATTTATTGGATATTTCAAACTTTTTTAACAAATCAAAAACTGAAAAATTGGGCGTGCAGAATTATTCAGCCCCCTTAAGTTAATACTTTGTAGTGCCACCTTTTGCTGCGATTACAGCTGTAAGTCGCTTGGGGTATGTCTCTATCAGTTTTGCACATCGAGAGACTGAAAATTTTTCCCATTCCTCCTTGCAAGACAGCTCAAGCTCAGTGAGGTTGGATGGAGAGCATTTGTGAACAGCAGTTTTCAGTTCTTTCCACAGATTCTCGATTGGATTCAGGTCTGGACTTTGACTTGGCCATTCTAACACCTGGATATGTTTATTTTTGAACCATTCCATTGTAGATTTTGCTTTATGTTTTGGATCATTGTCTTGTTGGAAGACAAATCTCCGTCCCAGTCTCAGGTCTTTTGCAGACTCCATCAGGTTTTCTTCCAATGGTCCTGTATTTGGCTCCATCCATCTTCCCATCAATTTTAACCATCTTCCCCGTCCCTGCTGAAGAAAAGCAGGCCCAAACCATGATGCTGCCACCACCATGTTTGACAGTGGGGATGGTGTGTTCAGGGTGATGAGCTGTGTTGCTTTTACGCCAAACATAACGTTTTGCATTGTTGCCAAAAAAGTTCAATTTTGGTTTCATCTGACCAGAGCACCTTCTTCCACATGTTTGGTGTGTCTCCCAGGTGGCTTGTGGCAAACTTTAAACGACACTTTTTATGGATATCTTTAAGAAATGGCTTTCTTCTTGCCACTCTTCCATAAAGGCCAGATTTGTGCAATATACGACTGATTGTTGTCCTATGGACAGAGTCTCCCACCTCAGCTGTAGATCTCTGCAGTTCATCCAGAGTGATCATGGGCCTCTTGGCTGCATCTCTGATCAGTCTTCTCCTTGTATGAGCTGAAAGTTTAGAGGGACGGCCAGGTCTTGGTAGATTTGCAGTGGTCTGATACTCCTTCCATTTCAATATTATCGCTTGCACAGTGCTCCTTGGGATGTTTAAAGCTTGGGAAATATTTTTGTATCCAAATCCGTCTTTAAACTTCTTCACAACAGTATCTCGGACCTGCCTGGTGTGTTCCTTGTTCTTCATGATGCTCTCTGCGCTTTTAATGGACCTCTGAGACTATCACAGTGCAGGTGCATTTATACGGAGACTTGATTACACACAGGTGGATTGTATTTATCATCATTAGTCATTTAGGTCAACATTGGATCATTCAGAGATCCTCACTGAACTTCTGGAGAGAGTTTGCTGCACTGAAAGTAAAGGGGCTGAATAATTTTGCACGCCCAATTTTTCAGTTTTTGATTTGTTAAAAAAGTTTGAAATATCCAATAAATGTCGTTCCACTTCATGATTGTGTCCCACTTGTTGTTGATTCTTCACAAAAAATACAGTTTTATATCTTTATGTTTGAAGCCTGAAATGTGGCAAAAGGTCGCAAAGTTCAAGGGGGCCGAATACTTTCGCAAAGGCACTGTATATACCGATGGACTATGTACAGCTGCAGCGATCGGTTAGCTGCTCAGATAGCAGATGTTTAAAGTTGGTGAGGGAAATAAAAGTCTCCAACTTCAGCAATTTTTGCAATTCGTTCCAGTCGCAGGCAGCAGAGAACTGGAAGGAGGGGTGGCCAAATGAGATTTTGGCTTTAGGGATGATCAGTGAGATAGACCTGCTGAAGCGCGTGCTACGGGTGGGTGTTGCCATCGTGACCAGTTAACTAAGGCGGTGCTTTACCTAGCATAGACTTGTAGATGACCTAGAGCCAGTGGGTCTGGCATAGAACATGTAGCGAGGGCCAGCTGACTAGAGCATACAGGTCGCAGTGGTGGGTGGTATAAGGTGCTTTAGTAACAAAACGGATGGCACTGTGATAAACTGCATCAAGTTTGCTGAGTAGAGCATTGGAAGCTATTTTGTAGATGACATCGCCGAAGTCGAGGATCGGTAGGATAGTCAGTTTTACTAGGGTAAGTTTTGCGGCGTGAGTGAAGGAGGCTTTGTTGCGAAATAGAAAGCCGACTCTAGATTTGATTTTGGATTGGAGATGTTTGATATCTGGAAGGAGAGTTTGCAGTCTAGCCAGACACCTAGGTACTTATAGATGTCCACATATTCTAGGTCGGAACCATCCAGGGTGGTGATGCTAGTCAGGCGTGCGGGTTCAGGCAGCGAACGGTTGAAAAGCATGCATTTGGTTTTACTAGCTTTTAAGAGCAGTTGGAGGCCACGGAAGGAGTGTTGTATGGCATTGAAGCTCGTTTGGAGGTTAGATAGCACAGTGTCCAAGGAAGCGCCAGAGGTATACAGAATGGTGTCGTCTGCGTAGAGGTGGATCAGAGAATCGCCCGCAGCAAGAGCAACATCATTGATATATACAGAGAAAAGAGTCAGCCTGAGAATTGAGCCCTGTGGTACCCCCATAGAGACTGTCTGTAAAGTAGTTGGTGAACCAGGGAAGGCAGTCATTAGAAACAGCGGAGCTGTTGGCCGAGGTTGGAGTAGCCAGGAGGAAGGCATGGTCAGCCGTTGAGAAATGCTTGTTGAAGTTTTCGATTATCACAGATTTATCGGTGGTGACCGTGTTACCTAGCCTCAGTGCAGTGGGCAGCTGGGAGGAGGTGCTCTTGTTCTCCATGGACTTTACAGTGTCCCAGAACTTTTTGGAGTTAGAGCTACAGGATGCAAATTTCTGCTTGAAAAAGCTGTCCTGACTGACTGCGTGTATTGGTTCCTGACTTCCCTGAACAGTTGCATATCGCGGGGACTATTCGATGCTATTGCAGTCCGCCACAGGATATTTTTGTGCTGGTCGAGGGCAGTCTGGTCTGGAGTGAACCAAGGGCTATATCTGTTCTTAGTTCTGCATTTTTTTGAACGGAGCATGCTTGTCTAAGATGGTGAGGAAGTTACTTTTAAAGAATGACCAGGCATCCTTAACTGACGGGATGAGGTCAATATCCTTCCAGGATACCCGGGCCAGGTCGATTAGAAAGGCCTGCTCGCAGAAGTGTTTTAGGGAGTGTTTGACAGTGATGAGGGGTGGTGGTTTGGTGCCTGGGGACATGCAGGGCCTGGGTTTACCTCCAGATCACCCGAGGAACTGAGGAGTAGGATGAGGGTGCGACTAAAGGCTATCAAAACTGGTTGCCTAGAGCGTTGGAGACAAAGAATAAAAGGAGCAGATTTCTGGGCGTGGTAGAATATATTCAGGGCGTAATGTGCAGACAGGGGTATGGTGGGGTGCGGGTACAGTGGAGGTAAGCCCAGGCACTGGGTGATGATAAGAGAGGTTGTATCTCTGGACATGCTGGTTATAATGGGTGAGGTCACCACATGTGTGGGAGGTGGGACAAAGGAGTTATCAGAGGTGTGAGGAGTGGAACTAGGGGCTCCATTGTAAACTAAAACAACGATAACTAACCTGAATAACAGTATACAAGGCATATTGGTATTTGAGAGAGACATACAGCAAGGCATAAAGTAATCGCAGGTCTTGATTGGGAGAGCTTGCTAAAACAACAGGTGAGACAACAACAGCTAGTCAGCTAACACAATAACAGCAGGTAAAATGGCGATGACTAGGCAGAGAGGGTCCGATTAACTACACACAGAGCCTGAGTTCACGGTTGTGGCCGACAGATAAAACATAAATAAACATAATAGAGTATCATGATTAATGGACTGTCCAGCAGGCATCAGCTATGTAGCCAAATGATCATAGTGTCCAGTGGGCAGCAGTAGATGGAACAGGGAAGCTGCCACTACGCTAGCACGCGGGCGATACAGCGTTTAAAATTAGTAGCCCGGGGGTGGTAGGGGGGGTCTGCTCAGACGGAGGCCGGTTGAAGGCACAGCGCATGGAGTATTTGTCGGCAGACCAGTCGTGGTGGTGTGGCGGGGGGCCGTGTCGACAGAGAATCCAAGCCAGATGGCGAAAGAGATTTGCCTGGCTCACGGCTAACTGGTGCTAGCTTCGTGGCAGTGGCGTTAGCCAATATATCCAATCGGTAGCAGCGGTGATCCGGTGCCAAGGTCCAGAGTTTACAGCAAGGATTCGGTGGAGTATTGGGCTCTAGCTGTGTATGAGTGGGGTTCGGGTGAACCGCTGAGTAGGCCGGGACGTGGGCCTCAGGGATAGCTTCGGTACTGGGTGCAAGCTAGCTGTGAAGATCAGAAGTAGTGGTCCAGGGATTACGGCAGGAATCTGGCGTTGTTGTGAAGAGACAGTTCAATACTGGTAGACTGGAGAGTAATATCCAGGCTAAAAACAGGGCTGGCTGTGCAGAAGGTAAAAGCCGCTAACAATGACTAAACAGCTTGTTGCTAATTAGCTGGTTAGCTTCTGGAGGTTCTTGAATGTATTCTAAAATTAAAAATAATAGCGATTCCGTATCACATTGGGGGAGGCAGGTTAACGGAAGGTATAATCAAATAAAAAATCGAAAATTGATTGAAAATAAATATGGGTCCAGTGAGTGGTTGGGCTGGCTGGGGACACGGCGATTCAGACAGTTAGCAGGCCTGTGCTATCAAGCTAACAGGTAGTAGGCCGGGGCTAAACAAGCTAGCAGTTAGCAGACCGGGGATAAACAAGCTAGCAGTTAGTAGACCGGGGCAGTTAGCAGGCCAGGTTAGCAAGCAAGCAGATAGCAGGGGCTAGAAAGTTAGCCTTTGGGGAAGTCGCGATGGGGTTAAGTCTGTTTTTGAATTCGATAGACCGGTCGTGGAATTAGTAGGGTTCTAAGTAGCTCTAGGTAGCTAGCAGGCCTAGCTGGTTAGCATAATAGGCCTTCAGCGGGTGTCGCGCCTGAGGGACCTGTTTGAGTCCTCGGGCAGATTATGTCGGTATTCCAGTCATAGGGGATCTGCGAGTTTCCATGCCCCATACCGGTTGTAGAAGGGGTCCGGATATTGTAGCCCAGGAGTATGCTTCGGTGGTAGCACAAGAGCTCTGGCTGCGCTAGCTTCAAGCTAAGTGGATGGAAACGCTAGCCAGGAGTAGTCATCCGGGGTTGCGGTTAGCTAGTTGTGAAGATCCAGATGAAAATGTTCAGTTTGCGGTGGGAATCCGGGGATAAAAATAATAGGTCCGTTATGCTCTGGTTAGAGTCACGTTGTTCGAACTGGCGAGGGCTATTCGAGCTGAAGGTTAGCTGATGACCGCTGGCAATGGTTTGCTAACTGATAGCTGGTAGTTGGCTGGCTAGCTTCAGTTGAGGGATTCCAGATCCGAAGTAAATATTAGAAGAAAAAAAAGCAGATCCACGCTACATTGTGTGAAGCAGGTTGCAGGAGAGTATTTAGATATTGAGGTTTAGCAAAATATTTTAAAAGATATGCGAAGAAAAATATGTAAAAAAGATATATACAAGGGACACGACAGGACAAATACGTCTGACTGCTACGCCATCTTGGAGTCAAAAAGACAAAAGGTAGTGCAGAATACCCGTTAGAAAATCATCAGAGAACTCATGCTGTCTGCACCTGAAAGAGACCCTCCCCCACAACAAAGCTAACAGTAGCTGGGCTAGCCTTGCAAAGTTGCACTCCAACATTATTCCCATTCACCTTTAATATATTTTCCTATAAACAGTAATACAACACTAAATCAGTGACGATATAACTTTTGCTTGTCATTTCTTGTGCATTTGCGAACATGTACATACCTCTCCTGTTCACACTCTGAGCAAACTGAGGAGAAAAAGCATGGCTCCCGTTGATGACATCACAGCATTAACACAATTTAGAATAAATACAATCAAATAATTCACTCTTGAAAGTAGTGTAATCCATCTCAAAATAACTTTTAAAATAATAAATAAAAACAGCGTTGCAGCGTTGCAGTTCTTGACACAGTTAAACTGGTGCGCCTGGTAGCTAATACCATACCGCGTTCAAAGGCACTTAAATCTTGTGTCTTGCCCATTCCCCCTCTGAATGGCACACATATACAAACCATGTCTCAAGTGTCTCAAGGCTAAAAAAAATCCTTCTTTTACCTGTCACCTCCCCTTCATCTACACTGATTGAAGTGGATTTAACAAGTGATATCAATAAGGGATCATAGCTTTCACCTGGATTCAACTGGTCAGTCTGTCATGGAAAGAGCAGGTGTCCTTAATGTTTCTACACTCACTGTAAATCCATTCAAAACCCTATTTGCTAATAATACTGTATACAGTACAGGAGTCGGAGTGCAGTGAATCCATTTTGTTTCCGGCCAGCTACAGTACAATCGATTAATCTGCATTGGAAGGCAAACAGTTGCTGCTTCCCACTGCCTTCTGGGAAATCCGGGCCCCTCCAGCTGCGGCCGCCCCCTCCGCCACAGACCCAACTCTTACTTAATTTGACTTTCATGGGAAGCAGTCCTTATCTCTTACCAGGAACTCAATCCAATTTACATCATATACTGCAGAAAGAGATGCATTAATTTCCTCTTTATACAGTATTCATGGGGTTGTTACTGTACTAGGACTTGAGAAAAACCATTTCACTTTGTCTCTTACAACAGGCAATAAGACAGCCAAGCTGCGTATGCGCCCAGTGAACAATTCAAGTAAAATGTAATTTGCTTTGCATTATATGGGTAAACTTCGGAGGACTTTTATGTTTTTATAAAAGGAATGGTGGTGGCTTTCATTGAGTCTGTTCAGAGTGAAAATAGAATGCAAGAGATGTTCTTACAAATAGGAGTAAATTGAGATGTCTCAACTTAAAGCGACTCACACCGTGGAACTTAAATAGTAATTGATTTGTTTTTGCATTCAAATGGCCTGCGTTTGTATATCATGTTGTAGAATCGATCCTGTCTCAAATGATGCAGGCAGAGGATAGGAAGAAAAGGAGTTTCAGCAAGGGCGTGGCGGAGGAATATTGTCTAAGAGTGAGTAGGCCTGGACCTGACCGCACCTGAGCTCATTATCATGACAACATTATACCTGTTGGCTGAAAAGTTAAGTGTTGCCCAAGTTTCTGTCCGCAAACTAACAACTGTGTCATTTCAGGAGCGACCAAACGAGGACACCGTAAAAATGAAGAACAAAGTGACAAGCACACAAGGTAAACTCTTGAAATGTAAACACTACTAACAAAACAATTAGAGCATTACTGAATGCTACAGTATTAGTGCTTATTGATATGAATGCACAGACCATTTTTTCAAATTCATATCAAATTATTTATCGCTGTCAAATGCTATTTAGAATGCATACATGAATTTACACACAGGAATTCTCCATTGAGAATGCTTTTTAGACTAGGACTAGACTTAATCTGGGTCCGGGAATCTGAACCATGGTGTTATAAGGAAAGGTGTAATTCAGATCAATGTGGTGTGCAGCAGTGAGGGGTAAGAAGAAGGCATGGTCGTGGGATCAATACCTGGGAGAGAAGAAGGTCATAGCAGCTCCCCTAAGACTCTTCACTGAGGTAAGCATCACCTTCATCAACCAGTAGGTATACAGTGCATTCGGAAAGTATTCAGACCCTTTGACTTTTTCCACATTTTGTTACGTTGCAGCCTTATTCTAAAATTGATTCAATTGTTGTTTTTTCCCCATCAATCTACACACAATATCTCATAATGATAAAGCAAAAATCTAGTAAAAATAAATATCACATT
This sequence comes from Oncorhynchus kisutch, assembly GCF_002021735.2. Taxonomy (NCBI): domain Eukaryota; kingdom Metazoa; phylum Chordata; class Actinopteri; order Salmoniformes; family Salmonidae; genus Oncorhynchus; species Oncorhynchus kisutch. The sequence continues at coordinate 69,656,328 of NC_034184.2, read as the reverse complement.
TTACATAAGGATTCAGACCCTTTGCTCAGTACTTTGTTGAAGCACCTTTGGCAACTTGAGGCTGTTATCATTTTCTTGGTTATCAAGCTATAAGCTTGGCACACTTGTATTTGGGGAGTTTCTCCCATTCTACTCTGCAGATCCTCTCAAGCTCTGTCAGGTTGGATGGGGAGTGTCACTGCACTGCTATTTTCAGGTCTTTCCAGATATGTTTGATCGGGTTCCAGTCCGGGTTCTGGCTTGGTCACTCAAAGACATTCAGAGACTTGCCCCGAAGCCACTCCCGCATTGTCTAGGCTGTGTGCTTCAGGTCGTTGTCCTGTTGGAAGGTCCGGAGCGCTCTGAAGCAGGTTTTCATCAATGATCTCTCTGTACTTTCCTCTATTCATCTTTCCCTCGATCCTGACTAGTCTCCCAGTCCCTGCCGCTGAAAAACATCCCCACAGCATGATGCTGCCACCACCATGCCTCACCGTAGGGATGGTGTCAGGTTTCCTCCAGACGTGACACTTGGCATTCAGGCTAAAGACTTCAATATTGGTTTCATCAGACCAGAGAATCTTGTTTCTCATGATCCGAGAGACGTTTAAGTGCCTTTTGGCAAACCCCAAGCGGGCTGTCATGTGCCTTTTACTGAGGAGTTTATTTATTAATTATTTTATTTCACCTTTATTTAACCAGGTAGGCTAGTTGAGAACAGGTTCTCATTTACAACTGCGACCTGGCCAAGATAAAGCATAGCAGTGTGAACAGACAACAACACAGAGTTACACATGGAGTAAACAATAAACAAGTCAATAACAGATTCGGAAAAAAAGAGTCTATATACATTGTGTGCAAAAGGCATGAGGAGGTAGGCCATAGGAGCGAATAATTTGAATTTAGCAGATTAACACTGGAGTGATAAATGATCAGATGGTCATGTGCAAGTAGAGATACTGGTGTGCAAAAGAGCAGAAAGTAAATAAATAAAAACAGTATGGGGATGAGGTAGGTAAATTGAGTGGGCTATTTACAGATGGACTATGTACAGCTGCAGCGATCGGTTAGCTGCTCAGATAGCAGATGTTTAAAGTTGGTGAGGGAAATAAAAGTCTCCAACTTCAGCAATTTTTGCAATTCGTTCCAGTCACAGGCAGCAGAGAACTGGAAGGAAAGGCGGCCAAATGAGGTGTTGGCTTTAGGGATGATCAGTGAGATACACCTGCTGGAGCGCGTGCTACGGGTGGGTGTTGCCATCGTGACCAGTGAACTGAGATAAGGTGGAGCTTTACCTAGCATGGACTTGTAGATGACCTGGAGCCAGTGGGTCTGGCGACGAACATGTAGCGAGGGCCAGCCGACTAGAGCATACAGGTCGTAGTGGTGGGTGGAATAAGGTGCTTTAGTGACAGGCCACGGAAGGAGAGTTGTATGGCATTGAAGCTCGTTTGAAGGTTAGATGGCAGTGTCCAAGGAAGGGCCAGAAGTATACAGAATGGTGTCGTCTGCGTAGAGGTGGATCAGGGAATCGGCTGCAGCAAGAGCAACATCATTGATATATACAGAGAAAAGAGTCGGCCCGAGAATTGAACCTTGTGGTACCCCCATAGAGACTGCCAGAGGACCGGACAACATGCCCTCGGATTTGACACACTGAACTCTGTCTACAAAGTAGCTGGTGAACCAGGCAAGGCAGTTATTAGAAAAACCGAGGCTACTGAGTCTGCCGATTAAGAATATGGTGATTGGTAGAGTCGAAAGCCTTGGCCAGGTCGACGAAGATGGCTGCACAGTACTGTCTTTTATCGATGGTGGTTATGATATCGTTTAGTACCTTGAGTGTGGCTGAGGTGCACCCGTGACCGTCTTGGAAACCGGATTGCACAGCGGTGGGATTGTGGGATTCGAGATGGTCAGTGATCTGTTTGTTGACTTGGCTTTCGAAGACCTTAGATAGGCAGGGCAGGATGGATATAGGTCTGTAACAGTTTGGGTCTAGGGTGTCTCCCCCTTTGAAGAGGGGGATGACCGCGGCAGCTTTCCAATCCTTGGGGATCTCAGACGATACGAAAGAGAGGTTGAACAGGCTGGTAATAGGGGTTGCGACAATGGCGGCTGATAGTTTCAGAAATAGAGGTTCCAGATTGTCAAGCCCAGCTGATTTGTATGGGTCCAGGTTTTGCAGCTCTTTCAGAACATCTGCTATCTGGATTTGGGTAAAGGAGAAGCTGGGGAGGCCTGTGCGAGTAGCTGCGGGTGGGGCGGGGGGCGCAGCTGTTGGCCGAGGTTGGGGTAGCCAGGAGGAAGGCATGGCCAGCCGTTGAGAAATGCTTGTTGAAGTTTTCGATTATCATGGATTTATCAGTGGTGACCGTGTTACCTAGCCTCAGTGCAGTGGGCAGCTGGGAGGAGGTGCTTTTGTTGTCGTAACCGGCCGCGACCGGGAGGTCCGTGGGGCGACGCACAATTGGCATAGCGTCGTCCGGGTTAGGGAGGGTTTGGCCGGTAGGGATATCCTTGTCTCATCGCGCACCAGCAACTCCTGTGGCGGGCCGGGCGCTGTGCACGCTATCCAAGGTTGCCAGGTGCACAGTGTTTCCTCCGACACATTGGTGTGGCTGGCTCCCGGGTTGGATGTGTTAAGAAGCAGTGCGGCTTGGTTGGGTTGTGTATCGGAGGACGCATGACTTTCAACCTTCGTCTCTCCCGAGCCCGTACGGGAGTTGTAGCGATGAGACAAGATAGTAGCTACTAACAATTGGATACCACGAAATTGGGGAGAAAAAGGGGGTAAAATAAAAGAAAATACAAAAAGAAAGGCCTGCTCGCAGAAGTGTTTTAGGGAGCGTTTGACAGTGATGAGGGGTGGTCATTTGACCGCGGACCCGTAGCAGATACAGGCAATGAGGCAGTGATCGCTGATATCCTGATTGAAGACAGCAGAGGTGTATTTGGAGGAAAAGTTGGTCAGCATAATGTCTATGAGGGTGCCCATGTTTACGGATTTAGGGTTGTACCTGGTGGGTTCCTTGATGATTTGTGTGAGATTGAGGGCATCTAGCTTAGATTGTAGGACTGCCGGGGTGTTAAGCATATCCCAGTTTAGGTCACCTAACAGAACAAACTCTGAAGCTAGATGGGGGGCGATCAATTCACAAATGGTGTCCAGGGCACAGCTGGGAGCTGAGGGGGGTCGGTAGCAGGCGGCAACAGTGAGAGACTTATTTTTGGAGAGATTAATTTTTAAAATTAGAAGTTCGAAATGTTTGGGTATGGACCTGGAAAGTATGACATTACTTTGCAGGCTATCTCTGCAGTAGAATGCATCTCCTCCCCCTTTGGCAGTTCTATCTTGATGGAAAATGTTATAGTTGGGTATGGAAATCTCAGAATTTTTGGTTTGCCTTCCTAAGCCAGGATTCAGACACGGCAAGGACATCAGGGTTGGCAGAGTGTGCTAAAGCAGTGAGTAAAACAAACTTAGGGAGGAGGCTTCTGATGTTGACATGCATGAAACCAAGGCTTTTTCGATCACAGAAGTCAACAAATGAGGGTGCCTGGGGACATGCAGGGCCTGGGTTTACCTCCACATCACCCGAGGAACAGAGGAGTAGGATGAGGGTGCGACTAAAGGCTATCAAAACTGGTCGCCTAGAGCGTTGGAGACAAAGAATAAAAGGAGCAGATTTCTGGGCGTGGTAGAATATATTCAGGGCGTAATGTGCAGACGGGTATGGTGGGGTGCGGGTACAGCGGAGGTAAGCCAAGGCACTGGGTGATGATAAGAGAGGTTGTATCTCTGAACATGCTACTTATAATGGGTGAGGTCACCACATGTGTGGGAGGTGGGACAAAGGAGGTATCAGAGGTATGAAGAGTGGAACTAGGGGCTCCATTGTAAACTAAAACAATGATAACTAACCTGAACAACAGTATACAAGGCATATTGACATTTGACAGAGGAGTGGTTTCCGCCCGGCCACTCTACCATAAAGGCCTGATTGGTGGAGTACTGCAGAGATGGTTGTCCTTATGGAAGGTTCTCCCATCTCCACAGAGGAACCCTGGAGCTCCGTTAGTGAACATCAGGTTCTTGGCCACAAGGCTCTTCTCCCCCAATTGCTCAGTTTGGCCGGGCGGCCAGCTCTTGGAAGAGTCTTGGTGGTTCCAAACTTCTTCCATTTAAGAATGATGGAGGCCACTGTTTTCTTGGGGACCTTCAATGCTTCAAAACGGTTTAGGTACTGACACAATCTTGTCTTTGAGCTCTACGGATAATTCCTTCGACCTCAAGGCTTGGTTTTTGCTCTGACATGCACGGTCAGCTGTGTGATCTTATATAGATAGGTGTGTGCCTTTCCAAATCATGTCCATTGAATTGAATTCACCACAGGTGGACTCCAATCAAGTTGATCATCTCAAGGATGATCAATGGAAACAGAATGCACCTGAGCTCAATTTCAAGTCTCATAGCAAAGGGTCTGAATACTTATTTAAATAAAGTATTTCTGTTTTTTTTTTAAATAAATGTGCAAACATTTCTAAAAACCTGTTTTTGCTTTGTCATTACGTGACATTGTGTGTAGATTGATGAAGATTTGTAATTTTATTTAATCCATTTTACAATAAGGCTGTAACATAACAAAATGTGGAAAAGGGGAAGGGGTCTGAATACTTTCCGAATGCACTATCTACTACTATAGCCTGACTCCAGTCCACATCGTAGCAAGTTCAAGTAGTCCCTCTGTTTTCAGTCCGAGATGTCATTTACTGAACTATACAGGCAATAAAGTTATGATTTGCATTTTAAGGCCATAAGCCAGCTGCATGATGTTAAAAACATAGTCTGTTGATTTAAAAAGAAGGATGTTGGGGACCTTAAACTGCAGGACAGTACATGGTTTACTTTAAACTGCAATGCAATCTTCTCCACGTGATTAATGTCAATGTATCTGTTTTGTTTTGAGCAAAACAAATCAAATTGCAAGCCGTTGTCCTTCATTAAAGGCTTTCCCTATCTCAGTAGCTGGAGTTCTAGGCCACGCAGGCAGATTTCAGATGAGAGAGGGAGGAGAATGTGCTAAAACTGCAGAAAAATCCCACATCCAGCCTCGCCTTTCCTGCTGCTTTTCTACAGCACTTATTTCTAATGGGCTGACGGGGGCCTGTTCAATAGAATAAAATCCCAGTGTGTGTGTGTGTGTGTGTGTGTGTGTGTGTGTGTGTGTGTGGTGGATACCAGGGTGTCTATTGTTTCTAATAACTGCCTTTGAGGACAGTCGGACTTCTCTGTCGCAGCATACCTATTAGACCGCAGGGAATATTAAGCAAGGATTTGAGAATTGGCACTAAAATAGTTAAAGTATCAAGGTGTGCCACTGCCCCAGAGCCTGTATAGTCTAAAGGGGAGTAGCTTCACCTGCCAGGCTTCAAGCTTCTCCTAGAGAACAAGGATACAGAGGGAATGCAAGGATATGTGATCTGGCTATGCAAGACTTGTAGGGCAGTTTTTCCTATGCCATTGTAGGACTTATCCAGCCTTTGGACCAGCACTGCGTTTGTTGTGTGTTCCTTACAGGAGAGTTGCTGCCTGGTGCAATGCTCCACTGTTTATCAGTCCCCCCCCCTATCTCTCTCCCTGACAATGAATCATGCTGAACTAATTCCTCCGCTACAAACACGCGGTGTGGTGGAAGAAATTTTCTATGAAGGGATTTGACGGGACATCTGTTCCGTCGGAGGCACAAACACTCATTTCTATGGCAACCGTGCTGTTGAGACACTTGAGTGTGGCGGTACAACCGCCATGACTTATATGTATGGCTTTTCTGGAGAGGATATTTTATTCATCAATATTTGGTTTATTCTCCTGCTTTCCTGTAATTTATTTTTGTGGTCTCCTTTTTCGCTTTCTCTGCTCTTTACTTCCTTCTCTGTCCTTTGTTGTCTCCATCACATTCGCTCTCTTTTCTCCTCTCCCACACGCTCTCACTTTGTCTTCATCCCTTTCTCCCTCCCTCCCTCCATCCCAGGCTCAGTCGTTCCCCCTTAGCAGAAATGGTTTCAAGGCGGGGATGAGGCTGGAGGGGATCGACCCTCTGCACCCCTCTATGTTCTGCATCCTGTCCGTGGCAGAGGTGAGCTGCAGCCGTCAGCGAGCTGGCACAGCTCCAGACCAGCCTCAACCAAGGGCTCTCCCAGCACACTGGGCAGGTCACACTGTAATTGGATCTGTGATTGCAGTCCAGGCGCCACTGTATTGGGTGGAGGAAATGATCGCCCTAAACTGTCACTAACAAAGCACTTGGTAGTTTTGTGTTGTCTATCTGTTTTTGATGTCATCCCTTTTGTGTTTAAATGTACAAGACGTTAGCACCTGGCATGTACGTATGACATCGACCACTTGACATTAGCTGTTTGTTGTTGTATTTCCATTAGCAGACATTATTTTGCGTCATAGTCTCATAAAATTTGCAGTGGGAAAAATGATTGCTGTTAAGAGCAAGGCCCTTCAAGTAGCCTGCTCTATTGGTCATGGGAATACAAAGCAGAATTACATCATGCCATGGATTGATGTTTGGGATAGTGACCGCATGTCCACCCATACATAATACTGTGTTTTGTTTTTCAAAGGTGATTGGTTACCGATTACGTCTCCACATCGACAGCTACTCAGAATGCTATGACTTCTGGGTAAACGCAGACTCTCCGGATATCAGGCCAGCCGGATGGTGTGAGTCGACAGGACACCAGCTCCACCCACCAAAAGGTGAGCTACAGCAGATCAGCACACTGTTACCCTTTTGTCTTTACCCATTTCACTGTGATTCGTGACTATCGTGCTGACCCAAACCAAACTGTGCTGGCTCTGATATATTATTTTCACATGGTCCTTGTCGTCTGAGACCAGCCACCGGGACAGCTGATAAAACTGAGGAATATTTATATTTGTCCTTTGTGGGGAAAAACTCATTCTGATTGGCTGGGCCTGGTTCCCCAGTGGATCAGGCCCTCCCATGGTTGTGGCCCTGCCCAGTAATGTGAAATCCATAGATTAGGGCCTAATTCATTCATTTATTTCAATTTTCTGATTTCCTTATATGAACTGGAACTCAGTTAAATATTAGAAATCAGTATTTTTAAAAATATATAAAAATGAATATAAAATAAATACAAATAAATAATGACATTTCCTGGAGTGGTGATTTACCAGCGGCTGGGCGCCTGACACAACAATATTCACCACCCTAATCCCCATTAATTTTTTTTGTTCTCTTTCTTCACCCTTCTCTCTCTCTCCATTTTTTTTCTCCCCTTCTTTCTCTCACCCTCTCTCTCTGCACCATTTATTTTCAGGCTACAATGAAAGCGAGTTTAACTGGGAGAAATACCAAGAGGCTTGCAATGCTGAAGCTGCACCAAAGAATCTGTTTAAATCCCAAAATGGTGTAAGTGCTTGGTTGGGGTGCGGGAGTCAATGGAGGCTTAGCTCTACTTTCACCTGTAAGGACAGCTGGGGCCAAATGCTGACTTTCATTCACACAGCAGAACAGAACAATATGTCCCAGTGGCTGTTGTAAAACTCCCTCCACACTGCGGCAGAGATGCACCACTTTACTTCCTGTAGTTTTTTTTACAGTTACAAAAGCTGAAATTTATATTGACTTGTCATAGTAGTAGATGATTTTCAAATCATGCCACAATATTTCCACTATATTGTCATATATACGTATGTACAAAGTAGTAAAACCCTGAGGATTGAAGACATGTGAGATACTGCTTGATTTTAATGAAAGGAAATTGATGAAGGGAAATTATAAATTATATGGTCATATCTCATGTTAAAACTCAATGTTTGTGCACTCAAGCCTTTCCCTTATGGAAATGAAATCTCACATCTGGAATCATGTGAAAATGTGTTTTTGGAACACTTTACATGTAACATTTAACTTCAAGTGTGACATTTCACATTTCACTTCACATGTGAAACTGTGTTTTTGGAAAAATGTGTCATTATGATACACACATTACTTTTAACAGTGTTTTCAAATTACATATTTGACACACTTTGACATACATGACTACATTGTGTATGTTTTATTGATACAGTAATTATTATTCAAAGTGGGATTTAAACACCCAATGACTGATTTCACCTGTATTCCTGACATTTTAGATTTCAAAGTAAATCTCAGCTTCCTTAAAAATACACTCAAAAACTGTTATATATATCATTTGATTTGATTTGACTTTGGTGCGAATACTGCAAATCAATCTCAGAACAACATCAAAGGACCTTGGGAAGATGCTTGATGAAACAGGTACAAAAGTATCTATATCCACAGTAAAACGAGTCCTATATCGACATAACCTGAAAGGCTGCTCAGCAAAGAAGAAGCCAATACTCCAAAACCGCCATAAAAAAGCCAGACTACAGTTTGCAACTGACGAAGATCGTAGTTTTTGGAGAAATGTCCTCTGGTCTAATGAAACAAAAATAGAACTGTTTGGCCATAATGACCATCGTTATGTTTGGAGGAAAAGGGGGAGGCTTGCAAGCCGAAGAACACCATCCCAACCGTGAAGCACGGTGGTGGCAGCATCATGTTGTGGGGGTGCTTTGCTGCAGGAGGGACTGGTGCACTTCACAAAATTGATGGCTTCATGAGGAAGGAAAATTGTAGATCTATTGAAGCAACATCTCAAGACATCACCAAGTTAAAGCTTGGTCGCAAATAAGTCTTCCGAATGGACAATGACCCCAAGCATACTTCCAAAGTTGTGGCAAAATGGCTTAAGTACAACAAAGTCTAGGTATTGGAGTGGCCATCACAATGCCCCAACCCCAATCCTGTAGAAAATGTGTGGGCAGAACTGAAAAAGCGTGTGCGAGCAAGGAGGCCTTCAAACCTGACTCAGTTACACCAGCTCTGTCAGGAGGAATGGGCCAAAATTCACCCAATTTATTGTGGGAAGCTTGTGGAAGGCTACCCAAAACGTTTGACCCAAGTTAAACAATTTAAAGGCAATGCTACCAAATACTAATTGAGTGTATGTTAACTTCTGACCCACTGGGAATGTGATGAAAGAAATAAGCTGAAATAAATCATTCTCTCTACTATTATTTTGACATTTCACATTCTTAAAATAAAGTGGTGATCCTAACTGACCTAAGACAGGGAATTTTTACTAGGATTTAATGTCAGGAATTGTGAAAAACTGAGTTTAAATGTATTTGGCTAAGGTGTATGTAAACTTCTGACTTCAACTCTACAGAAAATCAAAATTGTATAAATATTCAATTCAAGCTGTAACACAACAAAATGTGGAACAATTAAAGGTGTGTGAATTCTTTCTGAGGGAATTGTATAGACACATCAGGAACTTGAGGAAGCTACAGTAGCAACCAAGAAGTGAGGTTTTACTCTCTTACTGTCCTTTTAACATTAACACCTTAATTTAGCTGTACATATACAGTAACTTATTGTAGATTTGTTGTATTTTCACTAACTACACAAAAACCTCCAGGGGAGCATGACACAGCGTCCTAAGAATGTCTTGTAAAAACCGGGAACAAGAACCTGCAGTAAAAGTGAAATATTCTCAATTACATTTGACATCTGGGTTTTCACGTGCTTACATTTTTTTCATGTTAAGTACTCAAATATTGTCACGTGTAGTTTAAAGTTATCAAATGTTGCTTTAAATTAAACCATGTTATCACGTGTGAAATTCATGTGTTTTTTCTTAAGGGTTAAGGGTAGAATCTGTGTATGCTATGGTATGTCAATATTTACTTAAATCCTCCATTGACATGAATGCATGATTTTTTCTTTTAAGTTTAAAGTCAGAAAGTATGAAGCCCTTTTGTGATTTGTCTCTCTGTGTCAACAGACTACGAGCACCTCTAAGTTTCAGGTGGGCATGAAACTGGAGGCAGTGGACAGAAAGAATCCATGCCTGGTGTGTGTGGCCTCGGTGGCCGACATCGTGGACAATCACTTCCTGGTTCACTTTGACAACTGGGACGACACCTACGACTACTGGTGAGACACCTACAATTTAGTTAACCCTTTACACTTGTGGGAATTGGTCTATAAGGATAGGGCTACATTTAAATGTTTCTTACAGAATAAATAATAAATGCATAAACATGGTAGCATTTAAAAGGGAAGAGTTTGGAGATTAGGGGGACAAAACAGTTCTCCTGACACAAGACTGAATCCAAACATGACACTGTTGATTTTATGTGCATTTGACATTTTCTGTACAATTTGCCGCATTTGTTGATAACGAAATCTGAAAATACTCTGGATACATTCAGTAGCAGAAGAACATGCCTGGAAAATGTTGGGGTAGGTGCAACATAAGACATAAAAATGACAAAGGTTTGAGTGAGAAGACTAACTGGTATCTTCAAGTGGCCACACACCTCTCCAAAGTGTGCGCAGTTCCTAAGTTATTTCAAGGAATTTCTTATGACTCAAAAAAAAGTATTCAACTATAAGGACGTAAAAATGTTTATAACATCTACTACAGTAGAAGTACTAGAGTTGAACACAACCCTCTGTCCCTGCCATCACCCAATTACTGTTGTTGTTTACGCAATCCAAAAACTGGCCATTTTAGAAGCTCATTCTGTTACCTACATCACTAACGAAATGATAAAATAGGATCTTACAGTGCTAGGCTTTCACAAGGAAATTCAGAGAAATGGATCGTAATTTTGGTGCGCATAGAAAGGAGTCATGGGTGCATTTTCCGCAGTAAATCTTCTTCACAATAGACAAACAGGCTCATTCTGTTCAGAACAACCCAGGGTATGTGGCCATCATAAACATTGCCGCTGTATATGACGTGAGTTTTATGATATGGAAATGTGAAGGGCACATTTGGCTTGCTTGTATGACATCAAAGCAGCATTTACTAAAATCCTCCACGTCTCAGCTTTCATAATTATTCGAGTCCTCTTAGTTTATAGCATTTCCCAGAGCTTTGACGTCATTTGTAGCATGTTACTGTTCAGTCACTGTGTTCCAAATTAGGCGCTTATTAATGACCAAATCTGCCATTTTCAACACGTGCACGAGTGTAAAGGGTTAAAACAGTTTTTATTCTTTTAAATTCAGCTTTTTGTGAGTTAGAAGATGATGAGAATATGGAAAAGTGTGCGTGTGTGTGTGAAATTGGTCATCATTTCAGTTTAACTTCTCAGACTATGTTATGATACACTATTTTTGATATAACTGAAGTAAACTTCAGCAGAACTGGTTCTGTCTTCTCAAAGTTTAAAAGGAAGTGTCTGTCTAGCGTTACATTTTGGGTATCTTGTTGCTACTTTGAATGTTAAATTAAGGAATTTGTCAAAATCAGACCAGAGGTTAAGGTGTTCGAGCCAGAGGAGATGTGATCAACATTTGTTTACTGATGTTTGCTGTCAGTAACTGATAGGTTACACTTTAATGTTGTTTTGTAGCTGTAGTGCATGTGTCATTCAACTTTATATTACATTGTGTATAATTAGCTTTGTTACCTTATAGAGAGTGTGTGTGTGTGGTGGTTGCGCACGTATGTGCACCTGTGTGTACATAATCTTTGTGTGTGTACATGTATCATCTTCAATGTAAGATTCCTCTGAAGTTCTGTCGTCAGTGAATCAGTGACAGTTTACCAGCTAATTGCTAAGAGGTGTTTGATTGATTACATAGCATGTGACATGGCCCAATTCATCCAGTGAAAAGCTTGATGTGGGAGAAAAATAGAAGCTGTGTAATTAGATATAATGTAATGGTTGAAGAGGAGAACTGACAGTTGTCTCTGGGAAAAGACAAACGTTTGTTCTCAAGAGTTGCCTGGCTGAGATATTTTCAGGATATTTTATTTTTCATTTTTTCCTGTATTTTTCCTCTTTCCCTGTGTCATACCGAGACATTCCAGTAGGAGAAGCTCCTAGCTTCCTAGCCTCCTAACTGCCTACAAAGACATGCAGAAATCATGGTTCCCCACAGCTCATTACATTCACACACACATGCACACACTCAACATGTACACCCACACTCACAGTGTCTCTTACACACAGGCTCAAACACACTTGCATGCTCACACGTTCACAAACTCGCGCACACCTTGCACACAATTGCATTCTCTCAGACACTCCACTGGCTCACCAGGGAGCATGTGTGGAATTGTTGGTCAAATACCATGGCCGTCGGGACATGGCAAGCCCCATGATTGGCTATTCTGCAAAGTTACACAGTTGCTGTGTCATTGCAAAGCACACCGAAGATGAATGGAATTCCTATTGTATTGTCTGATTGATTGTGTTTGTAGGTACATGTTAATCTAGCCGGCCTGTACAATAAGTCAAATTGCAATATTCTCCCGGTCACATACCGGGTATTGTACATGTAAATTGCATTTAGAGGTTGTTGTAATATCTTACCTCCGGACGATTGAAATCAAATTGTACGTGTGCGTGTAGATGAAGAAGTGGGTGTGTAGATGAGGAAGTGTATGTGTGTAGGAAGATAATGTAAAGTATGCTATGGTAAAGTGTAGTGTGTGTCTGTATGTTTTAGGTGTGACGCCAGCAGCCCTCACATCCACCCAGTGGGCTGGTGCCAGGACCACGGAAGACCTCTCACTGCACCTCAGGGTGGGTAGCTAGTCCAGCACACACAGTATACTGTCATTGAGGATGCTATTTGAATAGTGTCTGCTAAAATGACCTTGGCTCCTCCCCACTTCAGCCATGTTTTGCTATTCCTCACTTTAGTCCCCATATTAGTATAAAGATATGAACCTTTATCTTAAATCCCCCTTCATCTTCCATGTAAAATCATGAGTTATTCATTTAATTTCCCCTCTAATTTGCTGGTAAATTGCCCCCTTCCACCACACACTTTATAAAGAAATAACTCATATTGTATGGAGAGGGACATCAAACACCTTGAAAGAATCATAATTCATATTGTATGGAGATAGGACATCAGTAGGACATTAATTTCTATGTACAATATGACACGTGCATCATCCTGAATGAGACTTCATCACAGCTGTTCTTTAGTAATGCATGCCCTTCAATGCATAACAAAAATCTAAACATTAACTATTTACTTGACAATTGTTTTTGTTTATATACAGTTGAAGTTGGAAGTTTACATACACCTTAGTCAAATACATTTAAACTCAGTTTTTCACAATTCCTGACATTTCATCCTCATAAAAATTCCCTGTCTTGGGTCAGTTAGGATCACCACTTTATTTTAAGAATGTGAAATGTCAGAATAATAGTAGAGAGAATGATTTATTTCAGCTTTTATGTCTTTCATCACATTCCGAGTGGGTCAGAAGTTTACATAAACTCAATTAGTATTTGGTAGCATTGCTTTTAAATTGTTTAACTTGGGTTAATAATTTCGGGTAGCTTTCCGCAAGCTTCCCATAATAAGTTGGGTGAATTTGTAGGCGGTTTGTAGGCGTCCTTGCTCGCACACGCTTTTTCAGGTTTTCACACACTGTTGCTGGTATTTTGGCCCATTCCTCCATGCAGATCTCCTCTAGAGCAGTGATGTTTTGGGGCTGTTGCTGGGCAACACGGACTTTCAAATCCCTCCAAAGATGTTCTATGGGGTTGAGATCTGGAGACTGGCTAGGCCACTCCAGGACCTTGAAATGCTTCTTACGAAGCCACTCCTTTGTTGCCTGGGCGGTGTGTTTGGGATCATTGTCATGCTGAAAGACCCAGCCACGTTTCATCTTCAATGCCCTTGCTGATGGAAGGAGGTTTTCACTCAAAATCTCACAATACATGGCCCCATTCATTCTTTCCTTTCCACGGATCAGTCGTCCTGGTCCCTTTGCAGAAAAACAGACCCAAAGCATGATGTTTCCACCCCCATGCTTCACAGTAGGTATGGTGTTCTTTGGATGCAACTCAGCATTCTTTGTCCTCCAAATACGACGAGTTGAGTTTTTGCCAAAAGTTATATTTTGGTTTCATCTGACCATATGACAATCTCCCAATCTTCTTCTGGATCATCCAAATGCACTCTAGCAAACTTCAGACGGGCCTGGACATGTACTGGCTTAAGCAGGGGGACACGTCTGGCACTGCAGGATTTGAGTCCCTGGCGGCGTAGTGTGTTACTGATGGTAGGCTTTGTTATTTTGGTCCCAGCTCTCTGCAGGTCATTCACTAGGTCCCCCCCTGTGTGGTTCTGGAATTTTTGCTCACCGTTCTTGTGATCATTTTGACAACACAGGGTGAGATCTTGCGTGGAGCCCCAGATCGAGGGAGATTATCAGTGGTCTTGTTTGTCTTCCATTTCCTAATAATTGCTCCCACAGTTGATTTCTTCAAACCAAGCTGCTTACCTATTGCAGATTCAGTCTTCCCAGCCTGGTGCAGGTCTACAATTTTGTTTCTGGTGTCCTTTGACAGCTCTTTGGTCTTGGCCATAGTGGAGTTTGGAGTGTGACTGTTTGAGGTTGTGGACAGGTGTCTTTTATACTGATAACAAGTTCAAACAGGTGCCATTAATACAGGTAACGAGTGGAGGACAGAGGAGCCTCTTAAAGAAGAAGTTACAGGTCTGTGAGAGCCAGAAATCTAGCTTGTTTGTAGGTGACCAAATACTTATTTTCCACCATAATTTGCAAATAAATTCATTAAAAATCCTACAGTGTGATTTTCTAGATTTTTGTTCTTCTCATTTTGTCTGTCATAGTTGAAGTGTACCCACCCTCTCATCTTTTTAAGTGGGAGCGAAACTTGCACAATTGGTGACTGTCTAAATACTTTCTTGCCCCACCGTATATATTATTGCCGTAGTGGGCCACTCCTGAGCCCCTCCACCCAGTCGTAATTGTGTTGTCTGACTCAACATTAAGTACGGCTCAGGTCATGGTGATGAGGTAGGAATTATATACAGGGAGCTGTAAAGTGAAACTCACCCAAAGGTGAGGAATCCAGGTCAGAAGCTTTTGAGGATTTCGAAAACCTCTAGGCTCTCTCCCGTTCCCTCGCTCCTTCTCCTGTTCTCCAATCAGAGACTTTTAAATCATTTTAAACTGCAAAACCCTTACGCACCACTGCACTTTGTATACCAGAGTTGGCTGATCTTCTCTAGTCACTCGTAGGCTCAGTCACTGGTATACTTTTATTTACAAAGCCATTTGGGGTTTACTACCTTTTTATTTGTATATTTTTATTGTTCAGAAATGTGGTGGGTACTCTCTCCGTTCGCTGGACTTTATCCTGCTAACTGTTCCAAATGTCCCAACTGAAATTGGTAAAAGGGCTTTTATGTACTCTGCGCCATCGTCTTGGAACACCTTACAAAATACCTTTAAACTGGAAGAACTTGTCCCGATTGGTGTTTTTAAATCACTGATGAAGGATTTTGAGACTGATTCCCTGACCTGTCAATGTTTTTAATTTGCTGTTTTATACTCTTGTGAATTCAATGGTTTTCACTAGATTACTTGTAGTTTTTCATGTTGTCTGTCTGTAATTTTTTGTAATGACTTGGTGCTGCCTATCTTGGTCAGGGCGCTCTTGCCATTTGGCTAACGTTCTCCCCGTGAACTGTATGTCATAAAACTGAAATGTTCATCATTTTTGTCCTTTAATGCGAGTGTAACGCGGAGCTGTTAACTTCTTGATGCTACCAATCCCAGTAGCGGGATAATTTTAGTCTGCAACCGCTGAATAGCATAGCGCAACAGTCAAATAATATTACTAGAAAATATTCATGAAATCACAAGTGCAATATTTTGAAACACAGCTTAGCATTTTGTTAATCACCCTGTCGTCTCAGATTTTGAAATTACAGCGAAAGCAATCCAAGCATTTGTGTAAGTTTATCGATAGCCTAGCATAGCATTATGTACACTTAGCATCAGAAGCTTGGTCACGAAAATCAGAAAAGCAATCAAATTAACCGTTTACCTTTGATCTTCGGATGTTTTCACTCAGGAGACTCCCAGTTACACAACAAATGTTCCTTTTGTTCCATAAAGATGATTTTTACCCCCCAAAATACCGACGTTTGTTTGTCGCGTTATGTTCAGAAATCCACAGGAAAGAGCGGTCACGACAACGCAAACGGAAATTCCAAATAGTCTTCATAATGTCCACAGAAACATGTCAAACGTTTTTTTATAATCATTCCTCCGGTAGTTTTTTAAATATATATTCGATAATGAATCAACCGAGTATGTAGCCCCCACCTCTCCACTTACACAATGTGATCCTTCACGCTCATTTTTTCAAAATAAAAGCCTGAAACTATGTCTAAAGACTGTTGACACCTTAGGGAAGCCACAGAAAAAGGAATCTGGTTGATATCCCTTTAAATGGAGAACAGGCACGCATAGGAACACAGAGGTTTCAAAATAAGAGGCTCTTCCTGATTGGATTTTGCCTGCAATATCAGTTCTGTTATACCCACAGACAATATTTTTACAGTTTTGGAAACTTTAGAGTGTTTTCTATCTTAATCTGTCAATTATATGCATATTCTAGCATCTGGTCATGAGAAATAGGCCATTTACTTTGGGAACGTTATTTTTCCAAACATAAAAAAATAGTGGGCCCTTATCTGAGAGAGTGCGATGTTGAGTAAAACATTATTGTAACTCCTTGATCCATGCCTTGTCTTGTGCAGAGAGCATTTAATTGACCATTTGGAATAGGTTTACACTCTCGCTGTCTCTCTCTCTCGTCAGACTCCTATCAGACCAGATAGACCTTAGCTCAGCTAAAGCCTATCCCTACCCTCAGCAAAGCACAGTGGTGCATACAGTATGAGGTAGTTTGAAATGCAGGTGCTTTTCTGGCTGGCTTTAGTGAACACCAACATGATGGTATCTGTCTGTTTGGACCAAATGTTTTTTTTCTTGTAAAATATATGTTGTACATAAACTGATTGCCTCAAACATCAATATGAAGTGAATGTGTTGAAACCACATCCCTTGCTTTAACTTAATATGGACTCATCATTTCTGCCATGTGCAGTATGATGTCACATCCTTTTCCTCAAGTAATTTGAGATCAAGTGAACAACTGCTGCTCTGGTGTACTTATATTATGTTATATACTGAGTATACCAAACATTAGGAACTCCTTCCAAATATTGATTTGTACACCCTTTTGCCCTCAGAACAGACGCAATTCGTCGAGGCATGGACTTTACAAGGTGTCGAAAGCGTTCCACAGGGATGCTGACCCATGTTGACTCCCACAGTTGTGTCAAGATGGCTGGATGTCCTTTGGGTGGTGGACCATTCTTGATACACACAGGAAACTGTTGAGTGTGAAAAACCCAGCAGCATTGCATTCTTGACACAGACCGATGCGCTTGACACCTACTACCATGGCCCTTTCAAAGGCATTTTCATCTTTTGTCTTGCCCATTCACCGACAATGGCACACATACACAATCCATGTCTCAATCGTCTCGAGGCTTAAAAATCCTTCTTTAACCTGTCTCCTCCCCTTCATCTACACTGATTTGAAGTGGTTTTAACAATAAGGGATCATAGCTTTCACCTAGCTTTGTTTCCCTGAGAATCTGGGAAGGTGAAAGTTCTCATTACTTTGAAATAGATGCATCTATAGGCACTTTACCAACATATTTACTACCACTACTTCCAGCTGCCTCTATGCACAGAACATATTTTGTCTAACATGCATTTAACATATATATTGTGGCTGAAGCATCTGCCAAATTGTGAGAAGGAGCCACTTTAGCCTATTGAGATGCACAAATGCGTTTTCTCTTGGATGTTTTACTGGAATGAAATCGAGTTTCAAAGTTGAGTTTCATCATAAAGACACAATATATGAACAGTTCCCAAGTAGCCATTCAAGTTTATTATTGAACCATTTGCGATTGGCTCAAATGCCCAAGGCCTCTAACTTCCTCTTACTCCTTTCTGGTTTGGGACTGGAGTGCGTTATTTCTGTACAGTCATTTTCCTCTCTTCTATATTAGTTCAACAAAAACTACTGAGGCAGTGTCCTGTAGAGCCAATCACTTACTAATTGGAGCCTCCACAACTGAATCTCCAATAGCTAACCATAATTATCTCCGCAACCAGGCGATATGTGTACATTTGGTTCCCCTGCATATGTTGCACCCATCTGTGTGTGTGTCGCATTCAAGTTTTCAAGCACATTTTTCTTTTGATGAAATTGTCACAGCCGTTAACAGTCACAGTTTGAAGTTGTTGCATGTGTTGGTGTGTGCATGTGCGTTCGCGAGCTTGCAAGTGTGTGATTAATTCGATTTGTGTTTTGGATTGTGTTCAAGGACACCCCAATCCAGAACATTTCCTGTGGGAGGAGTACTTACAAGACAACGGTTCCACGGCGGTTCCAAGCCAGGCTTTCTGTATGGTAAGCAATGGGCATGGAACAGCAGGCTAGCCTTGTATCAGCCAACTGTGTGTGTGTTGCACAGCACCATTGTTATTCCCAGCCTCTGCTGTAATCTAACGGCTGATTTAGTGTTTCATAATGATTCCTTTTATTTTCTAAAAATATCTACGAACAGTTGTAATTGAAGGCCGTTTAATAACTGTTGTGGTTCAGTTCCTTTTCACAATAATGACACAAGTCATGTTTTTCTCAGTTTGACATTAGTTTGTCTCTTTCCCAGACCTGTCTTTCTCATTCAGAAACTTCTGTTTCAAAACGGTTCTTTCCCATAAAGAACTCCACTGTCAGCCTCCTCTCCCTCTGTGACATCTGCACAGCACAATTTCACACCCTCAAATCCTCACCTCTGGCTGAGTTTCTGGCTGACAGGGCCTGTCCTCTCCTCTGCTCTCCTCCACTCTGCATGTTCTGCTCTTCTCTCTCAGAGATGTGTACAGTCTTCTGCCTCCTCCCTTCCTCTTTCTCTCTCTCTCTTTCGCATGTCCTCTCCTGTCTTCTTTCTCTCTCCCTCTCTTTTGGCTGGGAAGTGCATGCGCCTTTTTGGGAGTCTCGACAGGCTTGACTGCCATCTCTAACGCCCTTTCTCTCCGCCCCTCTCTTCCTCCTCTCTCTCGTCACAGAGAGCGCCTCACAGTTTCCAGGTGAACATGAAGCTGGAGGCGGTGGACAGGAGGAACCCCATGCTGGTCCGCGTGGCCACCGTCTCAGACACTGAGGACTACAGGGTCAAGGTGAGTGGAAAGGAAAGGGAGATACCTAGTCAGTTGTACAACTGAATGCATTCAATTGAAATATGTCTTCCGCATTTAACCCAACCCCTCTGAATCAGAGAAGTGCGGGGGGCTGCCTTAATCGACTTCCACGTCATCGGCGCCCGGGGAACAGTGGGTTAACTGCCTTGCTCAGGTGCAGCATGACAGATTTTGACCTTGTCAGCACGGGATTCGATCAAGCAACCTTTCGGTGACTGACCCAACGCTCCAAGCCGGTGAAGGGTTGGGATTAGAGAGAGAACAATGGGGTGAGAGAGCTCCAAGCCGGTGAAGGGTTGGGATTAGAGAGAGAACAATGGAGTGAGAGAGCTCCAAGCCGGTGAAGGGTTGGGATTAGAGAGAGAACAATGGAGTGAGAGAGCTCCAAGCCGGTGAAGGGTTGGGATTAGAGAGAGAACAATGGAGTGAGAGAGCTCCAAGCCGGTGAAGGGTTGGGATTAGAGAGAGAACAATGGAGTGAGAGAGCTCCAAGCCGGTGAAGGGTTGGGATTAGAGAGAGAACAATGGAGTGAGAGAGCTCCAAGCCGGTGAAGGGTTGGGATTAGAGAGAGAACAATGGAGTGAGAGAGCTCCAAGCCGGTGAAGGGTTGGGATTAGAGAGAGAACAATGGAGTGAGAGAGCTCCAAGCCGGTGAAGGGTTGGGATTAGAGAGAGAACAATGGAGTGAGAGAGCTCCAAGCCGGTGAAGGGTTGGGATTAGAGAGAGAACAATGGAGTGAGAGAACTCCAAGCCGGTGAAGGGTTGGGATTAGAGAGAGAACAATGGAGTGAGAGAGCTCCAAGCCGGTGAAGGGTTGGGATTAGAGAGAGAACAATGGAGTGAGAGAGCTCCAAGCCGGTGAAGGGTTGGGATTAGAGAGAGAACAATGGAGTGAGAGAGCTCCAAGCCGGTGAAGGGTTGGGATTAGAGAGAGAACAATGGAGTGAGAGAGCGAGAGAAGTGAGGAAATTAGTAATAGATTAAATGAGAGGAAGAGCTTTTTAGAGTGAAAAAAGGAAAGAGTGAGGCAGGGGATGCGAGGAGGTTGTGCATGTGGGAAGAAGTGAGGGGGGTGGTAGTCAGGGTGAGGAGGCCTGCTGGAGTGACATGGCAGATGGAGGTTTTGGGGTTTGGTATGTCTCTGTGAAATGAGCAGGCTGTCAGTCTGCCGAAACCACTTGGTGGTGCTGTTCTTGTTAAACCACTAACAAGCCTTGTACTGAGACTTGATAGGTTGTAGTGTGTGTGTGTACTGCATGCCTATATGTTTGCGCATGCATGATGTGTATATGCATGTGTGCATGCAGGTCATAATTGACAGAGCAGAGTGCCTTGTATCTCACCATTTCTGTCCTATGACATCACACCGCTCAATCAGTAGAGGAGGAATCCACTGATTAATTAATGATTACGTGATCAGGCAGGCGCCATTAACCAACCATGGCTTTAGCATGCGTCAAAGCAGGTTATACAGTGCCTTCAGAAAGTATTCACACCCCTTGACTTTTTCCACATTTTGTTGTGTTACAAACTGGGATTCAAATGTATTTAATTGTTATTTTTGTCAACGATCTACACCTAATACTCTAACATTTGTAAATAATTAATGAAAAACAACACTAATATATCTTGATTAGATAAGTATTCAACCCCCGAAGTCGATGCAGTGATTACAGCTGTGGGTCTTTCAGGATAAGTCTCTAAGAGCTTTCCACACATGGATTGTGCAACATTTGGCCATTTATTCTTTAAGCACTGTCAAATTTGGATGTTGGTCATTGAAAGACAACCATTTTCACGTCTTGCCATAGATTTTACAGCAGATTTAAGTCTAAACTTAACTAGGCCACTCAGGAACATTCACTGTCTTCTTGGTAAGCAGTGTAGATTTGGCCTTGTGTTTTAGGTTATTGTCCGGCTGAAAGGTGAATTCATTTCCCAGTGTCTGGTGGAAATTAGACTGAACCAGGTTTCCTCTGGGAACTTGCCTGTGCTTAGCTCCATTCCATTTATTTTCTTATCCTGAAAAACTCCCCAGTCCTTAACGATTACAAACATAACTATAACATGATGCAGCCACCATTATGCTTGACAAAATGGAGTCATACTCAGCAATGTGTTGTATTGGATTTGCCCCAAACATAACTTTTTCTATTCAGGACAAAAAGTGAATTGCTTTGCCACATTTTTTGCAGTATTACTTTAGTGCCTTGTTGCAAACAGGATGCATGTTTTTGGAATATTTTTTATTCTGAACAGGCTTCCTTCTTTTCACTCTGTCAATTAAGTTAATATTGTGGAGTAACTACAATGTTGCTGGTCCACCCTCAGATTTTCTCATACCACAGCCATTTAACTCTGTAAATGTTTTAAAGTCATCATTGGCCTCATTATGAAATCCATGAGTGGTTTCCTTCCTCTCCTGCAACTGAAGCTGGAGACCCATATCTCCCTCTAACTTTTAGCGTCAGCTGTCAGAGCAGCTTACCGATCACTGCAGTTGTACACAGCCCATCTGTAAATAGCCCATCCAACCAACTACTTACCTCATCCCCATATTTGTTTTTGTTTTTCTGCTCTTTTGCACACCAGTATTTCTAATTGCACATCCTCATCTGCACATCTATCACTCCATTGCAAATAGGCCACTATTGGTCTATTTATTGCCTTACATCCTTACTTCATTTGCACACACTGTATACAGATTTTTCTGTTGTGTTATTGACTGTACGTTTGTTTATCCCATGTGTAACTCTGTGATGTTGTTTTTGTCGCACTGCTTTGCTTTATCTTGACCAGGTCGCAGTTGTAAATGAGAACTTGTTCTCAACTGGCCTACCTGGTTAAAAAAAGGTGAAATAAATAAAAAATAATAAAGTTTCAAACAGTGCTCAACTAGGAGCAGAAACAACTGTGGATTTGGAAATAAGTCTCTTATCGTTAATCCTGGTCTCTCAAAACGTTTTTTTTGTGTTACTGTCTCTTTATACGATTGAAAGAGCATTTTAAACATGATTTCAGCGCTCTGTCTTTAGGAAGGCTTTCTGTTGATAGCTGTGCTCTGTGGTGTCCTTGTCTCCTGTAGCGTCAGCTGTGTTCTTTTGTGTATGTTGGCCTGTTTAATTGTCCATTACAATACATGTTTTTCTATTTGGTTTAAATGTTTTATTTTCTGTACAGTACTTTGAGATTATTCTGTATATTGAAAAGCCCTTTATGAATGTCAGATATTATTTTTAGTACTAATGTTGCTGTCTCTCCCTTTTGCTCTCTCTCGCTCTCTCTGTATTACTCAGATCCGTTTTGACGGCTGGCATGAGAAGTTTGACTTCTGGGTGGACTCTGACCTGCCGGACCTTCACCCTGTGGGCTGGTGTGCCCGGACAGGTCATCCCCTGGAACCCCCCCTCTGTGAGTTCACCACCCCTGTGTGTGTGTGTGCTCTTCACTAACCATTCCAACTCAACGCTCACATGTACACACAAATCAATGCACTCGTCCATGCTTCTCAAGGACCTCTCCATCCATTAAATCCCCACTATTGATTTTGTCCCTTTCAGAGGTGAATCTCACTGACATTAGAGCACAGCTATCTGATGTATGGGTGCAAAGTCTTTTCTATGTCACATTGCTTTGTACTGCGCTCTAAATCCTAACCACAACTCCACAGCCAATAGCACAGTATCCCTGCTCTAAAAACAACTTTAAAGTAAGTGTCCAGTGAAAATCTCACTTTTAAATGTTCATATTCTGTTATCACTTATCCAAATAATGTAGTTGACTCGTCTTATAATCATATTTCTGGCCAAAGCATAAATTGGAGATTAAAACACACCTCAAATGTTTATCTCAAAACATTAAAAAGAAAAACACTTGAAATTTACTTGGATAATGACAGGCCCGTGTGTCAGTAATCCAGCAACATTTTCATTTTTTTCAAATTCTTCCGGTGGGGAGATGGATCTTTCTCGAGACTAGGTGAGACATGTTCTCACTGCACACAGGCAAGGTAGTTAGCTAGCAAGCAAGCCAAGCAATCCACAGCTGGTCTTGGCAAAAAGGACAAAGCCTATGCAACAACTATCTCGCCAGTCACTTCTAGTTCAAGTTATGTGGTTATGTGGCAGTTATCTAAGGTTAGCATGCTAATGGTAGCAATCGTTAGCTAAGAAAGCAAGTCAAAGCAGATCTTTCACACAACAACCATCTTGCCATTCCATTTTATTTTAAATCCTGTGGTTTGTAGCTAAAAGTGTTATGTCAAGAGAACTTCGCTGTTGTGTTAGCTGTTGTTGACTGATATAGATAGCAGTAGTGGCTAGCTAGCTTCATGACTAACGTAAACTCACGTAAACTCGTACATCGCCTTGGTCCGTACATTTGCCCTTATTTTAGCGCCCCAAAAATGTAATACTTTCAGGTCAACTGTAATGTCAATACCATTGTAAACCACAAATTCCAACAGAATCAATTACATGACCTAAACACTGCCCGTTTCTGCATAATTCAAGCAGGCAATGAGCGCCGTCGGGTCTTTTTAAAAATGGCAGGTGGGGAAGCAAAACTAAAGCGTGATAGTGAGAGGAGAGTGTGGGAAAATTGCTTTTTTTCACTCAATCTGTCCAATTTATCACCTTATCGCCTCTAAAATGTAAATAAAACACTATACAGAGTTTATATAATGTGTCATTAGATACCTATTTGAAGGTTTGTGTCGAATTAGAATCGGGTTTTTATGGCGGTGCTAATGTGATCTAAGAAGTAAACAGCGGCTTTGAGAATGATGATCGCATGCAATGATGATGGAAAAAATGACTAGGTATCCCCCCTTACCCCGTCACTGTCCATTTCTTGTTTTTAAAGGATGAGAGAAGTGCTACACCTGGAGGACAGAGATTGTAAGACAGAAATAGTTGCTTTATATGCGTGCTGTACTTTACGACATGACACGTCTAGATGTAATGAAGGGTCAGTTTTTTTAACTTTTCTCCAATACTATAGGGCCGTTACCATGTCGATCAATGCTTGAATAGAAACCTAGTTCACCCCCCCGATTTTGAAGTCAACACAGTCGCTACAGTCCCATTAGTTTTCTTTGTAGCCTCGTTTGAATGTTGCGGTTGGGGTGAGTTTATGTTAGCTAGTTACGTAGCTAACAACAAAAATATCAGCAATATAGTGACAGTGAAGTAAAGAAAAGAAATGACTCACACTTGTGAAATAATCAGCCTGCATTTATTGCACAGGGCACAGGGAAATATACTTTTTATAACATCCGAAATGATACTTTTTTGGAAGGACATCTATTTAATTCATATTGTATTTCATTTTAAAATCTGGAACACTGGACAGATACTTAAACAAGTTGGCACAGTGCGAGAAATCAACAAAAGTATTTTTGTCTGCACAGACTAATCACTTGACCTTTGAAGAATGCCTTTAATTTTTCTTCATTTTCGATGATGGCTGTGATTGTTTTTCTTGATGTATTACCATTGACAGTTCCATAGTGATTTAGGGATACAATATAAATGGCTGCAACAGAAATCATATTAGAAATAAAAAAACACAACTCTAATCTTATTCCAAGTGGAGGACTTGTCTCCTTCAGAGACTAGTGGAATAAATCTTTTCAATTTCCCCTTTTGGTAAACACATTTGGGACGACGTGTGTGTGTGTGTGTGTGTGTGTGTGTTTTGTCTTGGCACCGGCAATACAGGCCATAAACCTAACTTGAATTCGATGTCTTATTTGGTTCAGAAGCTTGGTGCTTGATATATTATGGCAAGAGAAACGTTTGATGTTGCTCTAGATGTCTTAATCTAACACATAAGCAGAACCATAAGGGCTATTTGTCTACCCTGACACTCAAAAGACTTATTGGTCTACCCCAGTTAATCCTATGTAAGGTCTCATTCATTGTAACTCCATTTCAGATGGATACTCATCATGCAAGGGTTTGCACAGTTGGATAATTAAAACCCATGCTATAGGCGATGATGCTATATAGGCTAAAACATGGGTTTAACTTATCCAACAGTGAAAACCCTTGCATGATGAGTATCCATCTGAAATTAAGTTACAATGAATGACAATTTAGGGAATTCAAGTTAGGTTTATGGCCTGCACAGTGCCTTCGGAAAGTATTCAGACTCTTTGACTTGTTCCACATTTTGTAACATTACAACCTTATTCTAAAATAGATTAAATAATCAGCAATCTACACACACTAACCCATAATGACAAAGCGAAAACAAGTTCATCCTGTTTCCATTGATCATCCTTTAAATGTTTCTACAACTTGATTTGTGTCCACCTGTGGTAAATTAAATTGATTGGACATGATTTGAAAAGGCACACACCTGTCTATATAAGGTCCCACACAGTTGACAGTGCATGTCAGAGCAAAAACCAAGCCGTGCGGTCGAAGGAATTGTCCGTAGAGCTCAGAGACAGAATTGTTTCGAGGCACAGATCTGGGGATGAGTAACAAAACATTTCTGCAGCATTGAAGGTCCCCAAGAACACATTGGCCTTCATCATTCTTAAATGGAAGAAGTTTGGAATCACCAAGACTCTTCCAAGAGCTGGCCGCCCAGCGAAACTGAGCACTCGGAGGAAAAGGGCCTTGGTTCTTGGTCAAACTTCCAGAAGGACAACCATCTCTGCAGCACTCCACCAATTAGGCCTTTATGGTAGATTGGCCAGACGGAAGCCACTCTTCAGTAAAAGGCACATGACGGCCAGCTTGGAGTTTGCCAAAAGGCTACTTAAGACTGTCAGACCATGAGAAACAAGATTCTCTGGTCTGATGAAACCAATAACTCTTTGGCCTGAATGCCAAGTGTCACATCTGGAGGAAACCTGGTACCATCCCTACGGTGAAGTATGGTGGTGGCAGCATCCTGCTGTGGGGATGGTTTTCAGCAGCTGGGGCTGGGAGATTAGCCAGGATCGAGGCAAAGATGAACGGAGCAAAGTACAGTGAGATCCCTGATGAAAACCCTGTTCCAGACTGCTCAGGACCTCAGACTGGGGCGAAGGTTCACCTTCCAACAGGACAATGACCCGAAGCACACAGCCAAGACAATGCAGGAGTGGCTTCGGGACAGGTCTCTGAATGTCCTTGAGTGGCTCAGCAAGAGCCCGGACTTGAACCCGATCGAACATCTCTGGAGAGACCTAGACCTGAAAATAGCTGTGCAGCAACACCCCCTCTAGGTTAGATTACTCGTTGGATATTACTGCATTGTCGGAACTAGAAGCACAAGCATTTCG
Organism: Oncorhynchus kisutch; assembly: GCF_002021735.2. NCBI lineage: Eukaryota > Metazoa > Chordata > Actinopteri > Salmoniformes > Salmonidae > Oncorhynchus > Oncorhynchus kisutch. The sequence continues at coordinate 69,629,868 of NC_034184.2, read as the reverse complement.
CTACACTCGCATTAACATCTGCTAACCATATGTATGTGACAAATACATTTGATTTGATTTGATTTGACTCCCCATCCAACCTGACAGCGCTTGAGAGGATCTGCAGAGAAGAATGGGAGAAACTCCCTAAATACAGGTGTGCCAAGCTTGTAGCATCATACCCAATAAGACTCAATACTGTAATCGCTGCCAAAGGTGCTACAACAAAGTACTTAGTAAAAGATCTGGATACTTGCGTAAACGTGATATATCAACAACAAAAAAATAGATAAATTTGCTAACACTTCTAAAAACTGGTTTTTGCTTTGTCAGTATGGGGTATTGTGTGTAGATTGATGAGGAGAAAAAAAAGATTTCATTCATTTTAGAATAAGGCTGTAACGTAACAGAATTTTGAAAAAGTGAAGTGGTCTGAATACTTTCCAAAGGCACTGAATGTAGTTAATATACCACTGAATACATATGCTGACCCAATTTTACCTACTTGCCTGTTGACTAAATCAATCAATGAATAGCAAGCGTTATCTTCAAACTCTTTCTTGCCAGCCTCAAGCAAGCCTTGTGATTGGTTTGTTGGTTGTCATCCCCATCCAGCACACGCAGGACCTTCTGACCTTAAGAGCTCCGTGACCCAGGGAGTGTGCCCCACTCCGGGCTGCAGGGGTGTGGGCCACATCAAAGGAGCCAAATACACAGGACACCACAGGTAAGACACCTGTTGATGACTACATTGTCTGACAATATCTGCCGGTCCAGAAAAATCGCCACGCCCCTATACCCTGTAGATCTGAAGGGATTAGAAAGGTATCAGCAATATGATAGTAGTTCCACCTTGCTCTCTGATAAGCTTGGTAGCATGTTCACCATGTTGCTTATACCCATCAAATCAAACACATCCTTTCCAATCCCTACAAGTGCTTAGAGGGTAGCGGCTAAGAATTGTTTCTGGGCCAGACCTATCCCCAGCTTGGCTTTTCTGATAGCATGTCATCATTGTTTATAGGCATATTTTGCTTCTTGTGTGCCCATTGACACCCAGATCAGGAAGGACTGTCACGATCGTCGTAATTAGCGGACCAAGGCTCAGCATGATTGAAGTTCCATATCTTTATTACGGGGGAAACTTTAAACAAAAACAATAAACCAATAACGAACCGTGAAAGTAGCGGTGCACATGCACAAACACAAAACAATATCCCACAAACACAGGTGGGAAAAATGGCTACCTATATATGATCTCCAATTAGAGGCAACGAATACCAGCTGCCTCTAATTGGGAACCATACAAAACACCAACATAGAAATATTGAGCTAGAACACCCCCTAGTCACGCCTTGACCTACTACACCATAGAGAACCAAGGGCTCTCTATGGTCAGGGCGTGACAAGGACTAATAACACAAATTAAGGTATTATCCACCAACAGCTGGCTTTCGCAAGGTGAGATGTGGATGCCATTGTCTGTGGGTAATATATATGCTGCTGTAACTGCAGCATTGCATGGCCTGTTGGTTGGCTCCATGCAACAATAGTGAGAGTATGTTGCTAGCATTAACATCCATAGCTCGTTGGAGCACGAATCCTTGCTAGTATTAGCATCTAGCTGACCTGGGCTTCTCTGTGGGGGAGATAGAACCCGGCTGGCTGCAGCCCTAAGGTTTTTACCTAGGGGAGCCAGAGGTGCCTCCACAAAGGAGAGGAGAAAAAGGGATGATGGAGGAGAGGCACTCCTGGACCATGTTCACTCACGGAGCTCACATACGAGTAGCCTAGAGAAGTTAACCCTGCAGCCTGCAGGCCTGCTCCATGCTCTTCTCCCTGCCAAGACTCTGCCTGACTAACTGCCAGAGCAGCAGCGCACAGTCTATCACCGGCTGTCATACCACTGAGGTTATGACCCTCTCTAACCCATTTGTTTTACAAAACACACCGCTTCGCAGAGTGCTTGGTGGAAATTCTTAGTTTTTGATTATGGAAGAGGATGTGTCTTTGAATATATGGCACTTTAAGTGAGAAAATTAGGAATCTTGCCGACTAACATTAATTTTAGTAGCGGTATATTTTGACTGCCAGATGTCAAAGTTGACTTTTTTTCAATAAACAAACTGTAGATCTCTCTCTGTTTTTATAATGTAGTTGTCAATACTATATGACAATGATAGTAGTAGTCCTTCCATTCACCCCTCTGCTCCTCCCTCTCTCCCTCTCTCTGTCTCCCTGAGCATCTGTCTGAGGATTCAACTCGCCCTCTGCTATTTTTGTTCCTCACCTTTTCCAAGGATATAATCAACTCTGAATGGAATGAGAGTGGAGTGTGCATATTCCCCCCCCCCCCCCCAGCACACCCCTCTCCACAGCCCACTGGTGGATCCTTCTGATCAAGAAACAGAAAGACATTCAGTGACAGAGTCCTCCACAACCACAGTACCATGCTTTAAGCCCTGTTACTGCAGCAAAAGAAAAACTCTCTAGAAACGTGTCTCTAACCCAACTTCATTAGCAATTAATTTGAATTTCATCTGCATCAATTATCATAAACTCAGAACTTCAGTTTTATGTGGAGAATAACATATGTGGGTAGAAATATGTAGCAAAATTTTAAATTGTGTATTCTACATTGGATAAAAGTAGAGACTCCGAGCTAGAAAATGTTGATAAACTTGTAACGTCACTTTTTGAGAAAATGGACCTTGAATGTTTTGGTACACCTACTGGAGAGCTCTTCTTTGTCTACACCCATCCAGCATAATTCACACCCTCTTAAGCCTTAGCCCCACCCATCTCTTCAAGGATTCACATGTGAGGCCATGTACAAAACAACCAAAGATTTCAAGACTAAAGGCTGGTTTATACTACGGGTATGTTCGTAAATTCAATCTGAAGTGCCAGAGTGTGCTTAGAGTGAGCACTGGGCGTTCATAAACTCAGAGCGTTGTCAGATCGTCCGTGTGTAAATTCAGAGCGCTTCGCTCTTGGGGAGTTCAGAGCGCACATTGGACGCTCTGGCTGAGTAGGGTTGATCTGAGCATTATGACCTAACAACAGCAGTCAAGCACCCAAGCTGACTGGCTAATGTTGGCTAGCTTGCTAGCAACTTCCAGACACAAATGAGGGAACGGCTCACTCTGACCATTTTACTCGCCCTAGCAGAGCTGTTTAGGCTGTTTTTATGTTATCCAGAGCATTGGTGACTGCAACTGTGCTGCAGGCAACAATTGAATTGCTCTTTTTTGCCAACGTTTACTGACACCGGAGATATTCAACTGGTGTTGAGCGTTTGTAAATTCGTATACATGGATGGATGTTTCTCCCTCTTTCACGGATGGATGATTGCACTTAGTTTGAAGATGTCATCCGGAGACAGTAGGCTGTTGTATAAAACACCTGTGTGTTCTCTTTTTGACTCCATCTGCATATTTGCAATCAAACGCCAGAATTTTCTCAATTTCCTTAACTATCAAACTCTAATGCCACTGATTTCAAAACTCGGTTCTCCAGAAAGTGGAGAGCAACACTTTTGCAGTTCTCCTACGTGATATCTTTCAAAAAAGCTCTGTTACTAAGGATTACCTACACAAACTGACCAGCGCATGTTATAGACCGAAGCGTGCTACATGGCAGAACAATCTGAACTCATCTCTCAGCATGTCCAACCCACCCATTATCTCAGCCAATCATGGCTAGCGGAAAGGTTCCATGGCTAAACCAACTAGTCTCGTAATTTAACAATTGTATTACTATTTACAGATGGCATACAAGTGTGTTATTAAGGCACATGAAAGTTTACATGTTCCAGAAGGCATTTCTGCCCCCCCAAAAACATTTTTATTAAAAAAAAGTTTAAGTTCAAATGGCTCTTCTATGAAGTAGTGATGCGCGACATACGCGTAGTTCCCATATCATCACTTCTTTTATGTTATTGTGGCATGTTTTCATTCTTTAATGGCCCCCGTCATCTGAGTAAACGGTTGTGACTGCTCAGAGGCTGTTGGGAGCAGAGACACTGAGGCTCACATTATGACTCACGCACAAACACACACGCAAACACACAGGAACACACACACACAGCTGTATTCAGTCATCTGTGCAGTGCACGGTAATAAAAACATCATTCGACATCCATATTAAAATAACTAATCAGGAAGCTGAGAGCTATTTCATACCCCCACACAACATTATGCTCCGGCACCCTCAATGATTTTGATGAAAGTATTATTTTTAATTCTAGAGGCGTTATTGGTGAAGAGGTAATATTATCCAAGTTTGAATTTTGGCATTAGCCTGAAGGTTTGGGAGTGTGGGAGCTCATCTACTGCTCGAGTCGAGCGTTATGCAATTTCATTATAATAATCTCATGAATATTTATAAAACGGTGACTTACTTTACTTTGAAGAAAAATAAATGTACATTTGTATGTGTTGAGGGACCTTCAGGGTGTTATACAATTCACCTTTCAATGATTATGGGTTTAACTTTTGACCTCAAAGGGTCAACTCATTTACAGAATACGACGCCGCACAAAGACAGGGCATGTTCATTTCCATTGAGATAACATTTGAATGGAAAGTGCCCACTTTAGCGCCCTGCCTGGGCGTTAGAAGAGCCCAGCACGGCTCTTTCCTGCAGTACAAATTGATCTTATCTCTCTAAACCATCTGCAGTGGAGGAAAGGGCACAGAGTGGGGCGACCAACCCCTCTCTGAACAGCGTAATTTTAGCTTCTCAACACTCAGACTACTGCTGCAATCTATTTTTGAGCTACTAAAATCCTCCCGTTTCAGTCGCCTGTAGTTCCATCACGCAGCATTTTGTTTTAATGAACGCAAGCATGGTCGATTTCCACAGCTGGCGTCAACATAAATAGTCTCATCCCGACTTAAAGTCTCCGGTCTGCTGAGAGCGCAGTTTCATCCCCTTATCAAAATGCACAGATGTATGTGTTTTTCCTTGGCCTGTGCTACGGTTTAGTTGGTTCCAAGGTAGAAGTGTGTCTGTGTCTGTCAGTATGTGTGTTGGCTCAATTTATGGCATCAGATGCAGGCCTATAGTGCATTCGGAAAGTATTCAGACCCCTTGACATTTTACACATTTTGTTACTCTACAGTCTTATTCTAAAATGTATTACATTTTTTCTCATCAATCTACACACAAAACCCCATAATGACAAAGCAAATACAGGTTTTTAGACATGGTTGCAATTTTATAAAGAAAGTATTCAGACCCTTTACTCAGTACTTTGTTGAAGCACCTTTGGCAGCAAATACAGCCTCAAGTCTTCTTGGATATGATGCTACAAGCTTGTAGCCCTGTATTTGAGAAGTTTCTCCCATTCTTCTCAGCAGATCCTCTCAAGCTCTGTCAGGTTGGATGGGGAGTGTTGATGCACAGCTATTTTCAGGTCTCTCCAGAGATGCTTCAAGTCCAGGCTCTTGCTGAGCCACTCAAGGACATTCAGAGACTTGTCCTGAAGCCACTCCTGCGTTGTCTTGGCTGTGTGCTTAGGGTCGTTGTCCTGTTGGAAGGAGAACCTTCGCCCTAGTCTGAGGTCCTGAGCGGTCTGGAACAGGTTTTCATCAGGGATCTCACTGTACTTTGCTCCGTTCATCTTTGCCTCGATCCTGGCTAATCTCTGGATGGTGCCAGGTTTCCTCCAGACGTGACGCTTGGCATTCAGGCCAAAGAGTTCAGTCTAGATTTCATCAGACCAGCGAATCTTGTTTCTCATGATCTGAGAGACGTTTAACTTCTTGGTGACAGGGAGGCAGTATTGAGTAGCTTGGAAGAATAAGGTGCCCAGAGTAAACTGCCTGCTACTCTGTCGCAGATGCTAATATATGCATATTATTAGTACTATTGGATAGAAAACACTCTGACGTTTCTAAAACTGTTTGAATGATGTATGTGAGTATAAAAGTTCTCATATGGCAGGTGAAAACCTGAGACAAATCCAACTAGGAAGTGGGAAATCTGAGGTTTGTAGTTTCATTTAAGTGATTGCCTATCCAATATGCTGTGTCCATGTTGCCAGATTGCACTTCCCAAGGCTTCCAGCAGATGTCAACAGTCTTTAGAAAGTTGTTTGAGGCTTCTATTGTGGAAGGGTGTCGAATAAGAGCTGTTTCATCAAGTGGACTAGGCTGAGGCTAATCAGTTGTTTACTGCGCGGTGACACGGGCGTGCCATTCCTTCTTTTTTCTCTGTAATGAATATGCTATTGTCCGGTTGGAATATTATTGAAGATTTATTATAAAAAGACCCTAAGGATTGATTGTAAACATCGTTTGACATGTTTCTACAAACTGTAATGGAACTCTTTTGACTTTTCGTCAGGATTTTGCCCTCGCGCATTGTGCCTTTGGAAGAGTGAACTAAACGTGCGAACAAAACGGAGGTATTTGGACATAAATATGGACGTAATCGAACAAAACAAACATTTCTTGTGGGAGTCATGGGAGTGCATTCCGATGAAGATCAGCAAAGGTAAGTGAAGATGTATAATGCTATTTATGACTTTTGTTGACTCTACAACTTGGCTGGTAACTGTATTACTTGCTTTTGTGGCTGAACACTGTTCTCAGATTATTGAATATTGTGCTTTTGCCGTAAAGCTTTTTTGAAATCTGACACAGCGGTTGCATTAAGAACAAGTTTATCTTTAACTCTATGTAAAACATGTATCTTTCATCAAAGTTTATTTCTGTTATTTGATGTGGCTCTCTGCAATTTCTCCGGATGTTTTGGAGGCATTTCTGAACATGGCGCCAATGTAAACTGAGGTTTTTGGATATAAATATGAACTTGATCGAACAAAACATACATGTATTGTGTAACATTGAGTCCTGGGAGTGTCATCTGATGAAGATCGTCAAAGGTTAGTGATTCATTTTATCTATATTTCAGCTTTTTGTGACACCTCTCTTTGGTTAGAAAATGGCTGAATGCTTTCTGTGACTGGTTGCTGACCTAACATAATGATATGTTCTGCTTTCGCCGAAAAGCCTTTTTGAAATCGGACACTGTGGTTGGATTAAAGAGAAGTGTATCTTTAAAATGATGAAAAATACTTGTGTGGTTGAGGAATTTTAATTATGAGATTTCCGTTGTTTTGAATTTGGCACCCTGCAATTTCACTGGCTGTTGGCGAGGTGGGACGCTAGAGTCCCGAACGATCCCAGAGAGGTTAAGTGCCTTTTGGCAAACTCCAAGCGGGCTGTTATGTGCCTTTTACTGAAGAGTAGCTTCTGCCTGGCCAATCTACCATAAAGGCCTTATTGGTGGAGTGCTGCTCCACCAATAATTGTAATTCTGGACGTTTGATCAAGAACCATCGGGTTCTTGGTCAACTCCCTGACCAAGGCCCTTCTCCTTCGAGTGTTCAGTTGGGCCGGGCGGCCAGTCTAAGAAGAATCTTGGTGGTCCAAACTTCTTTTATTTAAGAATGATGAAGGCCACTGTGTTTTTGGGGACATTCAATGCTGCAGAAATACTTTGGAACGCTTCCACAGATCTGTTCCTCAACACAATCTTGTCTCGGAGCTCTACGGACAATTCCTTTGACCTTATGGCTTGGTTTTGCTCTGTCATGCACTCTTAACTGTGGGACCTTAAATAGAGTGGTGTGTGCTTTTCCAAATCATGTCCAATCAATTGTCTCCTTATCTATGCCTGTTAACACTGTTTCCAGTGGACATTTTGTCTTAGTAAAATTCATGGCCAGACTTGAGATGCATCGAGGGAGCTGGGCTTATGGACTGTAATGGAGCGTGAAGAAGTGGGCTTTTGTGATGTGTCAGAGGAACCTTTTCTTGTTCTCTGATCTCCCACTCCAAACCAGCTGTAAGTTCCAGTGTTTCCTTTAGCATTGTATAGGCGGATGTGGCTCCCCATTTAGCTCCGTTGACCCCCAGCTAAGAGAATTTGGCCTCTATTGGTTGACAGTTGTCGTGTCAGAGCAGGCCTGGATGTTGCTTTGGGGGACTTAAGAGGTGCCCAGCCTGGAAAGTAATCTTGGTGGGGGAAACATGTACAACAAATGAGAGCAGTTGGCCCTCACCACCGCAGTGACTTGCTTGCTGTTACACTTATAGTGACCTCTCATTTACTCGTTGCTGTATATTTCTTTGCAGCCAAAATAATGTAAGAGTTGTCAACTATTGTTGCCTATCAACAATGACAAGCCACCAGGTTCTGACAACTTGGATGGAAAATTACTGAAGATATTGCCACCCATATTTGCCATATCTTCAATCTAAGCCTACTAGAAAGTCTGTGCTCTCCAGGTAGAATCAGGAATTCCCCAGGGCAGCTGTCTAGGACCCTTAATTTTCTATCTTTACTAATGACATGACACTGGCCTTGAGTAAAGCCAGTTTGTCTATGTATGTATGCAGATGACTCAACACGGTACATGTCAGCTACACCAGGGAGTGAAATCACTGCAGCACTTAACAAAGAGCTGCAGTTAGTTTCAGATTTGGTGGCAATGAATAAGTTAGTTCAAAATATTTAAAAACTAAAAGCATTGTAGAAATTGGGAGAAATCATTCACTAAACCTCAACTAAAACTTGTAATATATAATGTGTAAATTGAGCAAGTTGAGGTGAATAAACTGCTTGAAGTAACCCTGGATTGTAAACTGTCATGGTCAAAACATGTTGATACAACAGTAGCTAAGATGGGGAGATGTCTGTCCATAATAAAGCGCTACTCTGGCTCCTTAACTTCTCTAGGGTAGGGTGCACTATTTTCACCTACGGATGAAAAGCGTGCCCAAAGTAAACTGCCTGCTACTCAGGCCCAGAAGCTAGGATATGCATATAATTGATAGATTTGGATAGAGAACATTCTAAAGTTTACAACACTGTTAAAACAATGTCCGAGTATAACAGAACTGATTTGGCAGACGAAAACCTGAGAAAAATCCATCCAGGAAGTATGATTTCTTTATTTTTGTAGTTTTCTATTCAATGCCATTACAGTATCCATTGACTTAGGACTCAAATTGCAGTTCCTCTGCATTCCACTAGATGTCAACAGTCTTTAGAAATTGTTTCAGGCTTGTATTCTGAAAAATGGAGTAAGTGTCACAGAGCTTTTTCATGCGCAATCCCGAGAGCGCGCCTTTCTTGTTTACCTTTTATATTGACGACGTTATTGTCCGGTTGAAATATTATTGATTATTTAGGCTAAAAACAACCTGAGGATTGGATATAAACATCGTTTGACATGTGTCTTTGAACTTTACGGATACAATTAGGATTTTTTTTGTCTGCCTGTTGTGACTGCATTTGAGCTTGTTGATTACTGAAGAAAACACACAAACAAAACAGGGTTTTTGGGATATAAAGAGAGACTTTATTGAAGAAAACAAACGTTTATTGAGTAAATTAATGTCTTCTGAGTGCAACCATATGAAGATCATCAAAGGTAAGTGATTCATTTTATCTCTATTTCTGACTTGTGTAACTCTTCTACTTGGCTGGTTACTGTTTGTAATGATTTGTCTGCAGGGCGATGTTCTCAAATAATCGCATGATATGCTTTTGCCGTAAAGCCTTTTTGAAATCTGACACCGTGGTTGGATTCACAAGAAGTTAATCTTTAAACCTATGTGTAACACCTACTTGAAGGGCCTCCCGGGTGGCACAGTGGTTAAGGGCTGTGCCACCAGAGACTCTGGGTTCGCGCCCAGGCTCTGTCGTAACCGGCCGCGACCGGGAGGTCCGTGGGGTGACGCACAATTGGCATAGCGTCGTCCGGGTTAGGGAGGGATTGGCCGGTAGGGATATCCTTGTCTCATCACGCACCAGCAACTCCTGTGGCGGGCCGGGCGCAGTGAGCGCTAACCAAGGTTGCCAGGTGCACGGTGTTTCCTCCGACACATTTGTGCGGCTGGCTTCCGGGTTGGGTGCGTGCTGTGTTAAGAAACGATGTGGCTTGGTTGGGTTGTGTATCGGAGGACGCATGACTTTCAACCTTCGTCTCTCCCGAGCCCGTACGGGAGTTGTAGCGATGAGACAAGATAGTAGCTACTAACAATTGGATACCACGAAATTGGGGAGAAAAAAGGGGGTAAAATACATTTTAAAAACACACAAAAAAAACACTTGTATGTTTTCTGAATTTTTATAATCAGTATTTCTGTTTTTGAATTTGGCGCTCTGCAATGTCACTGGATGGTGGTCAGGTGGGACGCTACCATCCCACATACCCAAGAGAGGTTTTAACAAGGCAGGTCCTACAGGCTCTAGTTTTGTTGCACCTGGACTACTGTTCAGTCGTGTGGTCAGGTGCCACAAAGAGGGACTTCTGAAAATTACAGGGCTGCACTGCTGGCCCTTAAATGGACATGGAGAGCTAATATGCATGTATATTTCTCATGGCTCAAAGTGGAGGAGAGACTGACTTCATCACTACTTGTTTCTGTAAGAAGTTTTGAAATGCTGAATGCACCCAGGTGTCTGTTTAAATTACTAGCACACAGCTCGGACACACATGCATACCCCACAATACATGCCACCAAATGTCTCTTCACAATCCACAAGTCAAGAACAGATAATGGGAGGCGCACAGTACTACATAGAGCCGTGGCTACATGGAACTTTCTTCCTCATCAGGTAACTGATGCAAGCAGTAGAATCAGATTTTAAAAACAGATTAAGATACACCTTATGGAACAGCAGGGACTGTGAAGAGACACACGCACAGACACACATACACATGATAAGACACACACTCTACACACATACACATGGATTTTGTATTGTAGATAAGTGGTGGTAGTAGAGTGATGGCCTGAGCGAACACACTTAATGTTTTGTGAACATTTTTTATGACATGTAATGTCATGTATTATTTTTAATTGTATATAACTAACTTAATGTTGCTGGACACCAGGAAGAGTAGCTCCTGCCTTGGCAGCAGCTAATGGGGATCCTTAATAAATGCAAATACAAAACTGTATCTGTAAATATATACACTCACTCTGTTAGCCAAGGCCTTAAGAGAACTATAGCCTCAAGTTTAAAGAAATAGAGCCAGCTAATTCTGCAGATTAGAGTCCATATTATCAAAGGAAATTGAAGGACTAACAGAACAGACAGATGGCAATAAAAACTGTACCATAAAGGCTCAGAGTAAGTTGGAGGAAAAACTAAACGAAATGGAGGAACATATACAAGAATGTAATATATTATAAAAAATAAAGCAAACTGGATGGAATATGGGGAAAATGCACCAAATTATTTTTCAATTTTAAACATAGAAATGCTACCAATTATTACATTTTTTTACTGAAACTTGTTACAAATGATGGAGTCACTCATGATTCACTGAAAAATATTTTGAAAGAGGAGGTAAAGTACTTTAAGAATATGTTTTCATTTCAGTCTCCTCCATCTCCACTAACCTCAGCTAATTGTATGGACTTTTACCCTATTAATAATTTAAAATGAACATCTGTAAAGAAAGACTCATAATGAAGGCCAAATTAGAGGAGGAACTTCTTGATGGAATGAAAGCCTTTAAGTCTGGGAAAACTCCAGGGCTGGATGGCATACCAGTGGAAGTATACCAGAGGACCATTATAAGCATGTTTTAGCCACTCTTATATAAACGCTAGATTATCGGACACGCAACAAGGTCTGATTTCATTATTACTGAAACCAGATCCAAGTGGTGTATATATAAAGATCCAGTTCATTGAAAAAAATTGAGGCCTCTTACACTTCAGTGTTGTGATGCAAAAATTCTAGCTAAATGCTTGGTGCATAGAATTAAAATGTTATTATTCATCCTAATCAGACATTTTTTTTTACATGGACGATACATTGGAGATAATATAAGACAAGTACTGGAAATATAATACTATGAAATATCGGGGAAACCAGGCCTGGTTTTCGTAGCTGACTTTGAAAATACTTTTTGGGGGAGGGGTGGTAGGGTTAACAGGGAATAAATAAGGTATATTTAAAAAAAAATGTGTGTATAGTTGAAGTTGGAAGTTTACATTCCAACCTAATTGTGTCATTAACAAATGTTTTATCCACTCCACAAATGTCTTGTTAACAAACTATAGTTTTGGCAAGTCTGTTAAGACATCTACTTTGTGCATGACAAGTAATTTTACCAACAATTGTTTGCAGACAGATTATTTCAGACTGTATCACAATTCCAGTGGGTCAGAAGTTTACATACACTAAGTTGACTGTGCCTTTAAACAGCTTGAGCAATTCCAGAAAATGATGTCATGGCTTTAGAAGCTTCTGATAGGCTAATTGACATCATTTGAGTCAATTGGAGGTGTTCCTGTGGATGTATTTCAAGGCCTATCTTCAAACTCAGTGCCTCTTTGCTTGACATCATGAGAAAATCAAAAGAAATCAGTCAAGACTGAAGCTCAGGAAGGAGACGCGTTCTGTCTCCTAGAGATGAATGTATTTTGGGTGCGAAAGGTACAAATCAATCCCAGAACAACAGCAAAGGGCCTTGTGAAGGTGCAGGAGGAAACAGGTACAAAAGTATCTAGATCCACAGTAAAACGAGTCCTATATCGACATAACCCGAAAGGCCGCTTAGCAAGGAAGAAGCCACTGCTCCAAAACCGCCATAAAAAAGCTTGACTATGGTTTGCAACTGCTCATGGGGACGAAGATCGTACTTTTTGGAGAAATGTCCTCTTGTCTGATGAAACAAAAATAGAACTGTTTGGCCAAAATTACCATCGTTATGTTTGGAGGAAAAAGGAGGAGGCTTGCAAGCCGAAGAACACCATCCCAACCGTGAAGCACAGGGGTGGCAGCATCATGTTGTGGGGGTGCTTTGCTGCAGGAGGGACTGGTGCATTTCACAAAATAGATGGCATCATGAGGCAGGAACATTATGTGGATATATTGAAGCAACATCTCAAGGCATCAGTCAGGAAGTTAAAGCTTGGTCACAAATGGGTCTTCCAAATGGACAATGACCCCAAGCATACTTCCAAAGTTGTGGCAAAATGGCTTAAGGACAAAGTCAAGGTATTGGAGTGGCCGTCACAAAGCCCTGACCTCAATCCTATAGAAAATGTATGGGCAGAACTGAAAATGTGTGTGCGAGCAAGGAGGCCTATAAACCTGACTAAGATACACCAGATCTGTCAGGAGGAATGGGCCAAATTTCATGCAACTTATTGTGGGAAGCTTGTGGAAGGCTACTTGAAACGTTTGACCCAAGTCAAATTTAAATGCAATTCATGTGAACTTCTGACCCACTGGGAATGTGATGAAAGAAATAAAAGCTGAAATATATCATTCTCTCTACTATTATTCTGACATTTCACATTCTGAAAATAAAGTGGTGATCCTAACTGACTTGCAACAGGGAATTTTTACTAGGATTAAATGTCAGGAATTGTGAAAAACAGAGTTTAAATGTATTTGGCTAAGGTGTATGTAAACTTCTGACTTCAAATGTATGTATGTATTTTTATGTATTTCTGTTTATGTGGGTTTGTATGTGTGTGTAGATGTATACCCCAAAAATATATGGGGGATTGGAAATTATGCAGATAATTACGTTGATGGAAGCAACAATCAATCCACAATATTAAAGCTGATCCAACCCCTAAAAAATAAAAATACATTCTGCGGATGGGTGTGCGTGTCCTCTCAGGCCTGTGTGGATAGGTAACAGTGTCCTGCATGCCTCTGTGTTTATCAGGGCAGTATTTTTTAGATATTACTCATGCAATATATCATCTGTGTGTGTCTGTGTGAGTACCTGTGTTTTTGTGTGTGAGACAAGAAAAGCACCACCAAGCATTTCTCTCTTGCTCTCTCTTTTTCTCTTTCACTCCATATCACACTTCATTTGCCTATTCTTCCCATTCCTTCATGTTTTTTTTGGGCCTCTTCGTTGAAGTTTGTAATGAATATTTCTTGTTTATTTCAAGGTTTTTCACGTTGTTTTGTGGAATATTGTTGTCGTCTCTTCTCTCTGTGTGTGTGTGTGTGTGTGTGTGTGTGTGTGTGAGAGAGAGAGAGAGAGAGAGAAATATTTCTAAAACAGTGGTTTGCTGCAGGAAAAGTGCTCTGGCTCAGCAAAGCCTAGAGATGTGTATATAATTAATTGCTTTGAGCACAATAGCAATGTGTCTCTACTCTTTACTGTTTCTGGTTGACCGGACCTCAGCACCACATTGTGGCCAGATTCACACTGTGACTTTCTCCACATGGTAATTTTGAAGGGATGGTTTGACTGATGCGCTGTGACATGCCGGGCCAAATGAACTCTCACACACACAAACATGTCCTGCTGCATGGACTGGCCGGATGAGAAGTGCATGTTTTAACAGCCAGGTCTAGCACCATTTATTTTCTCTCTGTCTTTCTCTTTCTTTCTCAATCATGCTTTTTCTTCTCTTACTGGCTCAATCTTTCAATCTGTCTACTTCTTTCTTTGGTCTCTCTCTCTCTCCATCCCTATCCCTCTCTCTCACCCCTCCCCCTCATTTTCTTTCATTTCTCCACAGTGCCTTCGGCTGTCCCTACTCCGACATCAACATGAAGAAGGAGGCCGTGCTGCCTGACCGGCTGGGCGGCGAAAAGCAGATCACCTTTGTCCCTGTGCACTTTGTCCAGAAGACCAAGAGGCTGTGCACTGCCAACGAACAGGAGGAAGCCACACCCCAGGACACTCCCATGGAAACCAGGTGGGGGGGAAGTGATGTCATTGTGATGATGTGTCAGGTGGCCAGCTGGCCCTGTTTCCATCCTCACTGATCTAAAATGATTGGATAGGTAAGAGCAAAGGTTCAACTTCATAGCTTTTACCCATCCAGACATGTCAGATCAGGGAGTGAAGAAAGGAATAATGCAAATTCTAATTATTTAAACATTGTCAGTGTCGCCACACAACAGATATTTCTAATTGGACCTGCAGCCTTGGATGGAGAGGAGGCTTGGCTAAATGCAATCCCAATGTCATTGAACCTCTGTTTCACTTTCAGCTGAGAGACCCTGACACTGTTCCAAACTAGAACAATTACAGCTGTCTTGACATTTTCAAAGTATTTATCTTAAAGTCATAACAGAGGACTGCACACTACTCTCTGCAAATGTAAATTTTTACCAAGGTTACAGTGTTGGAGTCTGAGACGAGGCGTATGATGTGCCGTTGGCTCCTCGGCAGAGAAGTTTAAGGGTGGCGAATTGTATTTTTTTCACAATGTCCACAGCAGAATCAGAAGCGTTTCGAATCAGAAGCGTTGGGTTAAACGCCGACTCAGCACTGCCGATCGGCTTAACTTACGCACTGCTCAGAAGGATTTTCTACTATTGCAGTGGGCTTGCTCTATTTGTCTAGGCCTGGCTGGGCTGTGGGTGGCTGGCTGCCAGAGTTTACAGTCGGAAGCTTGTCAAGTGTAATAGCGGAGCGGGAGCCGAGCTGTGATGAACGGTTTTAATATAAAACTAACTTGATTATCAACTTTTTAAATTCCCGCCAGAGGAGTCTTTAATGTGTCGGATGTAATCGTACGTTGTTCTATTAATAAATCTTTGCCGTGCCATTGCCGAAGGTTGATTTCAGAAGCCTGCCAAGAAGTCTGCTAGAGTAGGCCATACTCTACTCATAAATAAATACTGAAAAGGTTTTGTTCAAGGTCAGCATTTGTGTAAGGGACTATTGATCACTTACAGTACATGAAAATGTTTCTTTCAAGATATATCTTTGGTCTGGGCAGGTAGTAACAAAGCACATGCAACTGCATCTATTACAATGAACTATGGACTACGGCCGTCATTGTAAATAAGAATTTGTTCTTAACTGACTTGCCTAGTTAAATAAAATAAAAAAATACCTTCTACCTGTCAGGGGTGTCTAGATAGTTTTCTTACAGCATCTAAAACAGTTTTTAATGGACTGTAATGCTGATAAAGTATGTTTACCACCGTACATCCCACTACTGGCTTGTCATTGAAGCTAAGCAGTGTCGGTCCTGGTCGGGCCCTGGATGGGTGACCATATGTTGCTGGAATTGATGTTGGAGGGCCAGTAGGAGGCACTCTTTCCCCTAATAAAGAAAAACATCTCAATTTCCCAGGGCAGTGATTGGGGACTTTGCCCTGTGTAGGATACCCTCTTTCGGATGGGATATTAAATGGGTGTCCTGATTCTCTGTGGTAACCATCTCTGTTCAATGCCTTTTCTCTCTCACTCTTAACCTCTCCCTTTTATCCTCTCTCCCCCCTGCCCCTCACCCTATCTTTCTCTCTGTTTCTACCTTTTGCTCTCTCTATATTTCTTTCTCTCTAATTTTTATCCTCCCTCACTCACTCTCTCCCTTTACTCAATCTCTCCTTCCCCTCTCTCTCGCACTCCCTCCCTCGCTCCCTCTCTCTCTTTCTCTCCCTCCCTCTCTCTCTCCCCGTTGCTCTCAGGGCTATGTTGTCAGGGTATGAGGAGGCTGGTCGTCTGAGAGGACGACCCCCAGCCAACCCCCTGGTGAAGAGAGAGCCAAGGGAGGAACCAGCCACAGCTCAGGGACAGAAGCTCCTCTCTCTGGGGAAGAGAGGCCTACCCAGCAGGTAAGATAAGATTACTTTATTTGTAAATTGTACACAAGGTCCAACCGAAATGTGACTTCCGCTTTTAACCCAACCCCTCCAAAAGACAGACACACACTACCGGTCCAAAAACCTACTCATTCAAGAGTTTTTCTTTATTTTTTACTATTTTCAACATTGTAGAATAATAGTGAAGCCATAAACTATGAAATAACACATATGGAATCATGTAGTAACCAAAAAAAAGAGTTAAACAAATCACAATATATTTTATATTTGAGATTTTTCAAAGTAGCCAGCCTTTGCCTTGATGACAGCTTTTGCACACTCTTGGCATTCTCTCAACCATTCTCTCAATGCTTTTCCAACAGACTTGAAGGAGTTTCCACATATGCTGAGCTTGTTGGCTACTTTTACTTCACTCTGCGGTTGGACTTATCCCAAACCATCTCAATTTGGTTGAGGTCAGGTGTTATCGAGGCCAGGTCATTTGATGCAGCACTTCATCTCTCTCCTTCTTGGTAAAATAGCCCTTACACAGCCTGGAGGTGTGTTGGGTCATTGTCCTGTTGAAAAACAAATAAGCCCAAAACAGATGGGATGGCATATTTCTGCAGAATGCTGTGGTAGCCATGCTGGTTTAGTGTGCCTTGCATTCTAAAGAAATCACTGACCGTGTCACCAGCAAAGTACCCCCACACCATAACACCACCACCTCCATGCTTTACGGTGGAAAAATACGCATGCGGAGATCACCCGTTCACCCACACCGCGTTTCATAAAGACATGTGGTTGGAACCAAAAATCTCCAGACCAAAGGACAAATTTCCACCTGTCTAATGTCCATTGCTCGTGTTTTTTGGCCCAAGCAAGTCTCTTATTGGTGTCCTTTAAGTGAAAGGGGGATAGTCAGTTGCACAACTGAATGCATTCAACTGAAATGTGTCTTCCGCATTTAACCCAAACCCTCTGAATCAGAGAGGTGCGGGAGGCTGCCCTAATCGACATCCACGTCTTCAGTAGTGGTTTCTTTGCAACAATTCAACCATGAAGGCCTGATTCACACTGAACAGTCTCCTCTGAACAGTTGATGTTGAGATGTCTCTGTTACTTGAACTCTGAAGCGTTTATTTGGGCTGCAATTTCTGAGGCTGGTAACTCTAATGATCTTATCCTCTGCAGCATAGGTAACTCTGGGTCTTCCATTTCTGTGGCGGTCCTCATGAGAGCCAGTTTCATCATAGCGCTTGATGGTTTTTGCGACTGCACTAGAAGAAACCTTCAAAGTTCTTGACATGTCTTAAAGTAATGATGGACTGTCGTTTCTCTTTGCTTATTTGAGCTGTTCATGCCATATTATGGACTTGGTCTTTTACCAAATAGGGCTATCTTCTGTATACCACCCCTACCATGTCACAACACTGTTTGGCTCAAACGCATTAAGAAGGAAAGAAATTGAACTTTTAACAAGGCATACCTGTTAGTTGAAATGAATTCCAGGTGACTACCCCATGAAGCTGGTTGAGAGAATGCCAAGAGTGTGCAAAGCTGTCATCAAGGCAAAGGGTGGCTATTTGAAGAATCTCAAATATTAAATATATTTTGATTTGTTTAACACTTTTTTTGGTTACTACAGGATTCCATATGTGATTTCATAGTTGTGATGTCTTCAGTATTATTCTACAATGTAGAAAATAGTAAAAATAAAGAAAGATCCTCCATTGAGAAGGTGTTGTGACTGGTAGTGTTCATATACAGGTTTTGGAGAGGTGCAAGGGCTGCCACAGTGGGTTCTCTAAAAGCTCTTGTTGTGGGGTGGGGTTAAGTGCCTTGCTAAAGGGCACAACGGCAGACAATGGCATCTCATATTTGATACCAACAACCCTCTGGTTGCCAGTTCACGTCCTGGTAACTCCGGTGGCTGGCTCGCCCCTCTAACTGCTAGGCTACCTGCCGCCCCAGTACATTATACACTATATACCTCAGGCCATAAGGACTTCTTAATCGTTTTACACTACTGATCCATCCGAGCTGTACTGAGCTGACCTGGTAAGGCATTCTCCATAGTTGCTGGAACCATGCTGCAAAGGACAATGTGAAAGGAATATTACAAGTCAGCACTCTTTGGTTCGGGTCAACAAAATAAGTGAAAATGTTTTTACTTTATTGCCGTACTCACAGCAGGTCAAGGCCGTGAGGCCTTCCTATCTCCCAACTTACTATCACCACCATGCTGGGAGAATAGAACAAATATGTTTTATTGTCACTTACACCGGATAGGTGCAGTGGAAAGTGTTGTTTTAAAGGGTCAGCCATAGTAGTACAGTGCCCCTGGAGCAAATTAGGGTTAAATGTCTTGCTCAAAGGCACATCGACACATTTTTCACCTTGTCGGCTTGTGCATTCGAACCAGCGACCTTTCGGTTACTGGCCGAACACTCTAAGTACTAGGCTACCTGCTGCCATAATATGACCTGTAATTGTGTGGATGTGGATAACGCAAAACTTTGGCTAGTGTTTCACCACTCTGCATCTTCAGATTAAACCGGTTTCTCTGGTGAACCATACAATAGCATTTGTTGACCATGCTGTTAGGATACGTGTGGCAGGTGATGTGTTTTTGAGTGAGAGAAGTTCATTGCTGATCTCAATTTCTTGAAATGAAATCAGCATGCTTTCTTTTTGTTTTAAAATAGTTAGCAGTAGTTCAGAAGGTCAGTGCCTGTTTTCCCAGAAGCATCTTAAGGCTCAATGGTTTTAAAAATAAACTTAACCTTTAGATGTTTTTGGGAAACCAGGTCCTGGTCATTTGTACTGTAACGGCAGCCATCTTGTCATAGAAATTTCTGAGATAGAGATTTACGAATCTTACTTTTTGTGAATTGGTTTCACCTCCAAATCCAATTTCCTGTTCTGTCAATAATTTAGAAAAGTGTTAGTCATCTCTTCATATAGCACCACCTGCATTTCCTCTCTGTGTCTCAGAGCTCTGTGTCACCGTCACAACTCTCTGTACTCTCTAACAGGGCGTTTTGAGACAGGCGCTTGCTCTGCCACCCGGCTCTTAGCGAGGCCCCCCTGGGGTTCCTCTCGGTCGGGTTGACATGGTGTTAATGCAAGGGCACTGATCCAGAACCGTCCATGGGCCACGCTCGCTCTGTCTCTGTGGTTACTGTGTTTCGAGCACTGAGATGCAGTGCAGATCACAGAGACACGAGGCAGGAGTTTACACACACTCTCTCCCATAACGCTGGATTGTTTCAATTCAACCCCCAATCTCCCTAAGCCCACAAAACCTATTTAAACAAGAACAGATCTCTACTGTATCTGCGGCATCGATTCAAGTCAAACCAAATGCTGCCACAAAATATTTATAGCCACAGTCTGATTTATCACTACTTCAGCCATAAAATGGCTACAGATCCCTTCAAATTGTGTTTTAACCCCTATCATAACTCAGCCACTGTGATTTCACTTCCCTGTCACCATACTGTCACCATACTGATGTCAACGACCCACACACCCACCCGTCCAAAGCTCATGGAAATACAAATGCTCTGTCGCAGATGGCTCCTGAGAAAGAGAGGGAGAGGAAGAGACGGTTGAGAGAGACGGGAGAGAAGGAGAGACGGAGAGAGAGACAGAGTGTGTGTGTGTGTACAGTAATGCCGTATAGAGCGAGCAGATTAGAAAACCCTACATCCCAGTGTGATTGAATTTGTTTTCCCTCATACGGCCCGCTCTAGCCAGGTTCTCCTGTGTGTACGTTTACGACGAGGAGCTGATTATTAAACCCTGTGAAAGATTTACCGCATTCCTTGAACATTATGTAAGGATGCTGTTATATAAAAAATGAAAATAAAAAGTGTCACACAAGCCTAAAATTAGGAAGAGTTACCTGACATAACCATCGTGGTTGATCCGGCTATATTTTACCGAAATACATTGGCGCTTGTTATGTAAGATATTTGTATCAATATTTCCTGATCTGGCATGCCTCCCTCGATGCAGTGAAAATAAAACCCAGTATTGCGTTATTCTATAGTCCATTGTTTGAGTGCAGCAATGCAGCAGAGATGTACACTACCATTCAAAAGTTTGGGGTCACTTAAAATGTCCTTGTTTTTGAAAGAAAAGCAACAACAAAAAAGTCCATTCAAATAAGATCAAATTGATCAGAAATACAGTGTGGACATTGTTATCGTTGTAAAAGACTATTGTTGCTGGAAATTATTTTTTAATGGAATATCTACATAAGCGTAAAGAGGCCCATTATCAGTAACCATCACTCCTGTGTTCCAGTGTTAGCTAATCCAAGTGTATAATTTTAAAAGGCTAATTGATCATTAGAAAACCCTTTTGCAATTATGTTAGCACAGCTGAAAACTGTTGTGCTGATTTAAAGAAGCAATAAAACGTGCCTTCTTTAGACTAGTTGAGTATCTGGAGCATCAGCATTTGTGGGTTCGATTACAGGCTCAAAATGGCCAGAAACAATGCACTTTCTTCTGAAACTTGTCACTCTATTCTTGTTCTGCGAAATGAAGGCTATTCCATGTGAGAAATTGACAAGAAACTGAAGATCTCGTACAACGCTGTGTACTAACTACTCCCTTCACAGAACAGAGCAAACTGGCCCCGGTGCACAACTGAGCAAGAAGACAAGTACATTAGAGTGTCTAGTTTGAGAAACAGACGCCTCACAAGTCCTCAACTGGCAGCTTTGTTAAATAGTACCCGCAAAACCCCAGTCTCAACGTCAACAGTGAAGAGGTGACTCCGGGATGCTGGCATTCTAGGCAGAGTTCATCTGCCCAGTATCTGTGTTCTTTTGTCCATCTTAATCTTTTATTTTTATTGGCCAGTCTGAGATATGGCTTTTTCTTTGCAACTCTGCCTAGAAGGCCAGCATCCCGGAGTCGCCTCTTCACTGTTGACGTTGAGAAGTTGAGACTCATTAATCATTCAATGTTTGTCGGCTCGTCTTTCAACCGGGGAGACACAAGACCCCTTGAGAGTTTTGAAATAATGAACTTGGTACTCTTTGAGCTGGTTTGTGTATTATGAAACATCAACAACGTAGTCCTCTGAGATAGCTTTGGCTTCAACTTGGCTGATCCTCAAGGTTATTTCTGTCTGTGGCCAGTCTTGGAAATACTGTCAGGACTTTTCCATGGGAATTTCCTTTAGTTCCTCAATTTATTTATCTCTTATTCACTGTCACAATCAATTCAAAAGCATGGCTTTCACTTTACACAATGTATGTAGTGTCATGGTCTGAAGTAGACTTGTGCTGTAGCTGTAGACTCAAGTCTATTATATGGTGTTTTTCCTACAGTCTTCTTTACTGTCAAGAGAGACTGCCCTGCCAAACTGCATCACAGTCCCCCTTTCAGCTAGCACCCAATCACTGTGGACATGCTATCATAACCACTATCCATAGAGCTATCATTACTGTATCCTCAGCACTGGTGTTTTTCTCTGCCAAGAGCACATCGATGTACAGCAGTTTGTAAGATGGTGCAATGATGTGAATGCTATAAAGTAGATACGTATGTGTGCTTTATAATAGGATATATTTTTATACCATGACGATATATAGATTTTATGTAAGCCATCTCAGGTTTATATTCGCTCTGTTGTTAGGACTTAAAAGCAGTTCCACCTCAAGGCTTGTTTGCTTGGTAATCTTCTAGCCCCAATAGTGAATCGCTTTCTCGCTGTAAGATCATCTTTCTCTCTCTCTTTCTTTCTTCAGGCTCTCCCAGTCAACAAAATATCTGCGAGTCAAAGAGGAGGAGGAAGAGATTGACTTGAATAGCATGATCACAGGTAATGGAAACAGCTGGGGTAGATGGTTCAAAGGTTGTCGTTAATGGTATTATTGACATCCTGGATGCTTTCCCTCGCTCTGCTTGCTCTTTGGAGTGTCGTATGGGCTGGAGATACTACATTACCTCCAGTCATTTCCCCCATACCTTCTGGCAGCCGGCACCCCAAGTGACTCAAGGCAACAGGAGCATAGACCTATCTATGTTCCTGTGGCACCTTTTTAGTTGTTTTTCCATGAGAGAGAGAGAGAGAGAGAGAGAACTAAACACTCACTAATGATGACACTGTAATGCCCTTTTATAGTAGAGTCTCCTCACCCAAAGCTATTCAGCTAGTGACAGGTTTTTATTTTAAAATTGTGTAAGTGGCTTGCCGGCTGCTTAGCATCTGACAGGTAGTTACTCTCCACAAAGATGGCTGGTTGTGTGAGCGAGCAATCACTGGAGAGTTGGATACCCAATTTCACCTGAGGTAATTGATGTCAATCACGGTTGCTACTGGGGTGATTTCTCTGTGAAATTGGGCGTTTTCAAGTAGTAAGGAAGTATTAGTCCTAAGTCACTGGATCACCTGGCCTCGCAGTCACTCACTTTGATTTCAGTGAGCACAGGTGTAATGGAGTTTTGAGACTGGTTCAAAACCTAGAGGGGAAAAACACAGATCTTTTAGTTTAGTTTTTCTTTTTACTACATTGGCGAGGCCCAATAACATCTAGATTCCTCTATCTATTCGGATAGCTGCATTGATTGCTATGATTTGGTGGGTGGTTTCCATGGCAACCTGGCCCAGTCAGCAGGCGAGAGGTGGGGGGGGGGCACAGGGAGTGTGTGTGTGTGTGCGTGCGTGTATTTTTTCCGTTAAGCTGTCAGTTTCTCCCAAGGAAAAAGAGACGACGTAGTCGAAGGAGCCCTGTTTCGTATCCTTTCAGGCCGAGTGCATTTCACCGGCTGTGTATCGGAGTGAATAACAAATTTGAGCTCCACTACCCTCGACGACAGCTCTTCCAATTCCGTGAGGACGATAAGAGGAGGTGAAAGAGCTCTAGTTGTGACGACAGAATGCATTACTGCTACAGCCGGAGTAGCCAGTCAGGCAGGCCACACACACACACCATATACACATACCCAAACACATACTTGTGCACACAAACCAACCACACTCGCCTTACCTCCAGGCCACAAGGACCCAATTGCTTCTGCCATGAGTTTGTTCTTTGCTGCCTCAACGAACTAACCAAACTGATCCGTACTCTACTGTGAAGGATGATTCTGGGACCTGGATTTCATTCAGTACATTCTGTACCGGCAATGTGATAAGATAGTTAGAGAACACCACACAATGAGAAATTAAACTGAAGAACACTCAAGAATCTCATTCTTCTCACTCCATGCAGGAATGTCCATTCTTGTCATTCTTTCCTCCTTTGTTTTGTGGGACTTTTTCGGTAACTGTGGGATGGCAAGTGATCAGAAGAGACTTGTCGGGTCACCCCACCCTTGGATTCCTTTACAGCTGAAATCCCTTCTGAAAGGGACAGATGAGAGAGAGAGATATTCACCTCTTTTCTATCCCTTGTCTTCTCTCTCCTTACCTCTCTCTTCTTCTTTCCTCTCCTCCATCCTCTCCTCTATCTTCCTGGTACAGGAAGAGACAGTCCACCCATGGCCTTGGCTACAGCATACTTTTCAAACTGGACTTTTTTTGTAGTTATAACAAATATTGTTGCTATAGCATATAGTTATTACTCACTATGAGTTTATATGGTAGTTATACTATAGTTAAAGCATTTGTGTAAGTGGTACTGCAATGTTCATTACTGAGCTGTAGTTTACATTTCTTGTCCCACACTAGCAGATAATCATATTCTGGTCTTGATTCATTCATAACTGTCGTAGAGTTGAATACACTTCTGAGTGTCATGACAATCCATCTCTATGAACAATGTTAATTATGTTAATGTACTGAATGATTGTGTTAGTGAGTGATCTGATTGCAATATCATCCATTGAAGATCTTGACTCATGACTTGCGTTCATATATACAGTGGGGCAAAAAAGTATTCAGTCAGCCACCAATTGTGCAAGTTCTCCCACTTAAAAAGATGAGAGGCCTGTAATTGTCATCATAGGTACACTTCAACTATGACAGACAAAATGAGAAGAAAAAAATCCTGAAAATCACATTGTAGGATTTTTAATAAATTTATTTGCAAATTATGGTGGAAAATAAGTATTTGGTCACCTACAAACAAGCAAGATTTCTGGCTCTCACAGACCTGTAACTTCTTCTTTAAGAGGCTCCTCTGACCTCCACTCGTTACCTGTATTAATGGCACCTGTTTGAACTTGTTATCAGTATAAAAGACGCCTGTCCACAACCTCAAACAGTCACACTCCAAACTCCACTATGGCCAAGACCAAAGAGCTGTCAAAGGACACCAGAAACAATGTTGTAGACCTGCACCAGGCTGGGAAGACTGAATCTGCAATAGGTAAGCAGCTTGGTTTGAAGAAATCAACTGTGGGAGCAATTATTAGGAAATGGAAGACATACAAGACCACTGATAATCTCCCTCGATCTGGGGCTCCACGCAAGATCTCACCCCGTGGGGTCAAAATTATTACAAGAACGGTGAGCAAAAATCCCAGAACCACACGGGGGGACCTAGTGAATGACCTGCAGAGAGCCGGGACCAAAGTAACAAAGCCTACCATCAGTAACACACTACGCCGCCAGGAACTCAATCCTGCAGTGCCAGACGTGTCCCCCTGCTTAAGCCAGTACATGTCCAGGCCCGTCTGAAGTTTGCTAGAGAGCATTTGGATGACCCAGAAGAAGATTGGGAGAATGTCATATGGTCAGATGAAACCAAAATAGAACTTTTTGGTAAAAACTCATCTCGTCGTGTTTGGAGGACAAAGAATGCTGAGTTTCATCCAAAGAACACCATACCTACTGTGAAGCATGGGGGTGGAAACATCATGCTTAGGGGCTGTTTTTCTGCACAGGGACCAGGACGACTGATCCGTGTAAAGGAAAGAATGAATGGGGCCATGTATCGTGAGATTTTGAGTGAAAACCTCCTTCCATCAGCAAGGGCATTGAAGATGAAATGTGGCTGGGTCTTTCAGCATGACAATGATCACAAACACACCGCCCGGGCAACGAAGGAGTGGCTTCGTAAGAAGCATTTCAAGGTCCTGGAGTGGCCTAGCCAGTCTCCAGATCTCAACCCCATAGAAAATCTTTGGAGGGAGATGAAAGTCTGTGTTGCCCAGCAACAGCCCCAAAACATCACTGCTCTAGAGGAGATCTGCATGGAGGAATGGGCCAAAATACCAGCAACAGTGTGTGAAAACCTTGTGAAGACTTACAGAAAACGTTTGACCTCTGTCATTGCCAACAAAGGGTATATAACAAAGCATTGAGAAACTTTTGTTATTGACCAAATACTTATTTTCCACCATAATTTGCAAATAAATTAATAAAAAATCCTACAATGTGATTTTCTGGATTTTTTTCTCATTTTGTCTGTCATAGTTGAAGTGTACCTATGATGAAAATTACAGGCCTCATCTTTTTAAGTGGGAGAACTTGCACAATTGGTGGCTGACTAAATACTTTTTTGCCCCACTGTGTATATCCACAAATTTCTTGTTAACAAAGTATAGTTTTGGCAAGTCGGTTAGGACATCTACTTTGCGCATGACATAAGTCGTTTTTCCAACAATTGTTTACAGACAGATTATTTCACTTATAATTCACTGTATCACAATTCCAGTGGGTCAGAAGTTTAGATACTCTAAGTTGACTGTGCCGTTAAACAGCTTGGAAAATTTCAGAACATGATGTCATGGCTTTAGAAGCTTCTGATAGGCTGATTGAAATCATTTCAGTCAATTGGCGGTGTACCTGTGAATGTATTTCAAGGCCTACCTTCAAACTCAGTGCCTCTTCTCTTGACATCATGGGAAAATTAAAAGAAAACAGCCAAGACCTCAGAAAAAAAAGTCTGGTTCATCCTTGGGAGTAATTTCCAAAAGAAGAAAAGGTACCACGTTCATCTGTACAAACAATAGTACGCAAGTATAAACACCATGGGACCACGCAGCCGTCATACCGCTCAGGAAGGAGATGCGTTGTGTCTCTTAGAGATGAACGTACTTTGGTGTGAAAAGTGCAAATCATTCCCAGAACAACAGCAAAGGACCTTGTGAAGATGCTGGAGGAAACCGGTACAAAAGTATCAATATCCACAGTAAAACGAGTCCTATATCGACATAACCTGAAAGGCTGCTCAGCAAGGAAGGGAACCCGATGGTCACTCTGACAGCATTCTAGAGCTCCTCTGTGGAGATGGGATAACCTCCCAGAAGGACAACCATCTCGGCAGTACTCCACCAATCTGCCTTTATGGTAGAGTGGCCAACCGGAAGCCACTCCTCAGGAAAAGGCACATGACAGCCCACTTGGAGTTTGCCTAAAGACTCTCAGACCATGAGAAACAAGATTATCTGGCCTGATGAAACCAAGATTGAACTCTTAGTCTGGATCGAGGGAAAGATGAACAGAGCGAAGTACAGAGACATCCTTGATGAAAGCCTGCTCCAGAACCTCAGACTAGGGTGAAGGTTCACCTTCCAACAGGACAACAACCCTAAGCACACAGCCAAGACAATGCAGGAGTGGCTTCAGGACAAGTCTCTGAATGTCCTTGAGTGGCCCAGCCAGAGTCCATACTTGAACCCGATCGAACATCTCTGGAGAGACCTGAAAATAGCTGTGCAGCAATGCTCCCCATCCAACCTGACAGAGCTTGAGAGGATCTGCAGAGAAGAATGGGAGAAACTCCCCAAATACAAGTGTGCCAAGCTTGTAGCGTCATACCCAAGAAGAGTCCTTATTTATATATATTTTCTTATATAACCTTTATTTAACTAGACAAGTCAGTTTAGCAAATTATTATTTACAATGACGGCCTTGGAACATTGAGTTAACTGCCTTGTTCAGGGGCAGAACGACATATTTTTACCTCAGGGATTCGGTCTAGCAACAAACTCTCTAACCACTAGGCTACCTGCCGCCCTGAGTCAAGGCTGTAATCACTACCAAAGGTGCTTCAACAATGTGCTGAGTAAAGGGTCTGAATACTTATGTAAATGTGATATTTCAGTTTTTTATTTTTTATACATTTGCAAACATTTTTTAAATCCAGGTTTTGCTTTGTCATTTTGCGGTATTATGTATAGATTGATGAGAAGAAAAAAAAGGTTTTAATCCATTTCAGAATAAGGCTGTAACGTAACAAAATGTGGAAAAAGTCAAGGGGTCTGAATACTTTCTGAATGCACTGTATATACACATCTTTTAAAAATATTTATTCCTTTATTATTTTTCAGTAACCTTCCCCTAATTGGAGTAAACTAATGAATAAGAACGCTTCTACTTACAGGTCAAACATACTATATCAATTTTACAGACACAATCTATTTTACATTGGTTAACTTTTGTTTGTTTCTAGTTCTATCCTTCCTTTACCCTCAACTCCTCCAATCTATTTCTGAAGACCATGCAGTTTGATTTCTATTTGCCATATATTTTTAACAGTGCTGTTTCACAAAAGTTCAGAACATATTAAAAAATAATGTGTCTTTCATGTGTCTGATTGGGCCTTCCACGCATGCAGAATGACACTGCACTCTATCACGCTCACTACTCTACACCATTTTGAAGATTCACCAAGTAATGTGCTGCTCTCTTCTTTCTTTCTTTCTCTCTCTCTTTCTCTTTCCCTCGCTCTCTCTTTCTCTTTCTCCACCCAATCGTGAAGAGCAAGTGGTCTCGCAGTCTCATAACTGTGCAGGGAAACAGATGGTCCCTATCTGACACTCGCTGGGGAGAGAGCCACCCCATACACAATCATTTTCTAGCGCGCCAGTGGCCCCCACCTACTGTGGCCTGCTCACATTTCCCTGCTGCTGTTCAATATGGGCTAATGCTGCTGGGATCCTCAATGTCTAGTCTCACATGAAAAGTATCTGGGACTCTTTGTTTACTTACCAAGCTGATTTGGAACAGTGGAGGCCTTTGCGATTGTTGAGCTTCTGAGGGAGTTGGAATTTCAGGGTTGAGGTGAAATCCATGTCTGAAGGGATGTTTTGGTTGGCATAGTGCTAGTTAGGACTGTCCCCGACTAAAAAAAGAAAATGGTGGTCGACCAAGATTTGTCCTCTTCAATCGATTGGTCGAAATGTTTAAACGTATTTTTCCATATATAGACAGACACACTGTTTGAATAAAATAAACTACATATGCACTGAGCTTGTCTGATGCTTTAAGCACACTGTTTGATTAAATAATTAAGACACACAAATAACTCGAGCCCGATGGTCACACTGTGTTGAAATAAATGACAGTGAGTACCTGTGTAACTGGCGCACGTTGTCTCGCTGTCCTCCCTACTGCAGCGAAAATACACAACAGCACAGCAAGTGTTTATTGTGCTGAAGCTGCAAAATCATTTCAGCCATTTGGTTTCTTACTTGTTGCTGTCTGAAAAGTTCTGTTACCGAAATCCATAATTTGTTTCGGAAAAACATTCCCTATTCCTTTCATCCTTGTTCTCTTTACGTGAAATATCTCATGCATGTGACCAATAGGGCCTGACCTACAGCCTATCATAATCACATAAAAGCTCCAAA
The DNA here is from genome assembly GCF_002021735.2 of Oncorhynchus kisutch. Taxonomy (NCBI): domain Eukaryota; kingdom Metazoa; phylum Chordata; class Actinopteri; order Salmoniformes; family Salmonidae; genus Oncorhynchus; species Oncorhynchus kisutch. The sequence goes on along the minus strand of NC_034184.2, from coordinate 69,600,790 downwards.
CACAGTAACACATCACAGCAAAATGGATGCGGAGGACGTGAAAAAGAAACTCGAAATGGGTGAATGTTTAGGGAAAGGGGAAGTCAAATCTGTGGAAGACATTTGACTTAGTTGGGGAAACTACTGGAGATCATGAAAAATTAGGGTATAAGAGCAAGCTTTGTGTGAGTTATGTGTGCCAAACAGTTGCTGTTAGATTACAATATTTATATTTTCTCCGACTATTTGGAACAGTGTAAACAACAATAAATAAGTGTACCATAGAGCCTGTTCTTATAAAAAATATATATAAAGCCTTTATTACAGTAAACTAAAAACAGTTGCATGCATTCTTGAATTGCGGTTTATTTATTGTGTAGGCTAATTATTCAAAGCTCCCTTTGTTATTTAATTTTCAAACTTAAATGCTTGATTGTATTTCAAAGCATGAATGTCTCGTATGCTGTGTGATGGCATGAGTGAATGATTGATTGATACAGTAGCCTATATATTGAAATATAGGCCTAAGTAAGTAAGTTACGGTATTAAGACTAAACAGGATGTGCTCTTAGGCCTATAGCTCGATGGTGGTTATACAAGACTATTATACAAAGCCTACTAATGACAACTACATTACTTATTATTTTAATGATGATCATAATAATAGTTGTAATAATAACTATAAGAAGATAAAGAAACAGTAGGGTATAGGAGCGAGAGCTGTGTACATATTATGTGTGACAAAGAGGTGCTGTTATATTTCAGTATTATTTTTCTGTCTGTTTGGAACAGTGTAAACAACACTAAATCAATTATACGTAATACCAGTCTGTTCTAACCCCAAAAATTGTAAAGCCTTTATTACAGCATAGCGAAGATTAAAAACAGACATCTGTGAAATTGCTTTATCCAACATTTTGCTGTTGCATGAGGCTTGGTGCTCACTGAATCAGTAGACTAAACACTCAAACAGGCAACAGAAGCAAGATCGGTCTTATTTTTGTTGATATATATATATATGGATGATTTATAAAGCCAGGCACATCTTAACAGTTAGGCTATTGATTATAGACCTAATTAAGTCGGGGGTTTCCCCTCTCCTCAATATTCTTAGACAATAAGGCTAACATGCGGACAACACAGGTCGCGCGTGTGTGTCCGCCATTGCGCACGTGTTGATTTTGTCCACCCACACCAGATGTGATCAGGACATGCAGGTTGAAATATCAAAACAAACTATTAATTTGGGGACAGGTCGAAAAGCATAAAAAATTATGGCAATTTATCCAGCTGGCTTGCTGTTGCTAGCTAATTTGTCCTGTGATATAAACATTGGGTTGTTATTTTCCCTGAAATGCACGATGTCATCTACTCCGACAATGAATGCACAGATAAATGGGTAAACCGAGTTTGTTTCTAGTAATCTCTCCTCCTTCAGGCTTCTTCTTTAGATTTCATATAGTGGTTGGGAACCAACTTTAAGGTGCATTACCAATACCAACTGGAATGGAGTTAATCTTTCAATCACCCACATGGGTATATGCTCCTAAAAACCAATGAGGAGATGGGAGAGGCAGGACTTGCAGCGTGTCATGGGTCACAAATAGAACCAAGTTCTATTTTAGCGCCTGGCTACGTAGACGCTTGTTGGCGCGCGCAATGATTGAATAACATGTATGTGTACATTTATTTTGCATTGCACGTGATGCGAGCGGTGTGGTCAGCATGTAAGGCAAAGACTGTTTCCTCGTCTGCTGCTGCTGCTGCCTCTGCCGGATTGGTCTCACTCCCAATATGTTGGTTAACTTTGCTATTAAGCACACATCAACATAGGGAAATGCGGCAATTCTACGGTGCACTGAAGATTGTTTCAGAACCGCAGACAGCAACTGTATCCAATGCGGGAAGAAGTGCATTAGTTAGAATATTAGATGTATTATTTTTACATAATATAACCATATACAATGTCAGTATCACATGTCTTACAGTGATGGACTGTGCCATTCCCGTGGCCTCCGCAATGGATTAGTCCACAGAGACAGACGCAAATCAGACAGGTGTCTTGTACACCATGAAGAAAAAAATGTATATTTGACTGCTCGACTAAATAAATCTTGTTCAACCAACAGCCTATCGACCAAACAATCGACCAGTCGGCTAAATGGGGTCAGCCCTAGTGCTATGCCATCTACGAAAATCCTAGTTTTGATACCAAGTTGGTATAGACAGCATTGCCAGTCACTGTTGTGAGGACAGGGAGATAAGCAATGCCATTTTTAATTACCATTATTTTGGCTTTAGGTGGCAGTAGGCAGCCCTAGCGGCGTGTAATCTGTCTGTTACCATAGCAGCAGAGGGGGAATTGTATGGCCAACTTGACCAATAACTAGGGCGAGACCACCGCCACCCAGTCACCACCTAAACAGGGTCTGGTAAACAGGGTCTGCATGTCTTACCAGCTGCTACTTTCGGGTTGAGGAGGGGAGAAGGAGGGAGGCGGTCATGAACTGGTTATGCTTAGTAATGACTAGTCTCTTTGCTGAGTTGTCTGTGTCAATGCAGTAGTGCTGCGGGTGTGTGCCTGCGTGCCATGCATTAATGATTGCTCAAGCACTTTGTGTCTGCGTGGGGAGTTAGTGTGCATGAGCAGGGTTCAGAACAGTTGTTTATTTTGACTTAGTGAATTAAAAAAACTGTAATTGCAATGCAGTTTGTAGACTCTGCCTGTCACAGATTCCCCTGGTACTGCTGCTCTTTCCGTGCACCACTTCCAGAGGTCTACATCACCGGCCTCTAGGCTTCACTGAAGTTTCTAATTACGCACTTGATGGTTCCCATATCCCCTGATTAGTCAAATCAAATCAAATTTATTTATATAGCCCTTCGTACATCAGCTGATATCTCAAAGTGCTGTACAGAAACCCAGCCTAAAACCCCAAACAGCAAGCAATGCAGGTGTAGAAGCACAATTAGTAATTGTATATATGTGCCCTCTGTTCCCCATTGTCCTGGTTGTTATTGTTCCCATGTCTGTTGGTCTTGTGAGTACCTGTGCTTTGTTGTTTCAGCTTTCGTGCTGCATGTATTGTGTTCTCGTTATTATGTGTCTCGTCCCGTATATTGTTGTGTACTTGTTATTACGGGTCTCGTCCGGTGTATTTGTTAGGGGTTTAACCTCGCTCTTTTGTTTGGGTTACATTCCTGTGTTTTTCTATACGTGTTTGTTTTGGGCTATATCCCCGTGCCTTTTCATGGCTGGTTGTATTTTGGGGTTGAGTATTAACTTGCGTCGAGCCATCCCGGATCCGGGATCGTGAATACAGCCTCAAGCTCATTACCATAACGCAACGTTACCTATTCATGAAAATCGCAAATGAAATGAAATTAATAAGCTAGCTCTCAAGCTTACCCTTTTGTTAACAACACTGTCATCTCAGATTTTCTAAATATGCTTCTCAACCATAGCAAAACAAGCATTTGTGTAACAGCTAGCGCACCTAGCGTAGCATTTAGCGTTAGCATTAGCAGGCAACATTTTCACAAAAACCAGAAATCATTCAAATAAAATCATTACCTTTGAAGAACTTCAGATGTTTTCAATGAGGAGACTCTCAGTTAGATAGCAAATGCTCAGTTTTTCCTGAAAGATTATTTGTTTAGGAGAAATTTTTCCGTTTGGTGCGTCACGTTTGGCTACCAAAAAAACCCCGAAAATTCAGTCTTCAAAACGCAGAACTTTTTTCAAAATTAACTCCATAATATTGACTGAAACATGGTAAACGTTGTTTAGAATCAATCCTCAAGGTGTTTTTCACATATCTCTTCATGATATATCGTTCGTTGAAAGCCTCCTCTCTCCTCTCAATCACTGGATGACTGCGTGCAGCTTGTAGATTACGCACCAATTTAGACAAAGGACACCGGGCGGACCCCTGGTAATGTAGTCTCTTATGGCCAATCTTCCAATGATATGCCTACAAATACGTCACAATGCTGCAGACACCTTGGAGAAACGATAGGAAGGGCAGGCTCATTCTCGGCGCATTCACAGCCATATAAGGAGACAATGGAAAACAGAGCTTCAAAAATTCTGCCCATTTCCTGGTTGAAGTTTCATCTTGGTTTCGCCTGTAGCATGAGTTCTGTGGCACTCACAGATAATATCTTTGCAGTTTTGGAAACCTTAGAGTGTTTTCTTTTCAAAGCTGCCAATTATATGCATAGTCGAGCATCTTTTCGTGACAAAATATTGCGCTTAAAACAGGCACGTTTTTTTAATCCATAAATTAAAAGAGCGCCCCCTATATCCAAGAAGTTAAAACTCCCCATTACGTATTCCTGCACCTGTCTCCAATCATTTATACAACGTGACACTGCCGACTTGATTTGAGTGCTTTATATGTGTGTAGCTAGTCTTATGTACCCAGTAGCCTTTGTCATTATATCTTAAGTCTGGTAGAGGGTATACTGTGGTTGTTGTTATGGTACACATATGGTAATTCTTGACATCATTGTTTTATGCTAAACCAATTTCAAAAACTCCTTAACCTCATTGAGACGCACCTACCCTGGCGGGCCAATAACCGAAAGGTAGCAGGATCAAATCCCCAAGCTGACAAGGTAAAAAATCTGTCGTTCTGCCCCTGAAAGACAGTTAACCCGGGTGCTGATGATGTGGATTAAGGCAGCCCCCCACACCTCTTTGATTCAGAGGTTAGGTTGGGTTAAATGCGGAAGTTGTACAACTGACTAGGTATCCCCTTTTCCCATTCCCTATCTCACCATCTCGCCCAGTGCCATCTCTGAAGGAACATGTTCATCATTTATTTTCTTAGATTTTATCTCCCCCCCACCCCCTCTTTCTCACACTGCAGAGGTTGAGAGGGCTGTTGTGTAAACCAATCAGATTAGCTCCCCTCTCGTTTGTAGTGGCGCGCTAGAGGTGATTGGATGATTGTCCATGGGCCTCTGGTGGAGCAGAGGGCCCCTATCAGGGGTCCGCTATCTGACTTCTGTCTGACATGACTGATGGCTCTTATAAAGAGTGTCTGAGGAGAGGTTTCACTTGATTAACAACCAGTAGTGGTGTGTGGGTAAAATCATTGAGGAAGCCAAGCCAGTAAACAAGCCATATTACAACCTGTTGTGATGATAGTGTTGTTTGCTCTATAACCCATTTGTTCATACGCCACCATGATATACAATAAGGCCGTGACAACAAAAAGACAACAGTCACACAGTTGCGGAATAAATTCAACTACACGTACGTTTGTTTCATTACAAAACCGAAGAGCAACATTTGTTCAGTGAAGTCCACAAAGCAAATATTGCATATAACAAAGTTATATATATATTTTTTCACCTTTATTTAACCAGGTAGGCCAGTTGAGAACAAGTTCTCATTTACAACTGTGACCTGGCCAAGATCAAGCAAAGCAGTGCAACACAAACAACAGAGTTATACATAGACGTACAGTCAATAACACAAAAGAAAATAAAAATAGAAAAATGTATGTACAGTGTGTGCAAATGTAGAAGAACAGGGAGGTAGGCAATAAATAGGCCCTAGGGGCAAAAATAATTACAATTTAGCATTAACACTGGAGTGACACATGTGTAGATGATTATGTGCAAGTAGAGATACTGGGGTGCAAAAGAGAAAGAGGGTAAGTAATAATATGGGGATGAGGTAGTCGGGTGGGCTATTTACAGATTGGCTGTGTACAGGTACAGTGATCGGTAAGCTGCTCTGACAGCTGATGCTTAAAGTTAGAGAGGGAGATATAAGACTCAAGCTTCAGAGATTTTTGCAATTCATTCCAGTCATTGGCAGCAGAGAACTGGAAGGAACGGCGGCCAAAGGAAGTGTTGGCTTTTGGGATGACCAGTGCAATATACCTGCTGGAGCACGTGCTACGGGTGGGTGTTGCTATGGTGAACAGTGAGCTGAGATAAGGCGGAGCTTTACCTAGCAAAGACTTATAGATGACATGGAGCCAGTGGGTTTGATGACAAATATGAAGCGCAGGTCGCAGTGGTGGGTAGTATATGGGGCTTTGGTGATAAAACGGATGGCAGTGTGATAGACTACATCCAATTTGCCGAGTAGATTGTTGGTGGCTATTTTGTAAATGACATCGCTGAAGTCAAGGATTGGTAGGATAGTTAGTTTTACGAGGGTATGTTTGGCGTCATGAGTGAAGGAGGCTTTGTTGCGAAATAGGATGCTGATTCTCGATTTACTTTTGGATTGGAGATGCTTAATGTGAGTCTGGAAGGAGAGTTTACAGTCTAACCAGACACCTAGGTATTTGTAGTTGTCCACATATTCTAAGTCAGAACCGTCCAGGGTAGTGATGCTAGTCGGGCATGAGGGTGCAGGCAGCAATTGGTTGAAGATCATGCACTTAGTTTTACTAGCATTTAAAAGCAGTTGGAGGCCACAGAGGCCGAGTGAAGCTCATTTGGAGGTTTGTTAGCACAGTGTCCAAAGAGGGGCCGGATGTATACAGAATGGTATTGTCTGCGTAGAGGTCGATCAGAGAATCACCAGCAGCAAGAGCGACATCAATGATATATAGAGAGAAAAGAGTCGGCCCGAGAATTGAACCTTGTGGTACCCCCATAGAGACTGCCAGAGGTCCGGACAACAGGCCCTCCGATTTGACACACTGAACTCTATCTGAGAATTAGTTGGTGAACCATGCGAGGCAGTCATTTGAGAAGCCAAGGCTGTTGAGTCTGCCGATAAGAATGCAGTAATTGACAGTCGAAAGCCTTGGCCAGGTCGATGATTGTTATGATATCGTTTAGGACCTTGAGTGTGACTGAGGTGCACCCATGACCAGCTCGGAAACCTGATTGCATAGTGGAGAAGTACCGTGGGAATCGAAATGGTCGGTGATCTGTTGGTTCACTTGGCTTTCAAAGATTTTAGGAAGGCAGGACAGGATGGATGTAGGTCTGTAACAGTTTGGGTCTAGAGTGTCTCCTCCTTTGAAGAGGGGGATGACCGTGGCAGCTTTCCAATCTTTGGGGATCTCAGACGGTATGAAAGAGAGGTCGAATAGGCTAGTAATAGGGGTTGCAACAGTTTCTGCAGATCATTTTAGAAAGGAGGGTCCAGATTGTTTAGCCCAGCTGATTTGTAGGGATCCAGATTTTGCAGTTCTTTCAGAACATCAGCTGTCTTGATTTGGGTGAAGGAGAAGAGGGCGGGTGGGATGGGGCGCAAGTCTCTGCAGGGGGTGCTGAGCTGTTGGCCGGGTTAGGGTTATCCAGCCTGTTCTTAGTTCTACATTTTTTTAATGGGGCATGGTTATTTAAGATGGAGAGGAAAGCACTTTTGAAGAGCAACCAGGCATCCTCTACTGACGGGATGAGGTCAATATCCTTTCAGGATGCCCGGACCAGGTTGATTAGAAAAGGCCTGTTCGCTGCCTTTCTAAACTCTCCCTAAAGTGTTTTAGGGAGAGTTTGACCAGTGATGAGGGACGGTTTGACCTCGGACCCATTACGCACGCAGGCAATGAGTGAGTGATCGCTGAGATCCTGGTTGAAGACAGCAGAGGTGTATTTAGAGGGCTAGTTGGTCAGGATGATATCTAAGAGGGTGCCCATAGTTACGGATTTAGGGTTGTACCTGGTAGGTGACATTGAGGGCATCTATCTTAGCTTGTAGGACGGCCAGGGTGTTAAGCATGTCCCAGTTTAGGTCACCTAACAGTACGAACTCTGAAGATAGATGGTGGACGATCAATTCACATATGGTGTCCAGGGCACAGCTGGGGGCTGACGGGGTCTATAACAAGCAGCAACGGTGAGAGACTTGTTTCTGGAAAGGTGGATTTTTTAAAAGTAGAAGCTCAAATTGTTTGGCACAGACCTGGATAGTGTGACAGAACTCTGCAGGCTATCTCTATAGTAGATTACACCCCCCCCCCCCCCCCCCCTTTGGCAGTTCTATTTTGTCAGAAAATGTTATATTTAGGGATGGAAATTTCAGGAGTTTTGGTTGCTTCCTAAGCCAGAATTCAGACACGGCTACGACATCTGGGTTGGCGGAGTGTGCTAAAGCAGTGAATTAAACAAACTTAGGGAGAAGGCTTCTAATGTTAACATGCATGAAACCAATGCTTTATGGTTCCAAAAGTCAACAAATGAGAGCGCCTGGGGAATGGGAGTGATGCTTGGTGCTGCAGGGCCTGGGTTAACCTCTACTTCATCAATCAATCGAGTGATACTCTTTTGGTCCAGACAGCATCAGATACATGGGCTACACATACTGAGACAGAGCTGTTTCCCTTGCTCGAATTATTTCTCCTGTGCGAATTGACTGAAAATGATGAAAAAACGGAGAGAGAGACGAAAGATAAATGATTTTATCATTTGTATTTTTGTACAATTCAAGTTAAACTTTGTGGGTAGCACTTAGTTTTACAAGTACTGTTTCCACTGGTATTTCCCTGGTATTGACAAGGAAATGATGTGGTAATAATGCCTACTTTTTGGTTTTTACATAATTGGTCCTCCGTTTTCTCTGTGCGAAAGGCTGTCAGTTGGAGAGAATATTTCACAATTATTAAATGGATGTAGTCTTTGTTTGTATTAGGATAGTGTCTTAGGGGCTGAGAAAATATTAAAAACTTCTCCAAAGTTGCTATTTGTTTTCAAGTGGCAAAAAGTAGACTGGGCATATTTTGTTGGCACAAGCAGAAATGTACGGTCTATTTTGTCACTGAACAAATGCAACACGCAGATTTGTGTTTTTGGTACTGTTTTAATCTTTTCTCTTCAGCCCCAGAGAAGACAAATATCTGACATATTTTGTGTTGGCATTTACAGCACATCTAATTTGTACACTGAGGCTTCCATGAAGAACTGTAGCCTAGGGCGACAGGTAGCCTAGTGGTTAGAGCGTTGAGTTAGTAACCGAAAGGTTGCTTTATCGAATCCCTGAGCTGACAAGGTAAAAATCTGTCGTTCTGCCCCTGAACAAGGCAGTAAACCTACTGTTCCTAGGCCATCATTGTAAATAAGATTTTTTTCTTAACTGACTTGCCTAATTAAATAAAGGTTAAAAAAATTGTTTTTTAAATCCTTCACCCTCTATACCCTTTCACCCTGCATTTGCTAACTTGGGTGACAATATTGTTGTTCTCAGTAATTATATATCTAGACATCTCGCTTATCTCACCTCTTTGAAGCGGCTGTATCCTCCATTCTTCTCTATTCTCCTGTTTAGCCTGCGTTTAGCCTGCATTTAGCCTAGATAAAAGGTGGAGACGGCGATCCTATCTATCTCCTGCATCAAAGCCCGGAGCTGAGCCCTCATGTAGAAACCACAGGAATACATTATGCTAATCTACAACACCAGAGCCTCAGAGCTGCCTCAGTGATAAAGCCACCTTGATGTCTACGGGGGCACGTTTTTATGAAACACATCATCATCATTGTCGTCATCGTCTCCATGGGTCGAGAGGCTGTCTTTAATTTAATCTTGTTTTTGAAGTGATCTGAGCTGAGGGAGGAGGAACCTGGGTTGCTTTTGAAAGAAATGCGACAGGAAATGGAGTGAATGTGTAGATTGGAACGGAGTGTCTCATACTGTTCTCATCTGACTCCATCTAGGCACAATTACACTCAGAGATGGCGAGGTAACACATGCAACAGAAGTCTGCAACTGTCAGTCTGATAGCAAAAACAACCAAACACCTGATGATAAACACCTTTAAAAAAGACATGGCATGATGATGATAACTGTTGAATCCAGTTAATTGATGAGGAACTATCAGCAGAAAGGGGAATATGTTTGAAATCTGATATCACTATGGGATAATAATGAGACCTCTTTAAGATTAATTGTGTCTGGCCCCTCTTCAAAGTACAGTTCTCCAAGGTTTAGCTCTGTGGGGGGGTGGGGGGGGGAGAAAACTTGGCCAAATTAAGCCTTATAAGCCCTTTGATCTAGATAGACAGAACGATTTTACTTGAATGTGATGACACTCACGACAACTCATATCAGTTGTTCTAGGACTCTAGGATCGAAAGGAATATCAAAAGCATTGTCATTGACAAAGATAAAAGTTAGTCTTAAGTGAATGTAATTTGATAAAACACCCAACATATGGTTTTAGTTCATGAGCTGGTTCCATTAATCAGTGTGTCGTCCGTCAATATTAATCAGTGTGTCCTCCGTCAATATTCATCCATGTGCCCTCCGTCAATATTCATCCGTGTGCCCTCCGTCAATATTCATCCGTGTGCCCTCCGTCAATATTCATCAGTGTGCCCTACGTCAATATTCATCAGTGTGCCCTCCGTCAATATTCATCAGTGTGCCCTCCGTCAATATGCATCCGTGTGCCCTCCGTCAATATGCATCTGTGTGCCCTCCGTCAATATGCATCCGTGTGCCCTCCGTCAATATGCATCCGTGTGCCCTCCGTCAATATTCATCCATGTGCCCTCCGTCAATATTCATCCGTGTGCCCTCCGTCAATATGCATCCGTGTGCCCTCCGTCAATATGCATCCGTGTGCCCTCCGTCAATATTCATTCGTGTGCCCTCCGTCAATATTCATCCGTGTGCCCTCCGTCAATATTCATCAGTGTGCCCTCCATCAATATGCATCCGTGTGCCCTCCGTCAATATGCAACCGTGTGCCCTCCGTCAATATGCAACCGTGTGCCTTCCGTCAATATTCATCCGTGTGCCCTCCGTCAATATTCATCCGTGTGCCCTCCGTCAATATTCATCCGTGTGTCGTCCGTCAATATTAATCAGTGATTTTTACCATTTGTTTCAGTCATTGACAGCAGAGAACTAGAAGGAAAGGCAGCCAAAGGAGGTGTTGGCTTTGGGGATGACCAGTGAGATATAGAGTTGAAGTCGGAAGTTTACATACACTTAGGTTGGAGTCATTAAAACTTGTTTTTCAACCACCCCACAAATTTCTTGTTAACAAACTATTGTTTTGGCAAGCCTGTTTGGACATCTACCTTGTGCATGACACAAGTAATTTTTTCCAACAAAAAGACCGATTATTTCACTTATAATTAACTGTATCACAATTTCAGAGGCTCAGAAGTTGGCTGTACCTTTTAAACAACTTTGAAAATTCCAGAAAGTAATGTCATGGCTTTAGAAGCTTCTGATATGCGAATTGACATTATTTGAGTCAATTGGAGGTGTACCTGTGGATGTATTTCAAAGCCTACATTCAAACTCAGGGCCTCTTTGCTTGACGTCATTGGAAAATCAAAGTAAATCAGCAAAGACCTCAGAAAGAAATGTAGACCTCCACAAGTCTGGTTCATCCTTGGGAGCAATTTCCAAATGCCTGAAGGTACCACGTTTATCTGTACAAACAATAGTACGCAAGTATAAACACCATGGGACCACTCAGCCATCATACCGCTCAGGAAAGAGACGAGTTCTGTCTCCTAGATATGAACCTACTATGGTGGGAAAAGTGCAAATCAATCCAGAACAACAGCAAAGGACCTTGTGAAGATGCTGGAGGATAGGCTAATTGACATCAATTGGAGGTGTACCTGTGGATGTATTTTAAGGCCTACCTTCAAACTCAGTGCCTCTTTGGAGGAAAAAGGGGGAGGCTTGCAAGCCGAAGAACACCATCCCAACCGTGAAGCACCGGGGTGGCAGCATCATGTTGTGGGGGTGCTTAGCTGCAGGAGGGACTGGTGCACTTCACAAAATAGATGGCATGATGAGGAGGGGAAATGATGTGGATATATTGAAGCAACATCAATCAGGAAGTTTAAGCTTGGTCGCAAATGGGTCTTCCAAATGGACAATGACCCCTAGCATACTTCCAAAGTTGTCGCAAAATGGCTTAAGGACAACAAAGACAAGTATTGGAGTGGCCGTCACAAAGCCCTGACCTCAATCCTATAGAAGATTTGTGGGCAGAACTGAAAAAGGCTACCTAAGTATGATTCTCAAACCGAGACAACTAACGACACCTGCCTCTGATTGAGAACCATACTAGGCCGAAACAGAAACCAAACCTAATAACACAAAACATAGACTGCCCACCCCAACTCACGCCCTGACCATACTAAATAAAGACAAAACAAAGGAAATAAAGGTAAGAACATGACAGACCCAAGTTAAACAATTTAAAGAACTGGTTTAGATTATTAAATAGGCCTACAGTAATAATCATGATTTACAATAATAATAACGACTAAACAACTGATAATAAATACAAAAATAAATTAGGGAACGGTCGAAAATTACATCGAACCTGAATAGCGAGTTGCACACAGTCCATTTGGCCGCGCCAACGTTCTTCTCATCTTGTCAACTACAATATTTAAACTTGTCCCTGAGGACATTCCCCTTGTCGGCTTCTTTTCACTATACTCTTTCTCCTTGAACTTTCGTTTTACTTCAATAAAAAATAACTCCATCTTCGCAATCAAAAGTAGGCTAGCCTAGACCAAGGCTCCTTTTACTCACTCACTTGCAACTGGTCCTCAGCAACAGATGCATGTGAGGTGAGCAACCAGTTGCAATTGGCTGACACATAACAAGCTTGTGCAGTTTTCTTCCCACAAACACTAAATGAACAGAGGACAAGTCCAATCGGGTCCGGTCGATAAATACATTTTCATTGCACTAGGGCTGGTAGATTGTTTGGTCGATGGGCTGTTGGTCAACAAAGATTTATTTTAGTCCATCAGTGGAAAATATTTTTTACAATGTTTTATGGCACACGAGACACCTGTCTGATTCACGCCTGTCTGAGTGGACTAATCCATTGCGGAGGCCGCGGGGATGGCACACCAGTATCCCCAGTAATCCACCATCATTTCTAATCTACAATGTTTGTTGATTACGTCATTTCTGTTCATGCACTCAATATATTATTATTGCAGTTACCGTTGTCATTTTCGGAGTAGACATGTTGTTTACAGAGCGCACAACCTAGGCTACACTTGTGAGAAAAACGCTTTGGTTTATTTCATTCCATTTATGAGTTGACAATTCATGCATTGACTTTTGTTTGGAGCGCTTCTGTCAATCTTGAGTAAGGACTCAAACCAGATTATGCATAGAAGTACAGGTAGGCCTAGGCTACCTGGCCCTCGTGCAAATGTAGAGCTGTGTTTGAATACTCATACTAACCGCACTATTTGTGATGTAAATTGAGTATGTAGTATGCTTATTGGTTACCCCCTTGGGTCCCGGGTCAGATCTCGAATTTCGAGTCTGTTGGACCCATTAAGACCTCTAGTTTATAGTCAACGTTTTCACTGACTTTTCCCCCCAAGCAAATACTTTGACTCAAACCGTTGGGCTATTTGAAGTTGCATCTGGCTTTACAGAGACAATTTGTACAGAAATTTAGCTACACTAGTCTGACTGAATGAGGCTGTCGGCTGACTGACTATACAACAATGCTGACTAAAGTGAGTTTATGTACACTCAACAAGCCATACCAAGTCTGTATCTGAGTCAGAGTAATGAGACATTTGTGTACCAGGCTCAGATCCATTTCAATAGCCTACAAAAATAACTTAGATCAGCTTGGGAAACAGACGTCTACATAAAACAAAAAGACAATAGACAAAATGTCTAAGTTGCAGCCATACTGACGTTACTCATCCAATTAGCCACTTGCTTTTTGGAAATTCTCTGTAGTCATGGTGTTGGGTTAGTGAGACTCTTAGTGAGTCGTGACACATATGCATTCCCCTTAGCACAGCATGTCCCCAGGAATCTCATGCTACATAAATGCCCTTTAAAGCACTCACACTTTGGAGTCAACAAATATCTAGGGAGCATTGATTATTTCAGGATTGCGTCACTACACATTTTTCAGCAGAGTTTCTCTGAAAAGCTTTGTCATGTCCCCTTGTCTCAATCGATCTTTCGTGTCTGTTCTTTGTCACTGTCTTCGACCTGTCACTGTCAGTCTTTGTCATCTTATTCATCATGAAAAACCCAAAGTAGGGGATTAAAGGCTTTATCCACATTCCTTTTCATCGCTGTCCATATAGATGTTAAATGAATAAACTCTTGATTTAAAATCAAAGTACTAAGGATGACATAAAATATGAAATCAAAGTTATTCTAGGTCCCGAGAATCATTATAGAAATACTTGCCTGAGGGCCTGAAGGCTTCCAAAATGCATGAGCAGTTCTGAGAAAAGACTATTAATCATTCGGCTCAACAAACAGAGAGACTGTCGGCAAGCAGAAGATAAATATCTCTGTTTGACAAGATAAGTTGGCTTTTCAAACCCACAGCCTGCATTGTATTCACCAGCATGGGGGTTTATATGCTCCCAAGTGGCGCAGCGGTCTAAGGCACTGCATTTCAGTGCAAGAGGCGTCACTACAGTCCCTGGTTCGATTCCAGGCTGTATAACACCCAGCCGTGATTGGGCGTCCCATAGGGCGGCACATACAGTGGGGAGAACAAGTATTTGATACACTGACGATTTTTCAGGATTTCCTACTTACAAAGCATGTAGAGGTCTGTAATTTTTATCATAGGTACACTTCAACTGTGAGAGACGGAATCTAAAACAAAAATCCAGAAATCACATTGTATGATTTTTAAGTAATTAATTTGCATCTTATTGCATGACATAAGTTTTTGATACATCAGAAAAGCAGAACCTAATATTTGGTACAGCAACCTTTGTTTGCAATTACAGAGATCATAGGTTTCCTGTAGTTCTTGACCAGGTTTGCACACACTGCGGCAGGGATTTTGGCCCACTCATCCATACAGACCTTCTCCAGATCCTTCAGATTTCGGGGCTGTCGCTGGGCAATACGGACTTTCAGCTCCCTCCAAAGATGTTCTATTGGGTTCAGGTCTGAAGACTGGCTAAGCTACTCCAGGACCTTGAGATGCTTCTTACGGAGCCACTCCTTAGTTGCCCTGGCTGTGTGTTTCGGGTCGATGTCATGCTGGAAGACCCATCTTCAATGCTCTTACTGAGGGAAAGAGGTTGTTGGCCAAGATCTCACGATACATGGCCCCATCCATCCTCACCTCAATACGGTGCAGTCGTCCTCTTCCCTTTGCAGAAAAGTATCCCCAAAGAATTATGTTTCCACCTCCATGCTTCACGGTTGGGATTGTGTTCTTGGGGTTGTACTCATTCTTCTTCCTCCAAACACGGCGAGTGGAGTTTAGACCAAAAAGCTCTATTTTTGTCTCATCAGACCACATGACCTTCTCCCATTCCTCCTCTGGATCATCCAGATGGTCATTGGCAAACTTCAGACTGGCTTGAGCAGGAGGACCTTGCGTGCGCTGCAGGATTTTAATCCATGACGGCAGAGTGTGTTACTAATGGTTTTCTTTGAGACTGTGGTCCCAGCTCTCTTCACGTCATAGCCCAGGTCCTGCCGTGTAGTTCTGGGCTGATCCCTCACCTTCCTCTTGATCATTGCTGCCCCATCATTACTGGATGGTAGGTGATCAAATACTTATGTCATGCAATAAAATGCAAATTAATTACTTAAAATCATACAATGTGATTTTATGGATTTTTGATTCCGTCTCTCACAGTTGAAGTGTACCTATGATAAAAATTACAGACCTCTACATGCTTTGTAAGTAGGAAAACCTGCAAAATCGGCAGTGTATCAAATACTCGTTCTCCCCACTGTAATTGACCCAGCGTTGTCCGGGTTTGGCCGTGGTAGGCCGTCATGGGGGTACCGTACCACAGGGTTAAATTCTCGGGCCAACTCTTTTCTCTCTATATATCAATGATGTCGCTCTTGCTGTGAGTGATTCCTTGATCCACCTCCACGCAGACGACACCATTCTGTATACATCTGGCCCTTCTTTGGACACTGTGTTAACAAACCTCCAAACGAGCTTCAGTGCCATCCAACTCTCCTCTGTGGCCTCCAACTGCTCTTAAATGCGAGTAAAACTAAATGCCGATCGCTGCCCGCACCCGCCCACCCGACTAGCATCACTACTCTGGACGGTTCTGACTTAGAATATGTGGACAACTACAAATACCTAGGTGTCTGGCTAGACTGTGGGCTCTCCTTCCAGACTCATATTAAGCATCTCCAATTCAAAATTAAATCTAGAATCGGCTTCCAATTTCGCAACAAAGCCTCCTTCACTCACACTGCCAAACATACCCTCGTAAAACTGACTATCCTACCGATCCTCTACTTCGGCGATGACATTTACAAAATAGCCTCCAACAGTCTATCACAGTGCCATCCATTTTGTCACCAAAGCCCCATTTACCACCCACCACTGCAACCTGTATGCTCTCGTCGGCTGGCCCTCGCTACATATTCGTCGCAAGACCCACTGACTCCAGGTCATCTATAAGTCTTTGCTAGGTAAAGCTCCACCTTATCTCAGCTCACTGGTCCCCATAACAACACCCACCCATGGCACGCGCTCCAGCAGGTACAGTTGAAGTCGGAAGTTGACATACACCTTAGCCAAATACATTTATACTCAGTTTTTCATTATTCCTGACATTTAATCCTAGTAAGAATTCCCTGTCTTAGGTCAGTTAGGATCACCATTTTATTTTAAGAATGTGAAATGTCAGAATAATAGTAGAGAGAATTATTTGTTTCAACTTTTATTTCTTTCATCACATTCCCAGTGGGTCAGAAGTTTACATACACTCAATTAGTATTTGGTGGCATTGACTTTTAACTTCTCTAGGGTAGGGGGCAGCATTCGGAATTTTGGATTAAAAGCGTGCCCAAATTAAACTGCCTGCTACTCTGGCCCAGAAGATATTATATGCATATCATTGGTAGATTTGGATAGAAAACACTCTAAAGTTTCCAAAACTGTTAGAATCGTGTCTGTGAGTATAACAGAACTGATTTGGCAGGTGAAAACCTGAGAAACATCCATCCAGGAAGTAGGTTTTTGGGGGTTTTGTACTTTTCTGTTCAATGCCATTACAGTATCCATTGAATTAGGACTCAAATTGCAGTTCCTATGCCTTCCACTAGATGTCAACTGTCTTTAGAAATTGTTTCAGGCTTGTATTCTGAAAAATGAGTGAGTAAGACCAGTCTGAATGAGTGGACCTATATCTGCATAGCAGTAGTAGCTGCTATCTGACAACTATGAAGAAATCCATGTCGATATCGGGATCATGGTGCCGGCATATCTCCATCTTTGTCTCTGTCTCTCTAGGGCTTGGCCTAAGCTTGTCTCCCTTAATCTTTTATTTAAAAAATATATATATCATGCCTAGGATGCCTAGGCCTGTAGGTCTATATGCATGCAATGCCCTGATACATTTAGCTCTCAAATCTCTGACGGCTGAACCGTGAGTTAGACAATTATTGTTTTAGGAAGTAAAAACCAATACAACGATAGACTATGAAGTTTTGAATATGCTACACATCCAACTTTGGCAATCATGTATTTGGGAGTAATTCTAATGATGAACTAGGTTCTCTCTGGGAAAACTGAATTTAGGTTTTTCGCAGGGGTGTGCTCCTTTTATTAGTCTTCCACCCGAAGGGGCAGATCTGCAGGACTCTCGCCAGTCTCCTCTGGGAGAGAGATTCAACCTTCATTTCCCTACCTTAAATGTATTCAGACCTGGACAGAGGCCCTGGGTCCAATTCATCAAGTCATTCCCCCTTTTAAGCAGAGGCCACTTCTAAAGATGGCACTTGGCTGATTGCGTTAAAAGTCCCCCATCCTTGAGGACAGCGTTTTGAGGTTACGCAGCAGTTGGTTGGAAAGGTGGGGTGTTTCTTCTTTTTACATTATACATTATTGATGCCGTAGCAGAGCGGTCCATTGATGCTTTTATTCTTGAAGAGAAGCTCAAGAAAAATAGTTTGTCAGTCACACAGTTCTTCAGTCATCATTACATTGGTTTTAAAGTGCTGCTTTGTGTGTACAATCAGAATGATGATTATTGATGTGCTATGATCAACGTCATCTGTTTGTGTGTGATTTATCATGATAATACATAGCCATTCATCTTTGTTATAGCCACTCAGGCAACAGCGTGACGCATTCCCATTACCTGGGGAGGTACAGATCTATGTACCAAAAAAAACAGCCATGACAAGCCGCCAGCCTCCTGTAGTCGCCCAGGTAATACATTGTGACCGTTGCCATGGCAATCATATCCAGGGCATTTCTGTGTGTGCCTGTTAGCAGTGCAGTGGTAGCTTACCTGGGATACCACTGTCACTGGCACTGTCTGGCAGGCTGACATGTACGACTCTCTTCTCGTGTCTACTCTCTCTCCGCCCAGGCACAAGCAGCTAGAGTTTAGCTGGAGGCTGAAGGCCTCAGCCAGTGCCAGAGAGTGTGTAGAGTGTGTAATATGTTACATGTTCGTCCCAAGGTACCCCAGTGCTCAGCTGAGAGGACCCAGGGCGTCTTCATGTAACATACACGTCTGAGCTGCTACCACAGACGAGTATGCTGGGGTCACACAATCCCAGCTGGCGCCACAGTGAACACACACGCACATACAGACTGGCTCAGCGCGATGAGCAGATCTTTTATTTTCAGATGTGGCTATTATCACATTGCCCTGTGAATATTCTGGATGACGATTGAAATATGTTTTTTGTTTGTAGTGTGCTTGTGTTCACGTGAAGAGAAGTAACCTATCTAGATGTAGAATAGCTCCTTAAGATAGAGCTGACACTTTCAAAGAGCAGAACACTAATCCAGATGTTTATAAGAAATCCAGTTTCGGGGCTATCCCGCTACGGTTTGATCCCAGGCTGTATCACAACTGGCCGTGATCGGGAGTCCCATAAGGCAACGCACAATTCGCCCAGTGCCGTCCGGGCAAGGAGTGTGGCTCGTCGCACTCTAGCGACTCCTTGTGGCAGGCTGGGCGCTTGCAGGCTGACTTCGGTCATCAGTTGAAAGGTGTTTCCTTCGACACATTGGTGCAGCTGGCTTCCGGGTTAAGCGGGCGGGTGTTAAGGATTGCGGTTTGGTGGGTCATGTTTCAGAGGGCGCACGACTCAACCTTTGCCTCTCCCGAGCCCGTTGGGGAGTTGCAGCAAGATCATAATATTTTTTTTTATATAACCTATTACGTCCAGCTCTGACGCTTGTCAGATGTGGCAGGACTTGCAAGGTATCAATGATTACAAAGGGAAATCCAGCCATGAGCTGCCCAGTGATGCAAGCTTATCAGACAAGCAATTCTGAACAAAAATATAAATGCAAAATGTAAAGTGTTGGTTCCATGTTTCATGAGCTGAAATAAAAGATCCCAGAAATGTTCCATATGCACAAAAAGCTTATTTAGCTCAAATGTTGTGCACACATTTGTTTTCATCCATGTTAGTGAGCATTTCTCCTTTCCCAAGATAATCCATTCACCTGACAGGTGTGGCATATCATGAAGCCGATTAAACAGCATGATCATTACACAGGTGCACCTTGTGCTAGGGACAGTAAAAGGCCACTCTAAAATGTGCAGTTTTGTCACACAACACAGTACCGCAGATGTCTCAAGTATTGAGGCTGCTGACTGCAGAAATGTCCACCAGAGCTGTTGCCAAATAATTGTATGTTGATTTCTCTAGCATAAGCCGCCTCCAGTGTCGTTTTAGAGAATTTGGCAGTACGTCCAACCGGCCTCACAACCGCAGACCATGTGTAGCCACGCCAGCCCAGGACCTCCACATCCGGCTTCTTCACCTGCAGGATCGTCTGAGACCAGCAACCCGGACAGCTGATGAAACTAGGTTTTCACAACCAAAGCATTTCTGCACCAACGGTCAGAAACCATCTCAGGGAAGCTCATCTGAGTGCACATTGTCCTCACCAGGGTCTTGAGCTGACTGCAGTTCGGCATCGTAATTGACTTCAGTGGGCAAATACTCACCTCCGATGGCCACTGACACGCTGGAGAAGTGTGCTCTTTTTGGGTGACTCCTGGTTTCAACCGTACCGGGCAGATGGCATACAGTGTGTATGGCTTTGTGTGGGTGAATGGTTTGCTGATGTCAATGTTGTGAACAGAGTGCCCCATGGTGGGGTTATGGTATGTGCAGGTAAACTACAGACAACGAACACAATTGCATTTTATTGATGGTCATTTTAATGCATATAGATAACGTGACGAGGTCCTGAGGACAATTTTCATGCCATTCATCAGCCGCCATCACCTCATGTTTCAGCATGATAATAGCCACAATCAACAGCCTGATGAAGTCTGTGAAGATGTGTCATGCTGCAATGAGGAAAATGGTGGGCACACCAGATAGTGGCTGTTTTTCTGATCCACTCCCCTTATTTTTTGGGAGGGTGTCTGTGACCAACAGAT